>NC_136789.1:10962086-11483420 GCF_951216825.1 Electrona antarctica
GGATTCAAATGGTGTGGCTCTAATGTGGATTTCAGACTTCATGTGGCAAAACCTGTAACGTCTGTCAACATCACAAACATGTGCGTACGTGCACGCACGCACACACACACACACACACACACACACACATACAGTATAGCCTACTTGTGGGGATATTATGGCCCTCACAAGTATAGTAATACAAGCGCACGCATGCACACACACACACATTGCGTCACACGCACACACGCTTTGCGACACACACACACACACACACACACACACACACACACACACACACACACACACACACACACACACACACACACACACACACACACACACACACACACACACACACCCCCTTATGAACAAGCTGTTCTCATAACTCAGCACTTTATTGCCAGTATGTAATGTAGGTCAGGAACCAGACCAGCACGACTATGAAAACCATCCACAATGAACTGATAACTGAAAGGCACATCAAACCAGTGCGATTGTCAATTTAACAACGGATGCGGGCAGCATGGATCTGTCAGTGGGAAGAGAGGCCGGGGCAGACATGGTTGATGGCAAGATTAGAGTGGGGAACGGAGGGGATGAAAAGGTTAAGGAAGGGTTTTTACGTTGGCTCTAAAAGGCAGACAGAGTGATGGCTGTCAGATCGATAGATGCTCTATCAGACTGCATGTGAAATCCCCTCAGAGTCTGACGGCTCGCTGCCTTTTCTCTCTCTCTGTGTCTTCCCCTTGTCTTCCTCGCGCTTTTAAGGCGCTTTTGATTCCTTGGCCGTGACAAGTCGGTGCAAAAACAGCTTAAAGTGACTCAATGTGTCTGATGGGATCTGATCCCAGGACGGAGGGAGGGCATCTCTCTGAGCACTCTCTCTTATCTCTGTCGCAATCTCTTTCCTTCGGTTGTATACTGTATTGTTGTGCTGGTGCCAGCCTGCCTGCCTGCCTGCCTGCCAGCAAGCCAGCAACCAAGCAAATGGGAACATGGCAGCCACCATGCCATCCATAAGAATAAAATAGGCTGTAAGTGTAGAATACTATATTGTCGCTGTGGGTGGAAACCTTGTATGTCACAAAACCGTTCTTTTTTAAATTTTAATATAATTTTAAAATCATTTTAAAATGGTGAGAAAAGCAGATTTCTACTATATTCACTAATTTTACTTGACACTCTTCTACGACGAAGTACAGGGCATTAATCTACAAACAAAGCATAATGGAGCATGCATGGAGATACAAGGTGAGCGACCATACAGTAGTATAGAGAAGGAACTCGGCAGGGGAAATGTGGCCGATGAAGCAGAAGGAATAGGTGATTCCCAGAGGGGAAACACTGCACTGTAACATAACCTACTTCCCCACGTTCTGACTTCATGCCTGCCACGTCTCTTTGTGTATTTGTCTCTTGTTATCTGCATGCTTTCCTCTCTCTCCCTCGCTCCCCCCCCCCTCTCTCTCTCTATCTCTCTCTCTCACACTCACACACACACACACACACACACACGCACACGCACACGCACACGCATTCACTCACGCACTCACTCTCCCTTTCCCCAAGCTTGCGGCAAGCACATCACCAAAGAAAATGTTGGAAAAAAAGGGGAAGAAATTTCTATGTTGAAGAAAAATACCTTCCTGCAGACCACAGATAATGTGAATGGCGGGTGCCTGAGCCCCGGGAGCGAGGGCCCCATGGTGCCGAGTGGCGCCATGGCTCCCCATGCGCTGAGTGACGAGTCAGCGATCACAGTCCTTTATGAGTTTCACTTTCACTTAACCTTCACCGGGCGTTTTCGGGCTCTGAATGTGCTTCTGTTGGCAAATTAAAGAAAATCTGCACGCCATTAAGACTCTCGCTTGATTCATTTATAGATCAGTGGTTCTCAACCTTTTCTAGAACGTGAAAATCTCGCACGCACGCACGCACGCACGCACGCGCACACACACACACACACACACACTCTGAGAGCAGTAAGGCAACATTGAGGAACCAGAATCAGTTCCATAATTCCATATTGTTCTTTTTCCACCCTCACACTTTCAGAGCTGGTATGTGAAGCTTGCGCTTAGGGTTAGGTTTAGGGTTTGGGGTAGAGTAGCCTCGGTACCCAGGCTTCCATTTTCGTCTGTGCAAAAAATGAAAGCCTGGAGGAACGCATTGGCCGCTCTGGTCTAGAAGTGGGAGTCAACCCTTCCGGTTGGGCGTCGCTCCAAATGATGTGACATAGCGCTGCACTAGGGGGAAGAGGAGGGGCCGTGGCTGGCGGACAGATCGGTGAGATCCAATCAGGGCGTGTGCAAATCTCAGCCACGACCCGCCCCTCTAGACCAGAAACCTAACACGTTAGCTCAGGCTAGGGGTAGAGTGTCGGACTGATGCCGCAGAGAAACACTACCGCCTGCCGCGGGTGTTCTGCAGCTGATGCTGTTGCCGGAAAATGCACTCGCTCTCTCTCCAATTGGAACCCCGTGCAGTAAGCTAGTGTGTGCAGCAGGAAACAGTTTGAAACGATTTATACTTGGTTGCACATTGTGGCGTGCTGTAATGGTATAGTTGTAGATCTGTTATTTCTGGCACCTGTCACGTACCGATGGCTTTAGCCATTGACAGGAAAAAGCTATTTGAAGTCACTGAATAATTTACCACCGTTCACCACAGTTTATATCACAAAGTTATGGCTGCATGTTTTCCTCAGAGAGAGAGAGAGAGAGAGAGTGTGTGTGTGTGTGTGTGTGTGTGTGTGTGTGTGTGTGTGTGTGTGTGTGTGTGTGTGTGTGTGTGTGTGTGTGCGCGTGTGTGCGTGTCTGTGTGTGTTGGATCATTAGCTATGACTCATTGTGACTTTTAGAGTGTCTGTAGAGTCGTTCTCTCACAAAGAGTAATTAAAAATAGCCTCAGAGTGTGTGCGTGCGTGTGTGCGTGCGTGCGTGTGTGCATGCGCGTTCCAACAACACCCTACATCTTACTCCTCTACAGCTGGTCTCCATATGGTATGCTGTCATTTTCAATCCACACACCAAACACTATATGAGAGATTTATGCTTTTATAATATGCAGGAACACAAACAAAAGCAAAAACTCTGCACACACACGGGGATGGAACACATTAATATGCATGCGCCTCAAGCATGTGCCTATAGTTACCATGAGTTAACCTAGTTAGGTGTGGCAGCAGGTGTGCTGTTGAGTGAAGCTACAGTGGACAATGAACAAGCATTGAGCAACACGTGAAATGACACCTACTGCATCACTTGGAACATTTATAGTTGTATTACCTGCACAGGCAGGTGCATGCAGTGGTGACAGACGTGGAAGAGACCAAATTAGACACTAACCCCAAGCTCGTTCGTGCATGCATGCACAGCACACATGTGCATCACGCTCACACATACACAAACAGGAGGAGCGAAGCGGGGAAGGGGGGGGGGGGGGGGGGGTACTATAGTTATTACTAGTTATATTAATTAGATTCTCGCATGAAAAAACTAACATTCCCAGGATTTATACAACATTTTCTGTTCATTTATGAATATTTATAATAAGTCACCAGCTGATTGTTTTAAATGAGGATTCAGAGGAACACACTATCCCTCCCAGTACCCCTCCCTGTGAAAGAGACACTGACTGACATGTGGGGGGTGCTAGTGCAGCAACAGAGTGCCCCCGTACGGGTCTGTAACTCTGAGAGTGTACAAATGAAACCAAATGAACCTGTAAGGGTCCACTTGGTTCCATTTGTACACTCCCAGAGTCATGGGGGTCCTTCAAATTAAAAGGTTTGAGAATCACTGGACACTAAATGGAACAACAACAACCCAAAGTCCAGGTTAAGAATTGAACATGCTATTCTACAATATGAAAGGAACTAAAACTAAAAGATTAAAATAGTTCCACTAGCAGTCCCTAAAGTCTGTGTTATTGCTCCTTAAACCCAACTGGAAGTGTTGTTTGATGCTAAAGGAATAGCCACTATAGTGTCACAAAATGCATTTACGTGTGGGGATCATCCTGCAATCTGTGACCTAATCGATTATAAGATGCAGTACGTATTGTGCATGGTTGACATTTTGGCAGGGTGGTGCAAAAGAAAAGGCAATAAGGTCAGTAACAACGGTCAGTATCGTACAGGGATAATTACACGCTCAGTAAGTTTCAAGGCAATCTGCCCATTTGATTTAGAGATAGCTTTTATTGTGTCAGTGGGAAGTTTGGCCTAATGGTGGTGCCAGAGGACAAACTGGATTGCAAAAAACATTAGGGCTATCATCAGGGGAGCATAAGGAGGGTGCACAGCAAATTCAGTGGTAATTGGGAAAGTATTTTATCTTTTGGATGGACAGACCGCCATTGCCATCCTCAGAGCCCTGCCGTAGATCAATCTAGGATTAATCATGTTTTCATAAAAGCAGAAAGTTTGAAGAAACAAAAAAAAACACTGTCATCTTCTATGTTTGAAGTATCACAAAGTAAGTTAAACGGCACTATGACTGACACATATTTTTATTTTTATCCAAAATGAGTTAATAGCACAGGCAGACTCTTCATACTAGAGCATGTCTGAAAAGAATGTCAGAGCTGAAATCGACATGTAAATATGAAATAAATGAGTTTTCTCTGAACAACCAATATGTCAATTCGAATGCACTTTATTGACTAGTTGCACTTTATCAAGGGAATGTGTGCAATATCTCTGTTTTGTATGTTGGGTGTTTCATGGTGTTTTTCCTTTTCTTATGTGAACGTGTATGTTATTTGTATGCAGCTGTGACTCTGTCTCCAAGACAAATTTCTCCCAAGGGAGACAAATAAAGACAACCAATTGAACCTTGCACCTTGAAGCTATGATTCCCTGCTTTCACATACCATAAAAAAAAAAGAAATTCAATGACTATAATGAGGTTGCTTTTTTGTACTTCCACATACTGTAGGTCTGTGAGGAAAAACAACAGTATAATCCAGGTAGGTCCATGAGGTGTCTGTATGACTGGCTGAGTCTCCTCCACTCCGCCAGTCATTAAAATGGTGGCTTAGGAATGCGACAAAAACAAAGAATCACACTTGTGTGAAGTGAGGGGCAGTCTTATCGTCATACATCATCATACTGTACGTCACATTCCGTGCTCAGCCAATCAAATCATCTCAAATTTGGTATACACACAAACACACAAAGCTGGGCATAGGAGGGGCTAGCGCCCCTCAAACAAATCTCAATGAATTCAAGGCTTGATAGATTGATAGACAATAGGTAATATTTTGGGTGAACTACTCCTTTCATGAGTGAACACATGTGTCATTTCTGCAATATCCTCACTGACACAATTGAGTGTACATCTGTTATAAATGTATTTTTTCCGTCTCTTTTATATACTATACTGTCGCTTCATAACTGACTTCATTGTCTTTCTAAGCCAAGCTTTTCCACTGCACTCTGCACTAAATGACATTGTGTTTTGCGTGACTTGTATTGCTTATGTGTGCTTAAGTCCATGATGACACTTTAAATCCGGTAATCACTGCAAAGCACCTTTCTCTCTCCCCCACTTTAAAAAAAAGATACTAGTCAAGAGTTTGCTGATCCGGGGAAAATAATGTGTGTTTGCAGTGGGCTCTGTGGGGTGCCAGACGGTGCTGTGCTAATGTTTTAATCCATTCAAACCTGAGATCAGATTCTATAAAATGACTTCTAAATCCTGACGGTCTTCTGAAAACCCTATGTTTCTATGTCAGCAGTGCTCAAACTTTTTCATGTCAAGAACCCCTAGAATTAGTATATATTTGGCCACAGACCCCATCTGAAAAGGTTTAGTGCCAGGGACCCCCCAGAAGCAAATGTTCAAGTTAAAAATGTTCGCTGTGAAAGAATATATATATTCAAAGATTTGCACCACGTTTACACGATTTTTCAAAAATAGCAAATCTACAAGCTCATGGCTGAGCTTTTAGATCTGTGATTTTTCAACACCTAAATTAAATAAAAATGGTTAAAGTGGTTTAAAAGCTAAGGTGACACACAGATGCGCTCCAGGTCTTAATGTTTTAAGGGAGATGGAGCATCAGGAAAACTCCAACCTAAGCATCTGCTGTGGGAACAAAATGAGTGTTCTCGGTGTAATATACAAGGCTGATGGTGTTTCCTGGCCCAGGACAACTCATCAACACAGCGACGGTGTTTCCAGTCACTTTCTGCACTGCAACACCCGAGTCCCAGTGCTGGAGATCGTTGAATGTAGTGCATTCAAACTGAGCTAATTTACACCATCACTTCAGTGAATGGTTAGTGTTCCCATGAGATCACTGGAACAGCCAAAGATGTAATGTTCCACCAGTCCCCGGCCTATACGGACCACAATCAAAAGCAGGCCTCATGCATGTGCAGTATAGACCATGCAGAGATGAGGACATGGCTACACCATGTTGCCATTGATTGATTGATTGATTGATTGATTGATTGATTGATTGATTGATTGATTGATTGGTTTTATTTGATGATATCACATGCCAACATAAAAAGAGCACACAGTGTCACTTCTCGAATCTAGACAAATCTCTCGGGAACACGTTCCGAGCTGTGCTACTGAATCTTTCGGCATGGGGGCATTCAGAACGTGTGTACATTGGCCTACTTACTGGCCATCAGGCGAGTGAGTCGCCGTGTTGAGCGTTGCAAAGTTCGCTTTAGACAACTCAGCTCCGTTCTAGTTCATTAGTTTATGTGTGTGTGCGTGCACGTTTGTGGATGTGTGTCTCTGTATCTCTGAGTGTCTGATACATGTACCAGATGCCAGTTCCCCTTAGCAGTACTTTCAGAACAGCAGGACAAACACACTGAACACTAATTTCTCTCCCTCTCCCTCTCTCCCTCCCCCTCTCCCTCTCCCTCTCTCTCTCACTCAATTTTCAATTCAAATCAAAGGAGCTTTATTGGCATGAGAAAACGTACGTTTACATTGCCAAAGCAAAAGTTGAACAAGACAATCAAGATAAAACAATGTATGTACAAATAAATATAATAACAGAGCTGTGTTACATTAACACTCTGAGTAATACTATAGTATCTTGTAAAACTATAAAAAGATTTTTTGGCAGAGATAGTTATATTTTGAAAGTTGAACTTGACTAGCCTGATTGTCAGACTCTGAGAGCCTAACCAGTGCGCTCAGTCTAGTGGGCGGGGTCTATGGGCTGGAAACCAGGCTAGAACTTGACAGCAGTATTTCAATGTTTTTGCATTCACTTAGTATAAAATACATTTGGCCTAGCAGCAATTTATTCAAATGCAATTGAATTAAAGTTAGTTTATATAACAGTATTTCTATGTACCGAGGTCATTTGCTGTAAACAGTGTAGGGTATAAACAGTGTACACACAATGATTTGTATTCCTTAAGGTGCTTGTATTCCATTTGACATGGAATGTCCAGTCAAAGCAGCTCACAAATCTTGCTGCTGTGTTTGCACATTGTTGTACTTCACCCAACAGATATGGGAGTTTATTAGTCATGTTTTCAAACTCTCCTTGGGTCTCTCTCTCTCTCTCTCTCTCTCTCTCTCTTGCTCTATTGCCTTTCGTCTCATGTTGGATTTCAAGAGCTCTCGTCTATAGCTCTCACCATCCCTCACGTCCGTCCTGAGAGAGTAAACTCGAGTCTATATTTTTCGGTCTCGTCCCTCGCTCGCTCTCAGAGAATCCACCTCTCTGTTAAGAAATATTTTCACTCTTTTGGCACAACGCCGCTGTGCAACAAAGCATAAAATAATGCTGAAGCGGTTCATTGTTTTTTTTTGGGTGTATAAAACCAAAGTATAGTATTTAGATTCTGTCGGATTAAAACCTCATTAGCGACAGCGATGTTATATACGTAAAACTTCTTCCAACCACTGCATGGGGCTGTGGGTCGTGCCTCTGCCGATCAGCGCTTGTAAATCATCAGTGCAAAATACAAAAATAGATGCACACAACCTCCCCTGTGTGCAAAAAGAACACACGTTCACTCAGTCAGTCAAACAGGACGGTGCTTTTTTTCCTTCTATTCTCTTCTCGTCTCACCCAGAAATAACTGCTTCATCTCAACAGAAAGCAATCCACGCAATCACTTCACTGCTCGTGTGTGTGTGTGTGTGTGTGTGTGTGTGTGTGTGTGTGTGTGTGTGTGTGTGTGTGTGTGTGTGTGTGTGTGTGTGTGTGTGTGTGTGTGTGTGTGTGTGTGTGTGTGTGTGTGCGTGGGTGGGTGGGTGGGTGGGTGGGTGCGTGCGGGCGGGTGGAAATGATTCATTTTCACATAGAGAATTAACATTCCACGGGCAATTGAATTACAATATATCGAAACGAATAATCAACTTAGTCTGGCCCATGTAGGTTAATTGAATAATCGAGAAACTGTTTTTTTTCCCCTTCAAATTGATATTCACATTTTTTAATACTGTACTATTAGATTGTACCATGTACCACCATTGTTACAACAAAGCATAATATCAGGGCTGAATCAGATTAATTAAAGGACCACTTTTCAACATCTCTTCATATAATTGGTCCTCACTAATGTTCATGATAAAACACAACCATTTTGTTCTACTAAGTCTGTGTCTCATAGGAGGGCTGTGGGCAGTTCAGACACCTGTCCACCAGTGACGATTTGTTTTAAAATATATTAAAGATTTGTATTATCGTGAGAACGATGGCTTCCATTATCGCATTGCAACTTTTCAGGAAAAGAAAGCCTGCAGTTTCTATTAGCTTGGATTCCCCATCGATGATGTCACTGGTGGACGGGTTTCTGAACTGCCTCCTATGAGACACAGACTGAGTAGAAATAAAATTGAACATTAGAGAGGACCAATTATAGGAAGAGGAGTTGAAAAGTGGTGAAGTGGTCCTTTAATCAATTTATGAATAATTGAATTGATGTACACCGTTGCGAGCTTGAGATCTGCTATTTTCACTATTGTATTTTTAAAAGGTTTTTTAATGTAATACTAAAAAGGAATGGTTTTGGACGTACATTCGTACAAGGTTTCAGGATTCAATTTCAAAATCAGCAAAAGTAGCAGATCGTGCAGTTCTGCTTTTGATGCTTTAATTTACGAAAAGTAAAGTATGGAGATAAGAGGTTCCCGCCCCACATCAACGATGTGCTGATGAGGTGATGGTGTAACTCCAGTAGATATCCACAGTCTGATGAGGTGATGGTGTAACTCCAGTAGATATCCACAGTCTGATGAGGTGATGGTGTAACTCCAGTAGATATCCACAGTCTGATGAGGTGATGGTGTAACTCCAGTAGATATCCACAGTCTGATGAGGTGATGGTGTAACTCCAGTAGATATCCACAGTCTGATGAGGTGATGGTGTAACTCCAGTAGATATCCACAGTCTGATGAGGTGATGGTGTAACTCCAGTAGATATCCACAGTCTGATGAGGTGATGGTGTAACTCCAGTAGATATCCACAGTCTGATGAGGTGATGGTGTAACTCCAGTAGATATCCACAGTCTGATGAGGTGATGGTGTAACTCCAGTAGATATCCACAGTCTGATGAGGTGATGGTGTAACTCCAGTAGATATCCACAGTCTGATGAGGTGATGGTGTAACTCCAGTAGATATCCACAGTCTGATGAGGTGATGGTGTAACTCCAGTAGATATCCACAGTCTGATGAGGTGATGGTGTAACTCCAGTAGATATCCACAGTCTGATGAGGTGATGGTGTAACTCCAGTAGATATCCACAGTCTGATGAGGTGATGGTGTAACTCCAGTAGATATCCACAGTCTGATGAGGTGATGGTGTAACTCCAGTAGATATCCACAGTCTGATGAGGTGATGGTGTAACTCCAGTAGATATCCACAGTCTGATGAGGTGATGGTGTAACTCCAGTAGATATCCACAGTCTGATGAGGTGATGGTGTAACTCCAGTAGATATCCACAGTCTGATGAGGTGATGGTGTAACTCCAGTAGATATCCACAGTCTGATGAGGTGATGGTGTAACTCCAGTAGATATCCACAGTCTGATGAGGTGATGGTGTAACTCCAGTAGATATCCACAGTCTGATGAGGTGATGGTGTAACTCCAGTAGATATCCACAGTCTGATGAGGTGATGGTGTAACTCCAGTAGATATCCACAGTCTGATGAGGTGATGGTGTAACTCCAGTAGATATCCACAGTCTGATGAGGTGATGGTGTAACTCCAGTAGATATCCACAGTCTGATGAGGTGGTGGTGTAACTCCAGTAGATATCCACAGTCTGATGAGGTGATGGTGTAACTCCAGTAGATATCCACAGTCTGATGAGGTGATGGTGTAACTCCAGTAGATATCCACAGTCTGATGAGGTGATGGTGTAACTCCAGTAGATATCCACAGTCTGATGAGGTGATGGTGTAACTCCAGTAGATATCCACAGTCTGATGAGGTGGTGGTGTAACTCCAGTAGATATCCACAGTCTGATGAGGTGATGGTGTAACTCCAGTAGATATCCACAGTCTGATGAGGTGATGGTGTAACTCCAGTAGATATCCACAGTCTGATGAGGTGATGGTGTAACTCCAGTAGATATCCACAGTCTGATGAGGTGGTGGTGTAACTCCAGTAGATATCCACAGTCTGATGAGGTGATGGTGTAACTCCAGTAGATATCCACAGTCTGATGAGGTGATGGTGTAACTCCAGTAGATATCCACAGTCTGATGAGGTGGTGGTGTAACTCCAGTAGATATCCACAGTCTGATGAGGTGATGGTGTAACTCCAGTAGATATCCACAGTCTGATGAGGTGGTGGTGTAACTCCAGTAGATATCCACAGTCTGATGAGGTGATGGTGTAACTCCAGTAGATATCCACAGTCTGATGAGGTGATGGTGTAACTCCAGTAGATATCCACAGTCTGATGAGGTGATGGTGTAACTCCAGTAGATATCCACAGTCTGATGAGGTGATGGTGTAACTCCAGTAGATATCCACAGTCTGATGAGGTGATGGTGTAACTCCAGTAGATATCCACAGTCTGATGAGGTGATGGTGTAACTCCAGTAGATATCCACAGTCTGATGAGGTGATGGTGTAACTCCAGTAGATATCCACAGTCTGATGAGGTGATGGTGTAACTCCAGTAGATATCCACAGTCTGATGAGGTGATGGTGTAACTCCAGTAGATATCCACAGTCTGATGAGGTGATGGTGTAACTCCAGTAGATATCCACAGTCTGATGAGGTGATGGTGTAACTCCAGTAGATATCCACAGTCTGATGAGGTGATGGTGTAACTCCAGTAGATATCCACAGTCTGATGAGGTGATGGTGTAACTCCAGTAGATATCCACAGTCTGATGAGGTGATGGTGTAACTCCAGTAGATATCCACAGTCTGATGAGGTGATGGTGTAACTCCAGTAGATATCCACAGTCTGATGAGGTGATGGTGTAACTCCAGTAGATATCCACAGTCTGATGAGGTGATGGTGTAACTCCAGTAGATATCCACAGTCTGATGAGGTGATGGTGTAACTCCAGTAGATATCCACAGTCTGATGAGGTGATGGTGTAACTCCAGTAGATATCCACAGTCTGATGAGGTGATGGTGTAACTCCAGTAGATATCCACAGTCTGATGAGGTGATGGTGTAACTCCAGTAGATATCCACAGTCTGATGAGGTGATGGTGTAACTCCAGTAGATATCCACAGTCTGATGAGGTGATGGTGTAACTCCAGTAGATATCCACAGTCTGATGAGGTGATGGTGTAACTCCAGTAGATATCCACAGTCTGATGAGGTGATGGTGTAACTCCAGTAGATATCCACAGTCTGATGAGGTGATGGTGTAACTCCAGTAGATATCCACAGTCTGATGAGGTGATGGTGTAACTCCAGTAGATATCCACAGTCTGATGAGGTGATGGTGTAACTCCAGTAGATATCCACAGTCTGATGAGGTGATGGTGTAACTCCAGTAGATATCCACAGTCTGATGAGGTGATGGTGTAACTCCAGTAGATATCCACAGTCTGATGAGGTGATGGTGTAACTCCAGTAGATATCCACAGTCTGATGAGGTGATGGTGTAACTCCAGTAGATATCCACAGTCTGATGAGGTGATGGTGTAACTCCAGTAGATATCCACAGTCTGATGAGGTGATGGTGTAACTCCAGTAGATATCCACAGTCTGATGAGGTGATGGTGTAACTCCAGTAGATATCCACAGTCTGATGAGGTGATGGTGTAACTCCAGTAGATATCCACAGTCTGATGAGGTGATGGTGTAACTCCAGTAGATATCCACAGTCTGATGAGGTGATGGTGTAACTCCAGTAGATATCCACAGTCTGATGAGGTGATGGTGTAACTCCAGTAGATATCCACAGTCTGATGAGGTGATGGTGTAACTCCAGTAGATATCCACAGTCTGATGAGGTGATGGTGTAACTCCAGTAGATATCCACAGTCTGATGAGGTGATGGTGTAACTCCAGTAGATATCCACAGTCTGATGAGGTGATGGTGTAACTCCAGTAGATATCCACAGTCTGATGAGGTGATGGTGTAACTCCAGTAGATATCCACAGTCTGATGAGGTGATGGTGTAACTCCAGTAGATATCCACAGTCTGATGAGGTGATGGTGTAACTCCAGTAGATATCCACAGTCTGATGAGGTGATGGTGTAACTCCAGTAGATATCCACAGTCTGATGAGGTGATGGTGTAACTCCAGTAGATATCCACAGTCTGATGAGGTGATGGTGTAACTCCAGTAGATATCCACAGTCTGATGAGGTGATGGTGTAACTCCAGTAGATATCCACAGTCTGATGAGGTGATGGTGTAACTCCAGTAGATATCCACAGTCTGATGAGGTGATGGTGTAACTCCAGTAGATATCCACAGTCTGATGAGGTGATGGTGTAACTCCAGTAGATATCCACAGTCTGATGAGGTGATGGTGTAACTCCAGTAGATATCCACAGTCTGATGAGGTGATGGTGTAACTCCAGTAGATATCCACAGTCTGATGAGGTGATGGTGTAACTCCAGTAGATATCCACAGTCTGATGAGGTGATGGTGTAACTCCAGTAGATATCCACAGTCTGATGAGGTGATGGTGTAACTCCAGTAGATATCCACAGTCTGATGAGGTGATGGTGTAACTCCAGTAGATATCCACAGTCTGATGAGGTGATGGTGTAACTCCAGTAGATATCCACAGTCTGATGAGGTGATGGTGTAACTCCAGTAGATATCCACAGTCTGATGAGGTGATGGTGTAACTCCAGTAGATATCCACAGTCTGATGAGGTGATGGTGTAACTCCAGTAGATATCCACAGTCTGATGAGGTGATGGTGTAACTCCAGTAGATATCCACAGTCTGATGAGGTGATGGTGTAACTCCAGTAGATATCCACAGTCTGATGAGGTGATGGTGTAACTCCAGTAGATATCCACAGTCTGATGAGGTGATGGTGTAACTCCAGTAGATATCCACAGTCTGATGAGGTGATGGTGTAACTCCAGTAGATATCCACAGTCTGATGAGGTGATGGTGTAACTCCAGTAGATATCCACAGTCTGATGAGGTGATGGTGTAACTCCAGTAGATATCCACAGTCTGATGAGGTGATGGTGTAACTCCAGTAGATATCCACAGTCTGATGAGGTGATGGTGTAACTCCAGTAGATATCCACAGTCTGATGAGGTGATGGTGTAACTCCAGTAGATATCCACAGTCTGATGAGGTGATGGTGTAACTCCAGTAGATATCCACAGTCTGATGAGGTGATGGTGTAACTCCAGTAGATATCCACAGTCTGATGAGGTGATGGTGTAACTCCAGTAGATATCCACAGTCTGATGAGGTGATGGTGTAACTCCAGTAGATATCCACAGTCTGATGAGGTGATGGTGTAACTCCAGTAGATATCCACAGTCTGATGAGGTGATGGTGTAACTCCAGTAGATATCCACAGTCTGATGAGGTGATGGTGTAACTCCAGTAGATATCCACAGTCTGATGAGGTGATGGTGTAACTCCAGTAGATATCCACAGTCTGATGAGGTGATGGTGTAACTCCAGTAGATATCCACAGTCTGATGAGGTGATGGTGTAACTCCAGTAGATATCCACAGTCTGATGAGGTGATGGTGTAACTCCAGTAGATATCCACAGTCTGATGAGGTGATGGTGTAACTCCAGTAGATATCCACAGTCTGATGAGGTGATGGTGTAACTCCAGTAGATATCCACAGTCTGATGAGGTGATGGTGTAACTCCAGTAGATATCCACAGTCTGATGAGGTGATGGTGTAACTCCAGTAGATATCCACAGTCTGATGAGGTGATGGTGTAACTCCAGTAGATATCCACAGTCTGATGAGGTGATGGTGTAACTCCAGTAGATATCCACAGTCTGATGAGGTGATGGTGTAACTCCAGTAGATATCCACAGTCTGATGAGGTGATGGTGTAACTCCAGTAGATATCCACAGTCTGATGAGGTGATGGTGTAACTCCAGTAGATATCCACAGTCTGATGAGGTGATGGTGTAACTCCAGTAGATATCCACAGTCTGATGAGGTGATGGTGTAACTCCAGTAGATATCCACAGTCTGATGAGGTGATGGTGTAACTCCAGTAGATATCCACAGTCTGATGAGGTGATGGTGTAACTCCAGTAGATATCCACAGTCTGATGAGGTGATGGTGTAACTCCAGTAGATATCCACAGTCTGATGAGGTGATGGTGTAACTCCAGTAGATATCCACAGTCTGATGAGGTGATGGTGTAACTCCAGTAGATATCCACAGTCTGATGAGGTGATGGTGTAACTCCAGTAGATATCCACAGTCTGATGAGGTGATGGTGTAACTCCAGTAGATATCCACAGTCTGATGAGGTGATGGTGTAACTCCAGTAGATATCCACAGTCTGATGAGGTGATGGTGTAACTCCAGTAGATATCCACAGTCTGATGAGGTGATGGTGTAACTCCAGTAGATATCCACAGTCTGATGAGGTGATGGTGTAACTCCAGTAGATATCCACAGTCTGATGAGGTGATGGTGTAACTCCAGTAGATATCCACAGTCTGATGAGGTGATGGTGTAACTCCAGTAGATATCCACAGTCTGATGAGGTGATGGTGTAACTCCAGTAGATATCCACAGTCTGATGAGGTGATGGTGTAACTCCAGTAGATATCCACAGTCTGATGAGGTGATGGTGTAACTCCAGTAGATATCCACAGTCTGATGAGGTGATGGTGTAACTCCAGTAGATATCCACAGTCTGATGAGGTGATGGTGTAACTCCAGTAGATATCCACAGTCTGATGAGGTGATGGTGTAACTCCAGTAGATATCCACAGTCTGATGAGGTGATGGTGTAACTCCAGTAGATATCCACAGTCTGATGAGGTGATGGTGTAACTCCAGTAGATATCCACAGTCTGATGAGGTGATGGTGTAACTCCAGTAGATATCCACAGTCTGATGAGGTGATGGTGTAACTCCAGTAGATATCCACAGTCTGATGAGGTGATGGTGTAACTCCAGTAGATATCCACAGTCTGATGAGGTGATGGTGTAACTCCAGTAGATATCCACAGTCTGATGAGGTGATGGTGTAACTCCAGTAGATATCCACAGTCTGATGAGGTGATGGTGTAACTCCAGTAGATATCCACAGTCTGATGAGGTGATGGTGTAACTCCAGTAGATATCCACAGTCTGATGAGGTGATGGTGTAACTCCAGTAGATATCCACAGTCTGATGAGGTGATGGTGTAACTCCAGTAGATATCCACAGTCTGATGAGGTGATGGTGTAACTCCAGTAGATATCCACAGTCTGATGAGGTGATGGTGTAACTCCAGTAGATATCCACAGTCTGATGAGGTGATGGTGTAACTCCAGTAGATATCCACAGTCTGATGAGGTGATGGTGTAACTCCAGTAGATATCCACAGTCTGATGAGGTGATGGTGTAACTCCAGTAGATATCCACAGTCTGATGAGGTGATGGTGTAACTCCAGTAGATATCCACAGTCTGATGAGGTGATGGTGTAACTCCAGTAGATATCCACAGTCTGATGAGGTGATGGTGTAACTCCAGTAGATATCCACAGTCTGATGAGGTGATGGTGTAACTCCAGTAGATATCCACAGTCTGATGAGGTGATGGTGTAACTCCAGTAGATATCCACAGTCTGATGAGGTGATGGTGTAACTCCAGTAGATATCCACAGTCTGATGAGGTGATGGTGTAACTCCAGTAGATATCCACAGTCTGATGAGGTGATGGTGTAACTCCAGTAGATATCCACAGTCTGATGAGGTGATGGTGTAACTCCAGTAGATATCCACAGTCTGATGAGGTGATGGTGTAACTCCAGTAGATATCCACAGTCTGATGAGGTGATGGTGTAACTCCAGTAGATATCCACAGTCTGATGAGGTGATGGTGTAACTCCAGTAGATATCCACAGTCTGATGAGGTGATGGTGTAACTCCAGTAGATATCCACAGTCTGATGAGGTGATGGTGTAACTCCAGTAGATATCCACAGTCTGATGAGGTGATGGTGTAACTCCAGTAGATATCCACAGTCTGATGAGGTGATGGTGTAACTCCAGTAGATATCCACAGTCTGATGAGGTGATGGTGTAACTCCAGTAGATATCCACAGTCTGATGAGGTGATGGTGTAACTCCAGTAGATATCCACAGTCTGATGAGGTGATGGTGTAACTCCAGTAGATATCCACAGTCTGATGAGGTGATGGTGTAACTCCAGTAGATATCCACAGTCTGATGAGGTGATGGTGTAACTCCAGTAGATATCCACAGTCTGATGAGGTGATGGTGTAACTCCAGTAGATATCCACAGTCTGATGAGGTGATGGTGTAACTCCAGTAGATATCCACAGTCTGATGAGGTGATGGTGTAACTCCAGTAGATATCCACAGTCTGATGAGGTGATGGTGTAACTCCAGTAGATATCCACAGTCTGATGAGGTGATGGTGTAACTCCAGTAGATATCCACAGTCTGATGAGGTGATGGTGTAACTCCAGTAGATATCCACAGTCTGATGAGGTGATGGTGTAACTCCAGTAGATATCCACAGTCTGATGAGGTGATGGTGTAACTCCAGTAGATATCCACAGTCTGATGAGGTGATGGTGTAACTCCAGTAGATATCCACAGTCTGATGAGGTGATGGTGTAACTCCAGTAGATATCCACAGTCTGATGAGGTGATGGTGTAACTCCAGTAGATATCCACAGTCTGATGAGGTGATGGTGTAACTCCAGTAGATATCCACAGTCTGATGAGGTGATGGTGTAACTCAGTAGATATCCACAGTCTCCAGTGTGATTGTGATTGTTCACAGTTGCAGCTCAGTGATTTGTGTGTTTCTAAAATGCCTATTTCCCATAAACCAATTTAAATGGTGCCTTTCGGCGTTCCCGGGGATATCTTGCTACTCTCTCTCGCGTGCACGCTTTCGCTCTCTGTCGATCTCACTCTCTCTCTCTCTTAACGAAGCACCCACTTAAATGCCAAATAAATGCCAAAAATAAATCCCCAATATATTGAGGTCGACAAGCAACGGCACCTGCTCCTCGCTCCCTCTTATCAAAAACATGTCCATCAATCACTGTGCTATGAAACGCCACCAAACCGGGTGCTCGGGTGGCGCAGTGGTAAAGTATAGCTGCACCCCTCCACCAGCACGGAGGTTGTGGGTTCGAATCCATCGCAGTGCATCCAGCTCGGGGGAGGGAAGCCGGGCGGAGAGGGTGAAATCACTGCACGTAAATCACGTAATTCTACAGGATGGAGGCCACACTTGTCTCCAGGGGGAGTGTCGGCGTGGGACAAGTTGGACGAAGGTTCTACGTCCTCCCGGTGGGGGCTCCAGTCCTCACTGGTGGTAGGATGAAAGCAGTGACAACACACATCATGGGTGTGACTGAACATGCTGAGATAACAACCACACCGTTGTGTCGACCGTGTGCTAAACGGTTGATGCCCTGTTCAATACTCAAGACGTTCTGGAAATATTCAAAATTTGAATCCATGCATTCAAAATGACTTGATTGGGGGATGAGCAAGAAAAAAAAACACACTAGGCTACTTACTATGCAACAGACTATGAATAAACTACAAAGGTGTGCTGTGTAATAGGGATATCGTATCCTAATGCTAATTCTCACCACCACGAGAAGTATAAAAATAGCTCTATAAAACATGATGACTTCATTAGCATAGGAAATCTTAAACAACATCCTCCATCTGTGCCGAAATCATCTCAAAGTCATTTGGAGCAAGCCTGCCAGACAGCTCTGCTGGTGCCATTCACGCAGAAATCCCAATGTTCTAGGGAGGTCTCAGCCCACTAAGCTGTGAATATTCCTGAAGAGCTCTCCTCCGAGCTCCTCCAAACCAATTAGAATTAAAAAGTGTAAATCGGCCTTGACGCTTCCCCCTCAAGGTAGCCCTGCGTTGTCCCTGAGAGGATTTCCACTCGCAAACGTGTCAGCACTTCGGCTATGTGGACGTCAGTCAGACCACAGAGACAATTGCTCTAGAACGCACACGCGCGGAGCCTTCAGCCTTGGCGACGGGGCTTACCTAGTTGACCTACTTCACCGTAGTGGAATCAACTGGGATAATTAGAACGGAAAGCGTATAGCACTCGTATACAGTACTAGCACAGCATCAACATTCGTAACGCAATACTGCTATATATGCCTATAGCATTCTTAAACACTGATATGGGCATCAGCCACATACTGTAATGGCTACAGTCCAAGGTAGGATTCAGAGTAGAGACCTGTTGTTTAAACATTATCCCTCGTTCCTGTCACAAGTGAGAACCACTCCTGTATTCCTGTATGCGGGACATACAGGAATTGTATTTTTGGTCATTGGTGAATTGGACAGTAACTGTTTACAAGACGAACAGCAATGTGCAAACAAAAGTATCAATGTGCAACAGAATCAATGTGCAAACACATTTGTGTTCCTGGCTGTGTGTGGCTGTAGTTCCTGGTTGTGTGTGACAGCCAGGAACTATAAGGCTGTAACTAAACAAAAACAACATCAGTGTTACTACTGCTTTGTCTTCCTGTCTGTTTATACTTTCCTGTCATGAGTTAGCAGTGACTAGAACCTCAGACGCTCTGCCCAACTACATGTCATCGTCACATCCTATTATAAATGTACCACGTCTCTGTGTGTACGTGTGTACGTCTGTAATACATGTAACTCGAGAGCCGTTCGACCCACCGACTTCAAATTTGACACACGCGTTCCACACTGCCACCGGGAGTGCAGTGCCTGGTGTCGAGTCTGTTGGATCGCTGTTTGTCCAGAACCAGCACAAAAGACTGCCCGGTGCTCTGGACAGGGCCCAAATTAGCCAATTGATCACACCTGATCACCCCTAGATCTCCATGTATGGAGCTGGCCTATTCTGACATCACAATGATGTTCTGACATCTGCATATACTCCATTATTCCCATTATCTATTTGGGCATGCCTGACAAAGAACTCCATATATGGGCATAAAAGGGACACATTCATAATAACTGGGTAGAGTCCGTGCTTCCTTCCCCTTACACAAGGTACAGTGCCTATAGGATTCATCCTGGAATTACATTACAGCGGGATATGTTGTGGTTCATCTTCCGAGGCAGCGTGAGTGTCCTCAACAAGGTGCATGGAACCCGCCCTTTCAATTTGGAAATGTATTTTGTGCCAGTGGAAAGTTTGGCCTAAGAGTGGCGCACAAGCGAACGCCATTTTGGTCATCAATAGCTGATTTATAAATAGATCAACTATCCTACTATAAATGCGCCACGTCTCTGCGTGCGTGCGTGCGTGCGTGCGTGCGTGCGTGCGTGCGTGCGTGTACGTAATGCACGTAATGCACGTAACTCGAGAACCGTTTGCCCCACCGACTTCAAATTCGATACACGCGTTCCACACCCCCACAGGGAGTGCAGTGCCTGGTGTCGAGTCTGTCGGACCCACGGTTGTCTAGAACCACCACAAAGGCTCTGGTCAGGCTCTGCCAGTGGGCCTAATGAGCCTAATTCCTCTCACATGTGCAATTTGCAGCCTCTGCCTCAGCCAATTGATTGCCATGGCAACCCCCACACCAGATCTCCATGTGGGACACAGACGAACAGTTAAAATGGGTGCTACAGTATGACAACAGGTATTGCATACTAGATCTCCATATACAGTATGGGCAGAAAAGAAGAGACACAGACAGACAGTTAAAACGGGTGCTATGACAAGTTGACAATGGGTATAGGTTCTCAAGTTGCATCGGGCACGTACAAGTCTAGTGTTTTTAGCATGGCACCTTCGTCAAAGGACGATAAATAAAGTGGTCTTCAGAGTAGACAGACAGACCGACAGCCAGACAGACAGACAGACACGGAGAAAGGCGAGGTGTGTGAGGAGGTGATTTCAGTGTGAGAGGTAGGTACTATACTGTATAACAGGCACAGAGTCTATAGATAGAGCCAAGGCCGAGCCTTCATGATGGATGGACCCAGCTAACGAGGACATTGACACCAGCTGGCACTGACAGACAGCACTCTCTCTCTCTCTCTCTCTCTCTCTCTCTCTCTCTCTCTCTCTCTCTCTCTCTCTCTCTCTCTCTCTCTCTCTAACCCATTAAGACCTCAGGCCGAACTGGTACACTGGTAGTTACTTCACGATTTTTCCAAAATAGCAGATGTGGCATATGAAGCTCGGAGCGTGGCATGAAGTGACTCGCTCTGAGCTTGATTTTTTAATAGCCGCAACGCTAAATTCTAAAATGAGACAGATGCTTTCCCAGTTATAAAAGGCTAATCTCTCTCCTCAACTCTCTATCTCCCTTCTCCTTGCCTCTCTTACTTTAGTCTCGCCCTCTCTTCTCTTTCTCTCTCACTCTTCATTAATCTATCTGTCTTTCCTTCTCTCCCTCCCTCTCTCTCTCTCTCTCTCTCTCTCTCTCTCTCTCTCTCTCTCTCTCTGTCGTCGGTTTGTTTGTCGTTGCTGTCTGCTTTTTGTCGCTCTCTTTCGCACTCCCACTTTTCTCTCATCACGTAACCCGGGCTTCTTTCAGGCGTGTATACCTGCTGTCTCTCCTTGTCCTTTTCTCATCGCTCGCCTCTCTCTCTCTCTCTCTCTCTATCTCTATCTCTCTCTCTCTCTCTCTCTCTCTCTCTCTCTCTCTCTCTCTCTCTCTCTCTCTCTCTCTCTCTCTCTCTCATATTCTTTGACCCCCTGCCTCTCTCTCTCTGTGTAGTCACATGCAACGCAACACACAAACACATTGATTTCTGTAATCGCTTTTACAAGATCAAATGCACAGCACTTTTCCTGTGAAGGACGCACGGAGAAGGAGTTAGTCCAGCAAAGTAAAAAGCACATTGACACCACGCACGCACGCACGCACGCACGCACGCACTCACTCACTCACACGCACACATATGTTACACACACACACACACACACACACACACACACACACACACACACACACACACACACACACATATGTTACACACATGTCTAAAGATTCATCCAAGATTTGTGTTGTTAAAATGTTTCAAAAACATTCCAGATTTAATATTTAACCGCTATCCATGTTGTTGTTTTTTCTTCTCCTTTCTTTATTTTATTTATTTGTTACATATAGCGTTCAATTAACACAGAGGATTTCCCTGTGTAATGGCCTGACTGCCTTCTCTGTCTGTCCGTCCGTCCGTCCATCCATCCATTCATCTGTCAGTCACATTCTCTCGTCCTGATTGGCTAGTCAAATGTCTACTCCCTCCCACAAAGCGATTCACTATTCCAAAGCTGAAAGCTTGTCAGATTCTGTAACGTAAAATGCCTGTCAGTCTTCTTCCATATAAATATTATTGTCATATTTAATTTAGCTTTTCTGGGCCAAACCTGCACAAAATGTTCTTTGCAGTTTGCAAATAGTGTGCATTGCATTGTATGTGCTGTATAGCATATTCAAGGTACAGTATATACAGTAATTCCGCTTGCCGTCATATTCTGTACATTCTAAAACCTGTAACTCTGTGCACAGCACAGACGGCTGTATATACTATTCTGTATATCCTGGATACTGGATATTTTGTACATCCTCTTTAGATAATGCTGCTAAAATGTGTACGTTTTTACCTGCTTACTTCTTAACTGCCCTGCCCTGTTATTTTAGCTTGTTGGTTAAATTCTGTTCAGTACATGCTGCGTCGAATGACACGCCGCCAACATTTCACTGCACACATACTTGCATGCA
Source organism: Electrona antarctica (assembly GCF_951216825.1). Classification (NCBI taxonomy): domain Eukaryota; kingdom Metazoa; phylum Chordata; class Actinopteri; order Myctophiformes; family Myctophidae; genus Electrona; species Electrona antarctica. The sequence goes on from NC_136789.1 coordinate 10,984,408, forward strand.
GTGAGTGAGTAGCCTACAGTATGTGTGTGCACTCACTGTGCAGTGACTGACCTCTTAAATATCGAATCCTGAAAAACTCTCTGCAAACACCACGTCTCTCTTCCCCCGTCTTTCTACTACCCGGTCCTTCATGCATCATTTTGTTTGCCTTTTTCTGCCCCCGCGCCCGCTCCGCCTCCTCCGCCTCCTCCGCCCCCACTCCCCCACCATCCACCCACCGGTCGCCCTGACCTCGTTCAGTGCAGCGCTGAATAGAGATGAACTGAAATGAGCCAGAGAAGTGGAAAATAGCATCTCTCCTCTGCCACCTGTCTATAGTCCGCCGTGTGATTACTACAATCAGCCAAGCAGGGGAGCGGGGGAGCATCCTCAAGCACGTGTGTGCGTGCGTGCGTGCGTGCGTGCGTGCGTGCGTGCGTGCGTGCGTGCGTGCGTGCGTGCGTGCGTGCGTGCGTGCGTGCGTGCGGACATGTGCCTGCCTGTGTGATTGTGTGTGAGCATGTGACTGTATACGGGTCGATGTGAATGACACAAAGCAGTATAGAAATTCACTAAGGGGCCCTTGAACCCCCCCACCCCTCCTCCACGTTTCCACGAATCGGCCCCTCTAAAAGGACTGGGGGAGATGGTAAAATGGAATGGAACTGCAGACTGTTCTTCATTCCTGCACCCCTCTCTCTCCTCTCCTCTGGGCTGTGTGGGTGGGCGGTGAGGGCAGCCGGACATTAAAATGCTCCAACGTTCCGTCCCTCGGTCGACTTATCACACAGTGAAAGGTCAGCTGAATGGCACCGGGATTGAATTGAGCCGCTACTCTCTGGCCTCGGATGAGACTGTACTCACAGTGTAGCTCTTGAAGATGTTTTTTTTTCATTCAGTAGAGCACTGTTTCTCTACGTATGGGGGTCCCACCAGGGGTCCAAAATGGACCCTTAAGGGTCTGTAACTTTGAGAGAGCACAAATAAACTTTGGGAACCCCGATCTGCACAGCAAAATCCCCCGTGTTAATTTAACTCTGAGGGTGTCTCAGAGTTACAGACCTGTAAGGGTCCATTTGGGCCCCCATGGTGGTCCCTGGACCCGACGCTGAGACCCAGTGCACTAGAGAGTCCGAATACAGGACCGGCTTGACGTGTATAGTGCTGTATGCTTCGTGTGTATTGATGAACTGTGTCTGCTTTGTATTCCTTTGCACTGCCACCGTATGGGGAAAAAACAACAACTTGTGTTTCTCAAATGGCGTGGTAAAAAACAAACAAACAATGAAATATGCTGAGAGGGGTATGACGTGTCTTTTGGAGGCACTGACTAAAGTCACGGGTAGCAATTCCAGCCTCAGAGTGACTTGATGATGTTCTGGGAAGCAAGGAGATTAAGGGCCTGCACTCACAGGCTACTCACACCCAGCACTAGAACTATAAAGATATAGTTTCAAAGTGGGTTCCGAGTCCAAGTGGATGTCCACACCACAACTATCACAAAGACAATGGTGAACAAGTAAATATACGTAGCTATAGTTAGTGTTATAGTCAGTGGTGAAAAGTAAACATTTACTCAACTGTCAATTGACGACTCATACTCCTACAATTTGTAGGCATTTACTTTACTGTAGTATTTCAAAAGTTTCTATACTTTTACTTCTATTCCACAACATCTCAGATACAAATATTGTCGGCCTCTTCCTCCATGCATTGCCTTTGCAGTCTTTTTTCCTTATGCTGGACACAGACATCAACACACCAAATCCAAGCGTTTAGGTTCTAAACACTTATTTGTAACACTTTTTAAATGTGTCACAGTATTTAGATTATGAACAGAAAAACATGTTTAATCGCCGGTAACACTTTTTAAACCCATTTATGTGTTTTTACAATGAAAGTCAGTCATATACATGTTTAGAATTAGAACTCGTGAGGTGTTTGCGGTGACTCGTGTTCTACTGTATTTTATATCCATAAATTAACATTTGGCATTAAATTATTACACACTGGTGTTTAGGTTTTAAACGCATCACATGTTCCAGGGATTTACAGGGAAGATGGAAAGATGGAAAGGTTCATTCCACAGTAAAAAAAAAAAAATCAAGGACCATTTAAGAGCTTATTGCTGTTCTACTCCCTTGAAATGGCCAATTTGTGATACAAATTGGGCCTGGGTGTCGTGTTGAGGTGAGCCTGATTCGACATGCCCGACACAGAGACGTTGCACTTGCTCCACTATAATCGGAAACACTTCATGGCCAGCCAGTGCCGTAAATGAGTGCAGGCAAAGGGCAAAGTAATGCAAAACTAGAACACAGTTGTTCTCAAAGGGGACCGGGGACCCCCAGGGGTCATTGTGGAGGTTCCAGTGGGTGCAGCTAAATGAGTTAATATAGCATCGAAATCAGATGTAAACATCAATTTGATGTTTACATTAAAACACGTTCATTGTTATCATCTAATTTAGCTCCTCAGTAACAATATCAATGTCATGTGAATGTTGGCTTCTTATGTTTCAGCTCTGTGCAGTGTGAACCAACATGAGGTGTTGTGGCTGAATACTGCAGTGTGCGTGTTGGCACTGGGTAAGATCTATGACAATCAATAAGTATATTAAATAGTGATCAGAATATGATGCATGAGCTTGTTATTATATTTTTTTATTTTTGAGGGCCTCCTATATAGAGGCTTAATGTTTGTTTTTCCTTAAACAAACATTAAAAACACCATTGACATGTACAGAGTTTAATGTTTGTTTTGTCCATGTTTGTTTTGTCTGATAATTACGTCATAAAAGATATAGCGCTAGAGATGTGTATAATCTGCCCGCATAGGTGTAATTCAAGTTTGCAGGGGCGGATTAACCTCCACAAGGGCCCCTGGGCCAGTATTTGTTTTGGAGGCCCCGAAAGTGTGCAATATGTTATGAAATTTTAATTTCATAACTTTAATCTTTTTGACCTTAACACAATCAACAGCCAATGAAGGGTCCCAGGAGCCCTTGCCAGGGCCTCAAACCCATTTAAAAGACAATAACAAGCTCGCAAGCATTGTCAGAAAACTGACAGTTTTCTGTCAGGATTTAGAACACATTTAGTAGAAACTGGTCTCAGGTCAATCTGGTTGCTTATTTCTCTCCCAAAATCTGGCAACTCGGCTGGCAGTCAGGAAGGAAGGAATGAAACAGAAATGAGAGCTTTGTGGAACTTAACTCAAATGAAGTTGTTGTGGCCATATTGGCTAATACACACAGTCACACACACACACACACACACACACACACACACACACACACACACACACACACACACACACACACACACACACACACACACACTCCCTTGTATAAATGCGACACTAGAGCCAGTCAGACAGAAATACATCAGAGACGTGGTAGCAGCAGCAGCAGCAGGGAGAGCCGTGGCGTGGATGTGTTACGTCATTCAAGGTTTGTGTTTGTTTTCATGTTACATTAACACGTTGTTAGCTCCTCATCAACATTATGTTACTGTTATAGCGTTTGTACAGGGCTCATCACCATTACAGCTTGTGATGGACATTTTCATCTTTTATTTTTGCCACAGACAATTTCTTTTTTTTTTACCAGAAATACATAATGAACTCCTAATGTGCCATAGTGACTATGGCAATATGCTACACATTTTACAATGATAGTATGTCCACATTATAACCACTGAGCCACAAAGAAATATAAGTTGTTGTTGTTGTTGTTGTTGTTTAAAAGCCAATCTACAAACACAATGCATCATGACATGTTGAGAGCAATTTAAACAAATTGTTCTAATTATTTACTTAGCCTATAATGCCCAAAATGGGGATGCCAGGGTTAAAGACCCTATGCTGAAAAAAAAAGAAAACTCAAGACTGCCAGGTGGCTAAGCCAGACATGTGGCATGGTGAAAGTCTATTCCGTATTTGAGATTTAAATTATTGGGTCTTATCATGAAGTACAGTTAGTGCTTCCATCACAGATTATGAGCAAAAGTAGTCGCAATTTGCATCTTTGTTTTTATAATGGGATGAATCTAGAGTTGCAATACCCTCCATTGATCCCTACTCATCCAAATTGCTTTTGCGATCTGCTTGTATTAAACGACATTAAACTCACCAACATTGCAGCTGTAGGGAAAGCTTGAATTCAATTCAATCTGCAAAGCGTTTGTTTCATAAAAATCCACCGTAGACATGTTATGAGCTACTTTCTGTTAAGAAATTCTGTGCAGGCGATTCTTGGAGTTGTTGGAAGTGTTGGAGTTTGGAAGCACGGGCTGCTGCCTCCTGCATTATGTGCAAATTCGAAACAGGTGGTACGCAGGACCGTTCAGTGACTTCGAGCAGATACAAGCAGATCGCAAAAGCAATTTGGAGTGGGGAGTCAATGGAGGGTATTGCAACTCTAGATTCATCCCATTATTAAAAAAATCTAGAGTTACAAATTTGCGGCTAGAGCAAAAGGGCCATTTGGGAGAGGTTAGTGGGTGCGTGTCAATGTCATATGGTTATTATAGAGGTAATGCTTTTCAGGGGACTGTTACTTGAGGTCAGGAGGAGATCAGGTTCTACCAGTTCTACCTTGAGGTAGCTTTGAACAATAGTTGATGACATCGTGATGAGAAATCTTGTAGCTCATGGTGATAAAGTCTTAGACGTTGCATGGTTGTGATGTAAGGTATGCCAATGGAAAAAGAATGGCGAGAGTCAGAAATGTAATGATTAGATTATGATAAAGGGCAAATGACAGGATTTAAAGGAATGCAGTGTAACCAGTAGTTACACGGGAGCACACACCTGTAAGTGCACAGCACGAGAGATAACTGTTTCAATGCCCTGAAGACATACTTTGTCGACACGTTGGTGTCTTAAAATAAATAAATAAAAAGTGATTGCATTGTGGCTACGAGCTGTGCAACCTCCTTTCTTGGAAATAACTGACCACATGCCACATATTAATCCATTGTCTCCAACAATGGATTGAACACATATTTTGCAAATCTTTCAGGGAATTAATGTAGCTATTTATTATCAAACAGTACTTCTAGCTGTCTTGTCCTCACCTAGTGAAACTGTAACCTCCTGCAACAAATTATATATAAATTATATATAATTAAGCATGTCATCCTCCTGACACTTTATGAGTCACCAAAATTATTCAAACTAAATTGAATTCAAAGATTATATTTAGAATATGTTTTTACATTGTCATAAAAACAAAAGTAATTTAGCCCCTCAGTAACAATGCCATGTGAATGTTGGCTTCTTATGTTTCAGTGTGAACCATCATGAGGTGTGGATATCTGTCCACACTGCCGGAAATCAAAAAGAAGAAGAAGAAGAAGTGTGGCTATCTGTTATGGCTGAATACTGCAGTGTGCGTGTTGGGACTGCCAGGGTAATATAAGTTCTATGACAATCAATGGCCTTACTATAAATATTGATCAGAATATGATGCATGAGCTCAATAAGCATATTGATTATGATATATGAGCTCAACAAGTAAAATATTGATACAAAAATAAGTATAGTTTTGATAGCACAATACATACAAGAGTTCAATATTAATTTTGATAGCTCTTGTGAGTTATTTGTTAAAATATTGATAACAATATAAGCTCAATAAGTACAGTGAACCACATTTAAAACAAGGTGAGTATTGATATTACTACTCATGCTAGACCGACACACACGCACACGCACACGCACACGCACACACACACACACACACACACACACACACACAGGTTGTGTTATTATTGGTTCTCAGTAGCACCATGTTTTGTTGTTGTAATTAATTCAACTTGACGATTAATTGTCATACGACATATAATTGTGATTAACGATTATAGGCTAATATGTAATAATTGTGACAGGCCTAGTTGTTGTTGTTATCAATGTTAATATAATAATACATTGTTGTAGGTGAGGGTCTGCAGTGTTACTCGTGTCCCAACGGTGCTGAGCGCTATGAGAACGTGCAGACATGTACACGTGTACTGAACTCCTGTCTGAAACTGACCGGCAACACTGGTAAGACACGCACAAATGCTCGCTCGCTCGCTCACTCACTCACTCACTCACTCACTCACTCACTCACTCACACACACACACACACACACACACACACACACACACACACACACACACACACACACACACACACACACACACACACACACACACACACACACACACACACACACACACACACACACACACACACACACACACACACACACACACACACACACACACTCTATGTCTATGTGCTCATTTCCAGACGCTTATTGGGCCAACCCTTACAATTGGTGTCAGAAGTCGGGGCTCACACCACAGCACAGAGTCATGCCACCAAAACCAGCAAAGAACGATGCCGGCCAGGAGGCACCAGAGAACGGCGTGGGTTCGTCAGCTGACCCCGAGGCCACATCAGCGGCCAAGCCAGGGACAGGTCTGGAGGAGCTCGCAGAGATGGTGAAGACTCTTGTCCGGACACAGAAGACCAGAGACCAGCAGATGGAGAGGGAAGCCTCTCGACAGGAGCAGAGATGGAAGCGTGTGCAGCACCAGTTGCAGCAGCTCCAGCTGCAGGTCAATGACATGGGAGAAGGCCCTGGACGTGAGCAGCACCAGGAAGAGGACGAGTATGAAGACTCTGATGGGGAAGCTGGTAGGGGCCGTGGTGCCACGGCCCACAGGGAGCCGCCTCCCCACAGGGAACCCAGGTTACTGTCATTATCTCCAGAGGATGACATTGAACATTTTTTGACCACGTTTGAGAGAATAGCCCTCGTATGCCGCTGGCACAGAGACGAGTGGGATATTCGCCTTGTTCCGCTGCTCACTGGTAAAGCATGCAGTGCGTATGTCTTAATGGACATTAACGACTCGGACAATTACACCAAAGTGAAAGAAGCTGTTTTGTCAAAGTATGAAATAACGGCTGATACGTATCGCAGAAGGTTCCGGTCCCTGAACATCGAGCCTGGAGAGACTCCACGAGAGCTGTATGAGCGTTTGAAATACCTGTTTGCAAAATGGGTCAAACCGGACAGCTCGACAGTGAAAGACATTGCAGAGACATTGATCCTTGAACAGTTTCTAATGATGGTGCATCCTGACCTGGAGGTTTGGATCCGCGAACATGATCCCAAGACCGCAGAGGCGCAGAGCACGCAGCACGCCTTGCTGAGGTCTTTACGTCAGCCAGAAAGGAGACCGCAGAGCAAGCAGCACGCCTTGCTGAGGTCTTTACGTCAGCCAGAAAGGAGAGCAGCTTTGGCCGGGAGAACCACAACGCCCAGTCCAGTACCAAAGGGGATGAACAGGGCTCTGGTCTGGGGAGGGGTTCTAGTGGTAGGCATTTTCCTTCAGCTAATGCTAGGAGTTTTCCCCTAGATCCCCAAAGCAAGACATTAACTAGGCCAGTGGTTTTCAACCCTTTTCATAACAAATAATAATCTATATACTGAATCAAGCAACTTGGAAATTGTCTGGGGTGCCCTCAAAAGTTTGAGTAGACCATAAAATAACCCCAAACTAACCTCAAACAAAATGTTTGAAAGTGAAATATCCATTTTATCCCTGTACACAAGCAGTAGTAGTAATATGTTTTTGTTTGTTTTTTCCAGGCATGGTGTTCTCCAAGTGCATCAGTTACTCAGACTGCGACTTTGAGAGGTTGATATCAAACTTCCCAGCTCTCAGCACCTTTCCTTTTGAATGCTGTCCGACACATCGCTGTAACTCCTCCCATTCTCCAAGAGCCAGTCCACTAATTGGTCTGCTGGCTGGTGTGGCTGCACTATGGTGGGCCATCAGTGGCGTAACATCATGGTGATAGGCCCAGGTGCAAGTATTTAGTTTACCACCCTTCCCCCCAACGCACACACAGTTACACGTCCGCGAGCACGCAAATACAGGTTCCTCCGTGGGACGGAGGAGCACGTTGCAGCATGTAGATAGGCTACTTTATGTCTATGTCCTACTGTTGGTGCTAATAATACACGTTTATTTGTATAGCACCTTTCATAGCAACACTTAAACTCACTGCCAGACCGGGCGGGAAGGAGGGGACGCTTTAGCTCTGAGCAGATCCACATGGGCACGCAGAGAAAATTGGATCGCCTTGGCTCATTTTGGTGCCCCCTGGGCCCCGCATTAATGTCTGGGCCTCAGTGCAGCTGCACCGGGTGCACCGTTGATATTTACGCCACTGTGGGCCATGCACTAAAGCAGTCAATGGTTCCAGGGGGTCCCCAGCCAAATTAAGTGGCATGTGATGAACGCTCCACTCTAAACAAGTACCCCCATGGATTACATTAGATAATTGACACTGGGTGAAAAACTGGGTTGCAAAATCGTGGGATAAAATTTTGAAGAAAGAAAAAAGAAAAAAAAGTAACAGACAGTATTAGCTGTGGATTGATGTTTTCATGTACTGTAGGTGTTCTGATGTTCAGTTTTAGGCCGCACGGCAATTGTACATTTTTGGAAGATTTTGTTTTTGTTTGTTTTTTGTCTATATATTTTTAAAGTATATGAACACAAATATATCTATAACAATAATGTATTTAACTTTGGGGATTAAAATAGATGTTGAAAAAGGTGTTTTCTTTTTCGTTTTGAGTAAGGGTGTCTGTCACTCAGTATAGGAACCTTTGTAACAGCTACTGCGTGACACAGGAGCCTGTTAATGGTTGCACCTCTGTTCATATTTGAACTGGAGAGTGTGTTGCTTACAAACTCACTTAATAAACTATTGCCCGGTTGGATAAATTCATGCATGGGGAAAGGGAAGGCACTTTCTCCCAAATATAGGTAAGCCATACATTATTGGTTGTTGCTGCTGCTGCTGCTTCTGCCGCCGTGCAGAAATGTGGTGTTAAAATGTGCCAAGTTGGCTAACAAGCTCAAGAGACTAATTTCCTTGTCTTGGTTTTGTCTGTCAGAATTGTACTCCTGTTCAGTTAAGTTTTAGTTAGAGTTCAGTGTATGTTAGACAATTGCTGTATTTATATTGTGTTTGTGAACTTTGTATGACATAATTCTTTGTTCTGCAGCCTACTGGTAGTGTAAATGGTAAATGGTGCATTTATGTAGTGCTTTTATCCAAAGCGCTTTACATAGATTGTGCAAGTCTACTTTTGCTCTAAATGTTGTCTCCTGCGTTTGGTTTGAGTTTCTGCTTTTGGGTCCTGCCATCATGTTCGAGAAGTTGTTTCTGACATTGTATTTTTGTATCTGATCACTGCTAAAAAGTGTACATAATGACAGACACACAAGCACACGCACACAAACTATAAATGGAACCTTTTCTAGACTTCCCATGCCCTCTAAAACTTTAAAGATCTCTCTTTCTCACTGGTTACTCATCATTCCTGCCTCGTAAAAGCTGGATATTCTTTCATTCAGCCTGCATCTCTCTTCTATCTCACACTGTAAATAACGGCATTCTTTCCTCCTCCCCTCAATAAATCACTGCAGCAAGCCAGACAGCTTTTATGAGGAATTCAAGGTCATCAGTATTATTCTGTTTTGAAATGGGAAGTTTGTAGCTTTTAACCTGGCATCCCTATTTTGGGCATGGGCGATGTTAAAATAAAAAAATAAATAAAAACAAATTATAAATCAGTGGTCAAATTAGAAAACATCTCCCTCTGAGCAGGCCCCCTGGCTCTCTCTCTTTCAGGGGAAATTGGACCGCGCGGTACTGGGTTTGAGGCCCTGACAATGGCTCCTGGGGCCCTTCATTTTGGCCATTCACAGAGCAAAGAAGCAACAGATGGAGATGGTTGAATCAATACTGAATACAAAATGTTATCGACACACCGTAATTGATGCTCCCACTGTGTATTGACACTGTGTAATCTTTTGTATTTCAGACATTATTCGTTTATCCAGCACCCGTTGAGTTAGTTTGACTTTGGATGTCCGTGCACTACAGTATATGCTTTGTTTGAATCAATATTTGACTTTGTAATATCATGGCCAGAATATAGATAACTACAGGATACAAGGTTGAACCACAGTTCAGCATCACTTTAAGCACTCACAGTCCAGGTTTCCAGCCTCCATTTTTGCCTCCCACTCATCCTCAAATCCTCCTCAAATATTTATCGCCCTCCTTTTCAAACACACTCACTCTATTTTTCTCCTTTCCTTCACAAACTGGGCCTTACATTTAGTTGTTTTCTTAGGAGGGTTGGCTTGTCTGAGAAGTCGGTATGCTGTAGGCAGAGATAATCTGGCATTCTTGGATGAATACAGTATTTTATGTATGTGCTTTGTCACTTCATCCTCACCACACCTTTTCTTCGACTCGCCTCATCGTCCTTTTTTATTCATTTTCATCAGTGCGTCACATCTGCATTCCTCTTATACTTCCTGCCTGCCTGGTGTTGTCCTTACAGCACCCCGTTTTCCCTGGCTTGTTCTAAAGGTATCGCTACCCAAACCTGGGACTGTGATATACACGTTAAATAAAAGCATTATTTTATAGTAAATATCCTATACATAATTGTGTCAATCAACATTTGGTACATTGGTTTCGATACCAATTAACTGCCAGTGCCAGGCATTGGTACAATTAAGTAATGCAGCTGTTAAACATAATGTTAAAATAATTTAACTCTTGAGAGTGTGACATTTTACATCAACCATTTCACACTCTCAAGAGTTAAAGATCTAATAAGGGTCCATTTGGTTACCAACTCTCCATCATTTAGCTGGGGACCACCCGGAACCCCCTCAAGGACCACTGGTTGAAAACCACTGCTATACAGTATACTTCGCTGTGAAAACAGGAGCTCTACAGTGAGCATAAGGTACAAGGCGTGCTCTTTTAGCCGAATGCGTGCCTAATAATTACATACCCAGAATAGGGACACACAGGTTCATCATGCGGTTCAAATGATTTCCAAAGAAACCCTTCTCAATGCTGCATGGCTGTCCCTCAGCCGGTCTGTCCCCCACCTCCCCTCTCCTCCTGACTGTCTAAAGAAACCCTTCTCAATGCTGCATGGCTGTCCCTCATCCGGTCTGTCCCCCACCTCCCCTCTCCTCTTCTCAATGCTGCATGGCTGTCCCTCAGCCGGTCTGTCCCCCACCTCCCCTCTCCTCTTCTCAATGCTGCATGGCTGTCCCTCAGCCGGTCTGTCCCCCACCTCCCCTCTCCTCCTGACTGTCTAAAGAAACCCTTCTCAATGCTGCATGGCTGTCCCTCAGCCGGTCTGTCCCCCACGTCCCCTCTCCTCCTGACTGTCTACACATCCCCCAGATGCCGCCCTCTCCATCTCCTCCCCGTGTCCCCAAACACGCTCACTCAGTCACTCCACAGCTCTCTCCATCTCTCTGGCGTGCGTGTGTCACATATTCATGAATCTCTAGTGCAGCAGCGCTGGGTTATTTACTCAGAGGGAACTCTATAACTCAACCCACCTCACGTGTGTGTGTGTGCGCGTGTGTGCATGTGTGTGTGCAACTGTGCACGTGTGCGCATGCGTGCATGCGTAGAGACAGTTTATGTGCAAATAGAAAAGTGCGTGCCTGAGTGATTGTGTGTGTGCCAACAGCGTGTATGATAAAAAATTATGCAGTCAAAATACAGTAGATAAATAGCTCAAACAGCACCGTTTCAAATACATCAGTCCTCCTCGTTCACATGACAAAAGTGCAATGCAGGATCCGTCTGTGTGTGAATTCAACAGGCACAATGTGTTGAGGAAACAAAGGTTTCCTCAACACAGCCGACAGAGGATGTATATTTCAAATGTTTGCTGCCAACAGTATGTAGGCTACTGTAGGCCCAGCTCTATATGAACACACAGTGTGTGGGGACTGGGGAGGGAAGCCAGGTGAGGAGGGTGGTATATGAACACACAGTGTGTGGGGGAGGGAAGCCAGGTGAGGAGGGTGGTATATGAACACACAGTGTGTGGGGGAGGGAAGCCAGGTGAGGAGGGTGGTATATGAACACACAGTGTGTGGGGGAGGGAAGCCAGGTGAGGAGGGTGGTATTTGTCATGGCATGCAATCCTACAGGCTGGGACAGCGCCTGTCTGTCAGCAGTGTTGCCGTGTCCACTTATTATAAGCGACTTAGGGCTTGTTTTTCTGTAAAGTTGCTTGTAAATATTGGTAGTTAATATGGGTTGCGTTTTTTGGGGGGGCTTGTTGTTTCTAAAGTGTGGTTGCTTATTTGGGCTTGCTTCCTAAATGTTTGTTTAAAGTTTCTTTAAAGCTATGGTTTTGAAACATTTCATGTGAATTAAGGACCCTCAGATTAATATTTAATTGTCCCCGTATCCCCATCTGAAAACATTGTGCCACGGACCCCTTCCCCCCCCATACAAGAATTGTATTGTTAAAATGTTCCCAAAATATACTACATTTCACATTTTTTCTCAAGAAGACCGAGTTGTGAAATTGTAGATATAGAATAGCTTGTAGATCAGCTATTTTAATGTTCTCCTGTTGTGACATGCCCAGAATAGCTAGTGTTCATCAGGTTATGCCTATTTTGGTAATATAGGCAATTGGCATACAGCAGTGGTAGAAGAAGTGTGCACATGTTTTAAACTGTACAGGAACTACAGGCTTTAAAGGTGAAAACAAGTGACCTCAAAATGGCTGTATAGCTACTCTTGCTGGCTGACATAATGATTTGAGGCCTGCCAAAGTGACGGACACAGTGAAATGGCTGTGAGGTGAGAAAATGTTCGTTCTCCTGGGAACCGTGGTGTTCCTATTCTCAGCAAAAGGCGGAATGTTGCGCGTCTTAGATGGACACCGGTTGGTGACACGGGCAATGATTGGTGTCACGCCCCCCCTGGGGGGACTTTCACCTTGGAGTTGGTATGGTTGCTGTTTCAATATGAGCTTACTGTAATGGAGATACTGTAGTTTACATCACTACATCAGTCGATCAAGCAATGGATTATGAGGAGTGAGGCAGGAACAAAACACAGTGTTCATGTAGGGAACTGGGAACTGTTATGATTATATGATCCATTATTTCTCCACTTTAATAATACCAATTGGTATTGTATTTTATATCATTTTAATCGTTGATTAGTCACCTTTACAACAAGGTAGAGACTGTAAGGATCGGGTGTTCGTGGAATGAGCAACACAGCTAAACGTGTGGGTAGCACCTCCAAAGAATTTGCCAAAATGGCAAATGGTTGGTATTCAACCCTTGCTTCGAGTAGCTTAGTGGATTGCATGATTGCACTTGTGGGATCAGTTTGGACGTGCTGTACGTGCAAGAGTGACCAAAAGAACCACGTTGGATAACAAAACATGGTTGAGGAATGGGATGCCATCCCACAACAAAATGTGGCTAGGTTTGGTGACCAGCATGGTGCCAAGCTATTGCAGCTGCTTTTGGATCTTCCACCCACTGATTTCCCTAACAGTGAGTGTAAAATTAATAAAGTGTAAAAATGGCCTATCTGTGTCTTTATTTCTCCATATTACTGTGTGAGAGTGCAATCATCCAATCCACTAAGAAACTCGAAGCAAGGGTTGAATACCAGCCATTTTGGCACATTTTTTGGAGGACCCACACGTTTAGCTGTGTTGCTCATTCCACGAACACCCGATCCTTACAATCTATACTTCGTTGTAAAGGTGACTAATCAACGATTAAATTACTATAAAATACAATACCAATTGGTATTATTAAAGTGGAGAAATAATGAACCAAAGTTAACGTTTCCGAACTTTTGTTGCTGAGTACATTCACAACAGTATAACTGACAGTGTAGAGTTTGTAGACTTGCAGGGTCTATGTAACACTCATCTACTGCGCAGGGATGAAGAGAAGAGAGGATGGGTGAATGCATATATATATATATATATATATATATATATATATATAAAAATAATTGCAGTCATTCCCACCATTAGTCTTGCATTCAGATTGACTTTGCCAGCTCTCTGCCAGACTGCACCATGCACTCAAAATAGTCGTCTGTCTTCAATTATGCATAGGGATGGAAATAGACAAATTGCAGCAGAACAAATCTCCTCTCTGTCTCTCTCTGTCTCTCTCTCTCTCTCTCTGTCTCTGTCTCTGTCTCTCTCTCTCTCCTGTCTTTCCTTCTCCAACACATCCTGCCTTGAAGGGATGGACAGTAGTGCAATGGTATAGGCCTACGTGTCCAGTGGGGGACACTTTATTTAGCAATTAACATTTCCATGTTGAGCTCCTCCTGACCCCCTGTGACACAGGCTCGCAGTGCTTTAGTTGTACTGTGTGTGTAAAGTGTTTGCTATCTCAGTTGCTTCTGTGAATAAAACGCCTACGGTGTATAAATACCTAACACCACGTCAAAGACTGTCAGGCTGCTCTGCTTCATTTCATGGCATCAGCGTAACTGTTTCCAGTGGTGGAAAGTAACTACAAGTACATTTACTGTACTTGAAGTACTGTATTTTTTGTAGGTACTTTTACTTCACGAGTATTGTACCATTTTTCACATTTCACATTCTACTCCACAACATCTCAGCTTTAGCTACTGTATAGTTTCTTTGCAGATTTCATGATACAGTACTTCAGCTTTTTCAGTACTCATTTATTTTCAAAAAAAGTTTGACAAAATGTTTAATGATTTGTAGTTGTAGCCTACTTTGGTGCTGTAAGTATATTTTGATGCCAAATGTCAATACTGTTGTACTTGTACTCAAGTTAGAATTGAATACAGGCCTGTTACTGCAGTGAAAATAAGTTGAAATACTTTCTTGTGTTTGTATCCTTGACGCTTCCGTGATGAACATGTAACTTGTTCTTCCTGTACGACGTCTAAACAAATAAAATCATCTATCCATCCATCTTCAACCACTTATCCGTAGTCGGGTCGAGGGGACTTCCCTCTCCAGAGCAACATTAGTGACTTCCTCCTGGGGGATCCCGAGACGTTTCAAGGCCAGTGAGTCGATGTGTTTCTTCCAACTGCGCCTTGGTCTGCCCCGGGGTCTCCTCCCAGTGGGACGTGCCTCGAGAACCTCCCTATAGGGAGACGCCCGAGAGGCATCCTAACCAGATGCCCGAACCACCTAAGCTGGCTCCAAATAATATTGTTATATTACTGCTTTTACTTGAAAATCAGACCTGTCTGAAGTGAGTTGTGCAACAGTGCCCCCTGTTGGTAACCTTAACATACGGACGGGCGGACGGACGGACGGACGGATGGACATTGTTGCTTCTAGGAGTGGTTGCACCACTCAAAAATGAGAGTATTACTTCCACCAAAGTAACTGTTTCCTCGATCTGCAGACCTTGCGATCTGAAACTCGTATTGCAAATGTTTACTATCCCTCCACGGCACAATAACGTGACTATATCTAATAGTACGATCTCATGTACGACTCATCTACTGTATGATGTTTATTATGATGGTCTGTGTGACCATCATAATAAACTTTATTTGGATAGCAGCGCATCTTTTTGTTGAACACTGTGTTTACAAAGTGCTCTAAAAGTCACATCAAAGGAGACATTGTAGCCATAAAAAGGAATTGAAGCAAGTAAAAAAGAAAGATCTGAGGTAGGACTAAGATGGTCAGATGGTATAAAAGTCAAAATGATCACATACTGTAATAGAGGCTATAAAAGGAATGATTTAAGGGACTTTGCTAGACTCAGCTCCCTAGGCCAGGCTGTTCTGTTTGGCCAGTGGTGGACAGTAATGAACTACATTTAGGCCTACTTGAGTACTGTATTTAAGTAAGCTCCATATATTGAGAAGATCTAAGGGTTTGATGAGGTCAGATCAACATGGTGTCCGTCAGGCCAGATGTAGAGTTGCTGGCCGGCTCCATATATGCAGATCTATAGGTGATGATCCAGTCTTCTCCATGTATGGCTATCCAGGGTTTGATGAGGTCACGCAGGGCCGGATTTACCATTGGGCTAGGGTGGGCTGTAGCCCGGGGGGGTCAGTGTTGTGATCTTTACCTGTATATACGGAGGCAGCCATATGGAGTGTGTCAGGAACCGTGACAGACTGACTGACACGAGGTGTGACTGACTGACATGAAATGCATTTTTCATAGTAAACTGCAACCTACAGTCGCATTTATCATCAGTATTATTGCATGATATGGTATGGTATGGTATGGTATGGTATGGTATGGTATGGTATGGTATGGTATGGTATGGTATGGTATATCGTCACTGACCAGTGACCTTGTATGCCCATATTCTTTCTTTTGTGTTCTTTTCATAAATGATTGATGAATGATGTTGCTTGCCATGTTGTCATGCCAAAGTTACGAGAAAAGCCCAGAATCTACCAGCTCACAAATCCCGGTGATGTTGTGCAGGTCTGATGTTGTGCAGGTGATGTTGTGCAGGTCTGTGATGTTGTGCAGGTCTGTGATGTTGTGCAGGTCTGTGATGTTGTGCAGGTCTGTGATGTTGTGCAGGTGATGTTGTGCAGGTGATGTTGTGCAGGTCTGTGATGTTGTGCAGGTGATGTTGTGCAGGTCTGATGTTGTGCAGGTGATGTTGTGCAGGTGATGTTGTGCAGGTCTGATGTTGTGCAGGTGATGTTGTGCAGGTCTGTGATGTTGTGCAGGTCTGTGATGTTGTGCAGGTCTGTGATGTTGTGCAGGTCTGTGATGTTGTGCAGGTGATGTTGTGCAGGTGATGTTGTGGAGGTGATGTTGTGCAGGTCTGATGTTGTGCAGGTGATGTTGTGCAGGTGATGTTGTGCAGGTCTGCCATTTTCTCCAGTATTGAATGGTTCTGAATAGGGTATTATAGGGACACCAGATTGAAAGTGATTATACATTTTAAATAATAAATAAATAAAATTTCCTGACACACAACTTTTTGGACGGACAAGGTTTCCAGCCGGCAGCAACGATATTCATACTGTCAGTAAACATTTGCATAACAGCTATTGCAAACGCCATATAATTACTTATTTATTCATAATGGCTGATGATCATTATCTCCGTCTTAGCTCGCTCACAACGATACAGTGAGGGGTGGGGGTGGGGGGAGGGGGTCACACAAGGAGCGTTGTTTACATTTCATACATGACTCATTGGGATCTCGCCCGGGTTCCCGCAATTACAGCCTTTCAAGTGGCTTTCAAAGCGCGCTCGTTACGAACGCAAATAACGTGAGGCTGCCTTAATTTACCATATGCAGGGACACTGCAAAGCACAGCCACAGGGCCAACACGTCAGGCTTTATACTCCTTTGAAGAAAATCTGTCAAATGAAACCTAAATACATTAATAATATTAAAGTAGCGTACTGTGGTTGTGTGCCTCCGCCAACCAGTTGCAAGGTACATCCATGTTGGTCCTTCAGACTCATAATATAGTAGACCTGTGCACTGAGGACTTTGAAGGATTTTAGCGAGATCTTTTAGCGCCTTGCCAGGCACTGAGCGTTCCAATTTTAGTAAAAATAAACAAAACCGATGATTTCAAAATGGCAACAAGCTAGATGTGTCTCCACTCCGCATCTTGATACAAGTTAGAAACAGACTGTGATGGAAAAGTGAGCACTTTTATTGCTTTAAATAACCTGATGCATACAAGATCGACTAGACTTTGTGGCAAAAACCAGCTTCAGTTCTGTCAGCAGGGAAGATCATCAGCTTCAGCTTGTAGATCTGCTACTTTTGCTATTTTGGGATTTGAATCCTAAAAAGTTACAGTTTTGGACATGGTGTCCACCCATGACCCAACAGAGACATCATAATACTGTACTTTGCAACTGCAGGGGAGCTGAAAAGCAGACTGCAGTGCACACGTGTGTGTGTGTGCGTGCGCGCGCACACACACACACACACACACACACACACACACACACACACACACACACACACACACACACACACACACACACACACACACTGATGTTTATAGCAATATTTGTTATATATATTGCCAGTAGCGTACAATTATGCATGTACATATTATGCAAACATGATGATGATTACTGTGTTGATTATCAGCACTACAGTATAGGTAATAAATATCCAGTTCCAGTGCATATAAAAGTACACACACACACACACACACACACACACACACACACACACACACACAGTCACACACCATTATGATGATCAGTGTTTTTGCTAACAGCGCTGCAGTGTAATTGCTCGCTAACCTAAGGCATTAGTGCTGTATTGCCACAAGTCCAATTCATTTTCTGTGACCAAAGCTGTTCATGTTTCTTAGCATGTCCCTGTTTGGCCGTTGTGGCATTCCAATTCCACACAGTCCATGTGGAATTGGAATGGCACATGGCACAGTGTTGTAAATTATGTAAATTTACTCAAGTAGTACCTACAGTAAGTACAATTTAGATTGTACTTTACACTGTACTTTACAGTACAGTGTCCTGTAAAGTACAAAAAAAGGAGTATTTCAAATTTTCAGTAGATTTACTTCTACTCCACTACATCTCAGAGTCAAATTGTATTGTACTTTTTTACTCCACTACAATGAATTGACAGCTTTAGTTAGGCTACTAGCTACTTTGTAGATTTTTATTATCATTAAACATATACATGTACATGTACGGACATTTGAAAATAGCCAATCTACAAGCTCACAATGTGTCGTATCATGACGCATACTTTTGGTGCTCTTAAGTACATTTTGATACCAATACTTTTGTACTTTTACTCAAGTAAGTATAGAATTCTGGAAACAGTATAGAAAGAGTATTTCTACATTGCATATACTTTTACTTATGTAAAACATTTGAGTACTTTTCCCACCACTGCCAGCACTGTTTGGCTGAGGACCACAATGGAAATAAGCCATAGGGCTTTATTGTGTTTTTATCCTCAGTGATAATTATTGTCTCTATGTATGTGTGGAAGTGCTGATGTGCTCTTTCCTTTTTACACATTATAAATGCATTAATTCGTTCATACTCTAGGGTCTAGGATCTATACTTTCCTTATTGCATTGCATAAACATATTAGTCAGGCTTTGGAAAACACTTTAAGTGCACTAATAGTACAGTGAATGTAATTAATTGATTGTTCATTGGAAAGTAATGTAAAAACTACAAGCAAATTGCTCCACCATAGTCTACCTCCAAATAGATCGGTCGGAAATGCACTGGCCAAAAATAGAGAAAGTTTACATGCTCGTAAGGCACATCTACTATAGCCTATACCTATAATGTATGTGGAGGAAACATTCATTGGAGGAGGTAGAGTGGCCAACTTGGCTGTGTATCGTAGTCTCCTTGAGCAAAAACCATTCATAATTAATTTATGTCAAAAGCAAATAAAATGAAACAACAGATTGAAAACTAGCAGTGCAAACAATTAAACAATATTAAAAACCACAGTACAAGAAGAAAATAAATTCAATAGAATACATAAAAGGGGCAAGGGTGAACCATTCAGTGTCTGACAGACATGTTCATTTTGCGTTCCAGTCTCTGGCCGTGGCAGACTGAAATGCCGTGTTTTGTTTTTGAAACTTCCAGAGGCATAATGAGCTTAGCGTTTAGGAGTGTGAATGAGTGTAATTAATGCACATTATAAAGCACTTTGGATGGATAAAGGCGCTATAGGAATGCATTTACCATTTACTTGAGCCAATTCATCACAACAGAGTATTATCTGCAGTATCTAGTGTGTCTAGTCTTGACAGCTGGAGGAATGATGATCTCCGTTTGTAGAAGATTCTGTCGTTTTGGTTGCATGACTCTTATCTATCTGGCTAATCACTCACAGACGTGATAGACAGATCAGTTGTTCCAGCTGCACATACACTATACACACAGTGGTGTGAAGTAAATAGGTACATTTACAAAATGATTGTACTTGAGTACACTTTCAAGGTGCATTACGTGTGTCATCATTTTTCAATACTGTACTTCTACTTCACTACATCTGTTAAGCTTTTTGCTACACTACATTTATTTGACAGGTTTATAGTTCCTAGTTACTTTGAAGATTTAGATGAATAATTTGATCATTCAATTATTAAAAATGTATTTTTTTTCTCCAGAAAATAGCAGATCTGCATGCCATTCAAAATGCATTCAACCTTTTGAATACAGGAGTAACAGAGTATTTCTATAGTGTGGCATTGCTACTTTTACTGAAGTCAAAAATCCATCTGTTTACTATCAGAGTTGCACTGACCTGTAAGGGCCCATTTGGAACCCCCTCAATGAACCCTGAGCCACGCTCTGAGAATCACTGACTTACCATATGAACCCCTGTGTCCCTAATCTGGCTATGTCATGATGGGGGAACAGCTGCGGCATGTTGTGACTGTGAGTGTGGCTGTTTTTAGGGGAGAGATTTGGCATGTCTCTGTCCTCGGGTGGAAACCTCATTATGTCCTAAATGGTCACTTTTCAGGAACAGTAACAGATCTATAAGCCCGAAACGCCTCGCTTCGAGTCACATTTTGACCTTGTACTCTGCTACTTTTTATGCTTTTGTGTGACGCTGTAGAATGATCAAGTAGGGCGTTCATTTACAAAAAAACACAAAAAGTTAAAATATGGATATAAGAGGTTTCTGTCGAGCGGCTTGCGAGGGTAGGTTGTCAATGACATTTATTTAAAGCATTAAGCTGCTAGTTCCACAGGTTCTTGGATCAGTAATCATGAACTGATGCTTAGATTTGTTTCCTGTAGCGACAGGACAGACTCATTTCATAAACCCATTTGACCACCAACCCCTCCAGCTCCTCCCCCTCATTCCCGGTCCGTCTGTCTCATGTTATTTCGGCGTCTGTCGGCTGATAGCAGCCTCCAGCGCTCTGCGTGCTATTGGCTCGCCTGCCCCGATGGGAACTCTTGCCGCTTTGAAATGGTTTTGTTGTTGAGCTTTAATGGGCTTTCTGAGCTTACTTCCAGAAAATAACGGGTCGGGCCGGTGTGCGATTTGAGGCACGGCAGGTGCATTGAACGCTTCAGTGGCCAAGGCACTCTGTGACCCCCCGGTAGAGACAGAGCCGCTTCCAACCCACATTTGGCACGCCATAATTTCGTTCACTCTGAATGAATGAATTTGGCGTTTGCCTCATTAAGACAACTGCAGAAACTGAACTCTGCCAACAAAGCAGTGAAGTTTGTCGAGTCTGAAATCAGAGACCAACCACTCAGACAGCGTTTTTGAGAGGCGCTAGCTCCTCCAACGTCTGGCTTTTGGTATTACGTGATATGGCAGCCAAGTCTATGGACTTTCTAATGTTTGTTTAGAGCACTTTAAACAAACAATACCAGGCACCCCTCACTTCACCCAAGTGTGATTTTTTTGTAATGAAAATACAATTTCAAGGCCTTCTCGCCGGTGACGCTAACTCATTTATATTAGCAGCGCTGGGATGCATGCTAGCTCTGGTCCATAGCCTTACTGCTCTTGCTGCTGTTGCATTAAGGCTCTGCCACTCTTTGCTTCTAGCCCTCGCATAAACGCAGACCAGCCTCTATACCCAGGGGGCAAAGGGGGTTGACCTGCATTTGTCATAACATACAAAGTTGTCCACCAGAAATAATATCTATGACCCCATAGGATCACAACCTATATGGACAACTCGGTCAATTTTGTTGCGAAAGTCCAATATGGCCGCCCCCAATATTAGCCCCTATTAGTTATAATGGGGGGTGAATAGGGCAACATTTTAAACTGAGAGATATTTCCACGAAACTTCTCAGGTTGATCAATGATATGAATACGAAATGTTTTTGTATTGCAAGTTTCCATGAAATCCAATATGGCCGCCACAATATGGCCGCCACAATATTAGCACCAAGAAAATAGGTTTTGGCTCTAACTTCTGAACCAGATGAGCTACAAATGCAAACTTGGTGTCTATTTCATGGTTTCTGACCATGAGAGACTCAATGGAATACCTATTATTATTATTGGATGTGTCTGGACCCTTATTGTGCATATTTACAAGATGGTGGCTACCCGAAATAGTGCTTTACCATGATTTCTACCATGATTGTTGACTGTTTTGGCAAACACAAGCAATATTAATCCATTGGCTAAGATTCATGGCACAGAAGTGTAGTAGCAGAGGCCTATGGATCTCTACATTTGGCCATCACTTCATAGTTTGCTGACCACTGCTTCCTTACACCAAAAACATGTTGTTGCCCCGGACAGGACACTGATACATAGTATTTGTGTTACACTGCAGCCTTTGAAGGCTAGCGCCCACTACCCTCCTCCTTAGTCCACCACTCACAGAATCCTAAACTCAGGGGTTTTTGGTTGATCGATGGACTGAGCAGAGACAGCATGTCTAGAACGAGGCCCGGGAAAGGCATTCATACTGTCAAAAAGTCTAAAGAAGTAGGCTGTTGGGATGACTCCCCACAGCTGCAAGGTCGTTCTCTTGAAGATTATAACGCTAAGGAATGTTATACTTCTTTGCCTTATACAAGTGTCTACTGTACCTTAGAATATATGCATGAATGCCCCTTTGAAACAAGTTGTGGGAAAGAATTTTTAATCTAAAATTGTTTTGATAACAGATTACAATACACGAGTTCTGGAAATATGTGATGGTATTATTCTTCTCACTCTGTCTCTCTCTCTCTCTCTCTCTCTGGGAAACCTGAGCACCCAAAGGGAACGCCCCAAAATATGCAAATACGCTCAAACCCAACGACAAGAGCGACTATCAGCTATGCAAAAAGTTAGTTGATGTTTGTAGCTAAGTGTATGTGGAGAGTTTTTCTAACTCTCCTCCCCGCTCCCGAGACCCGGTGTGTTTGTATGTTAGTTGCGTTCTGTGTTTTAAACACCCACAAGTGGTGACATTAGGAGAACGCGAAGAAGAAATTACCATCTGCAACGAAGTTGACTAATCGCGCGTTTTATCGATATAGCTGTTGACGAACATCCTGTATCAAGAGCCGCGAGCAGTCAATTCTACAAGACCGTCACCCAGTCAGAGCGATTCTGACAAACCCTGTTTGGCAGGCTCCAAGTGTATATTGCTGGACCTCTGCCAAGCTGGACCAGAGGAGTAACCAAAGAACTACGTTGGATCGATTAGATGCGGGTTGGATAACTCGCCTACGAATGAACTTTTGCTGGTTATCTGGAAAGAGGTAATCGAAGAACTGTCGATAAAAGAGTCAAAGCCGATGAAGAATTGTCGATAAAAGAGACATAAGCCGTCAGAAGAGGATACCAATCGATCGACTGGTTCATCGTTTGCACGCGTCAATCACAGGTCTGTCATTTATTACGTTACGTTGTGACAGGGAACATCATTACATGTGCTTTGACAAGCGTCGCCGAGCTAGCCTCTATCCCTCTTTCTACCTCTGTCTTTCCTTTCAATACAAGAACTCATCTGTTTATCATATTCAGTTATTTGCAGTGCTTTGAGTGACATATAATTTGAACCTGTTGTTCACTATTTTGAACACGGCTGTGTTCTGAACGTTTACATTTCTGTTCACTTGAAAATAGTTAATAAACTCTAAAGGATTTGAAATAGATTCTCTCATTGTCATTACTGAACAGGTCTTGTGGATTTATTATGAATAAAAAGGAGACAATGTACCGCGAAATGAACAAACGATAATGAGACTGATTAAATGATCCATATATTGCATTCATATAAGAAAACAAGCATCAATCTCTGTAATTCCCCCAGAAAGACTGTAGTTCTAAAATCTCAGCAACGTAACTCCTGGAAAGGGTGTTCTAGCGTCACTACAGACCTCCTCTTGCGTGCCTCGTCAGAAAACGCGCGTCACATAACGCGAATCCTCCCATAACACGGGAAGAAAACCCGCCCTCAGTGACGCTACTGGGCGGAGAAACAGGCTGACTGGTCTCAGATCAGTTCTATTCTTGGTCAAAGACCGAGTGGACTTGGTGCGTTGGCACCTCCTCTTGACCAAAAGGGAACAACGCAGCTTACACTACATTCAAGTGGATTTCATGTGCGTTGGCTCCCTCTCTTGGTCTGCTTCAGACATCACACCTAGATCATTGGAGAAGTGGATCTCTTGTGCTTTGGCGCCCTCCTCGGGCTAGGTCGATACATTGCTGGAAAAACCCTTCACTTGTTCCCCACTCTTGAAGTAAACCATGGTTTGCTCAAACTAAACATTGCAGTGTTGGAAAACAAATGTGCTAATTCCTAACAACAAAGTGTAATTAACAAGTGTCATTAACAACATTGTGAGTACACCACTTTGTAGCCTGGGAATTAAAGGACAAATAACAAGGGGGTGTGTAGCCTGACCATTTAATTGGTAACATTACAAATTGGCTTTAAATAATAATTTATGCTAATCCATTTGGACCTTTAAATTAATCCTCATTACAAGCTAGGATTAACGAGTCTTGAACAATTAACAATTAACTTTCCCCTTTTAAATCATTTAAAGGTGTAAAACAGTGGTTCCAATTTTAAATAAGGAAATCCCACACACCTTCTTTGGAAAAGAATAATACCTAGTGACACCTTTCAACAAGTCATTATTAAGTTAGGGTTACATTAAGCTTTAATAATACTTTTCAATTAGAATAGGGTCATACAAGTTTAATTGTTCAATTCCCCAAATCCAACATAGCATCAGGCACACACGCCATAACCCACTGAGTCGATTCAACCGACGCTCTGCCAGAAGTGGAACCAAATTAATCTAAAACACAATTGATTAATTCAACCCTTCCCTTCTTGAAAGATGTCTACTTCGTCTGAGTCAGGAAGCCTTGTCCTCCAAGGACCCAGTGGGACAGCCCAGACTGAACCAGCCCAGAGTGATATAACCTTGGACACGTATGATAAAATCCAGCATCTGCTCGGTCTACTGTCAAAAGACTTCCACAAACTTGAGTTCGACACAGCTTTGACCTCTACTGATGCCACTATTGGCCAGAATGTGGAAGTGCTTACGGCCGAGTTGATGAATGTGGACAAGGCCCCAGACCCAACAAAGATTATGCGGTCCGCTCTCATAAATCTTCATAGGTTTTGTCAACTCCAGGAGCAAGTGATAGAAACCGCTCGTCTTCAGCTTGATAAGAGTACATCCAGAGAAAACATGATGACTGGAAGGCTTAGGGTTCTGGACAAC
The DNA here is from genome assembly GCF_951216825.1 of Electrona antarctica. NCBI lineage: Eukaryota > Metazoa > Chordata > Actinopteri > Myctophiformes > Myctophidae > Electrona > Electrona antarctica. The sequence goes on from NC_136789.1 coordinate 11,009,472, forward strand.
GAGGTTGCCACCCTTCGAGAGAAGGTCACAAACCTGGAAGAAGGTATGAAAGCTCACCAGGTTTCAGGGGACAAAGAGAGTGAGCGGGCAAACGCCGCTCACGAGTCCAGCCGCCATTATCAGCGTCGCCTAGAGCTCTCCGATGAATACGGCGCTCAGCTAGAAAAGAAATGTCTTGCGTTGGAACAAACGCTGAACAACGGAAAGGGGGCTGCAGAATCAGCAGCTGAGGCACTCCAGACCTACCAAACCGATTTTGAGGCTCTTTTCCAACGTGAGAAGCAGGCTGGCGAATTGCTGGATCGCGCCCAGGTAAAGCTGACTGAACAGAAGGAAAAGATTTTCCATTTAAAGCTGGCGCTTTTCGGGTCAGACCAGCTTGACTCAGATGAAGGTGACGCCGGTCTTATGCAACCACTAGCCAACCTCGCTCCCCCTAGTGCAACTACGGGGACCGGCGCTCTGCCTGCAGCAACAGGCAGGTCTCCTGCCTCACAAGGAGGAGATCCGGCAGCATCCTTTTCCCGTGGCTACACACGGGAAAGCCCTGCTGCCACCGCCCAACCCAAGCGTGAGCCAGTACAACAATGGGTACCTAAAGGCACCGTGGCTGGACCACCTTATGGTGGGACAGGCCTAAGTAGGAGGCAGGTCGCGGCCAGAAGTAGAGAACCGACTTCCTACATGGCCCGCGACCCCTATCAAGCTATGCAGGCCTCTTATCCGTCCGTTCCCCAGTATCCCAGGGGACCAACTCCGACGGAAGATACAGGCCAGCCATACGATGGAGGAGGCTACGAACAACGGGCCACGTCCGGAATCACAGGCCCGCCGCCGGGATTCATTGGGCGGCCGGACCCTTACCTGCCTTATGGGCCCCAGGCCCCCTCTTATCTGCCCTATTCTCAGATGGGAGCCAGTCTTCCGGTGTCCTGTGGTTATGGAGGGGCGTCGTTTCCCCCGCTAACCAACCAGGTCCTGGATAAAATTGCTAAGACTATAACAAAATTCGAACCAACCAGTCGGGGAAGCAATTATACAGAATTATACCTATCGGATCTGCAAACTCACCTTGCAGAGTTTCCCAATGCGACCGTCGGTCAAAGACTGTACTTGATCAACGCCACGGCTAGCCCAACGGTACGAAGGTTTCTGCTCAAGCTGTCGCCTCTGGTTCTAAACAATTACCAGGCAGTCAAGAATGCTATATTCATGGAGTTCACTCCTCCGAATTACAAAGGCAGTCTGAACCTTGCCATGGCTACACGCCAAAAGGCGACTGAGTGCATTAATGAGTATTTTGATCGGCTCCGCACCGCGTTCTTTGGTCAGAAAATACTTGTCAACATGGAGGAGGATGTGACTTTCAAACAACTGTTCATCACTAACCTCCATCCATCGGTACGCAATCCGTTACGCCACTTGGTGGATGCTGAAACCATGCACTCAACCCAACTTAAAGAGCAGGCTAATCGTATCTTCTTGGCAAACATGGCAGACAACCCGCGGTCTTCAACACCGGTCCGGGACGCTATGGCGGTAACAGGACTAGAGGGGGCCCACGACTCTAACCCGTCGACTCGCTATCAGTCACGTGGTGACTACCGAGGGTCCTCCTCGCGATCCCCCACTCCGGAACGCACCTCGCCACCCCCGCCGTATCGTACTATCAGGTTTGAGGATGACCGACCCCGGTCACCGCGCCCATATTCAACTAGACCTTCCTCGCCACGTCAGTCCCAAGAAGAAGCCTCGGAATCCCCCCGTAAGTCTGAAAAGGCGGAAAAGTCTGCGCCTATTTCAGAACGCGTGGTGGTGGATCTTATCGGGGAAATCTCCTCCTTAACTAAGACTATGAAGAAGGCCAGTGAATCCGCCGGCACGGCTGCCGCGGGAAAGCCTACCCGTAAGGGATACAAGGGTACCAAGAAACCCTTTCAGAAAGGTAAGTCAACTACGTCAACTCGGACTCGATCCCCATCAAATGCAACTGACCAGCCTAGGGACAAAGACACGAAAGAAGTCCTATTCATCCAATCAGATGTAACTGGGACAGTCAGAACTGGGACAGTCAGAACCGGCAGCGGGATACTAGGACTAGGCCCCACTCTAAGTGCCAAGTCCTCACTCTCCCCGCTAACTATAGAGTCAGCATGCTTGAATCCCCACGGCTTGAACGTCGCCGAAACTCCTTTCTCCCTTTCTACTGGGAATGAGTGCGCCGTTTTGACCATCCATCTGGATCCAAACCCTGACTCGGCGCTACCAGAACCAGACGGTGCTGAGGCACCTCCCCGGTTTGCTCAGTTGCTCTCCACCTTAAAGGCCCGGGGCGTAGCCCGTAAACTCTATCTGGAAGTGACTCTTGAAGACACCCTTCTACACGAAGGTCTGCTAGACACTGCCGCAGATGTTAGCCTTATGTCAAAAGACTTGTTTGACGTTCTCCAAGGCCACTTACTACAAGCCAACTGTGGGCTCCAGTTGTGTTCAAAACCAATCAAGCTACAGGCCTATACGACTTCTGTTACCAGGGTCGAGAAGTTTGCAATCTGCAACTTGAAGATTGGGAACCAAGAATTATTACATCCCTTTTATATCAGTCCATTGAATACGGTACCACTTTTGATTGTCCCTGGGAGGAACCCCAATTATGGACGTGATTGGACGAACCTTCTACCTTCTTCTGGATAATTATACTTACGAGGACGTCACCCTCCCCGAAGCCACTACCATGGGTTCTCTGATCAACACAGGCCTTGGGAACCTGGGTCTAACAATCCCGGTAATCGGGAAAGTACCCTCGAACCTCCAACCAGGCAGAGCAACTCCAAACGTTGCGTTCACGCTGCCCACCGGTCTAGTGGTCGTCGCTTCCCTGCTCCCGGTAGGAGCGGATTCAATCGGAAGAATTGCAATGGACAACCACGACCACATGGTGGTTTACAGCATAGACACAACAGACCCTGGTCCTGCGGATGACCCTTCGGTCACGCCACCGGTTGACGTGGTAGAACCCTATCCGGGCTTTGAGGCTCAAGTTCAACAAGTCCTCGCTTTAGCCGAGGGAGCTGTCGACGGGGAGATCAAGCGCGACTTCTACAAACTGCTTTATTCATACGGAAAGCTCTTCGCGCGTGACTCTCTCGACTGCGGCGTAACCGATATCCATACGGTCCATATTCCTACAAAACCGGATGCTGCTCCAATCTTTGTCCGACAATACAAGATTCCGTTGGCCTCTCAGGAGCCAATAAAGAAAATCATCGATGAACTCTTAGAAAAGGGCATCATCCGACCATGCCAAAGCACCTGTTCATCGCCGATATGGCCCGTGCTTAAGGAACAAGCCTGCCCACTTAAGGGGACGCCTTCCCGGTGGAGACTTACGATTGATTATCGTGCTTTAAACCGCTCGGTTCCCTTGTCACGCTGGCCTATGACCAGGCTGGAGCAAGAGCTCCCAAAGGTTAGAGACGCAAAGTTCTTTACCTCTCTGGACATCTGTCAGGGATTCTGGAATTTGCGGGTCGCGCCCTCTTCGCAATTCTTGCTAGCTTTCACGTTCGGGAACAGGCAGTTTACCTTTTCTAGGCTCCCGTATGGTTATAGTAATAGCCCCGCTGAGTTTAACATCTTCCTGAACAAAGCCTGCCCGGATGCCGCATCTCGCGGTACCGTGATATATGTTGACGACATTCTGGTCCGGACTCGGACCGCCAGGGAACACTTGGTAGAACTAGACCACGTCCTCTCCCAGCTCTTGACCGCGGGAGTCAAAATATCTATCCTGAAAGGACAATGGTTTCGCAACAAAGTCAACTATGTCGGGCTCACCATTAGCCCCGAGGGAATCAGCCCTCAGGCCAATAGAATACAAGGAGTCCTGAACCTCCGCGACCCGGTCACGCTGACGGAACTACGGAGTTTTCTTGGCGTCTGTAACTATTCACGGCAATTCATTGAGGGATACGCAGATATCGCTCAACCCCTTACGGAACTTCTAAAAAAGGATGCCCCCTTTGTCTGGGGCGACGCCCAGAAGCAGGCCGTAAAAACCTTGAAAGAACAATTGTGTTCGGCCCCTTGTCTTGCTTATCCGAACGTGGAAAAACCCTTCTACCTTGAACTTGGCTACACGGCCCACTGCCTGAGTGCAGGCCTTTACCAAATATACGACCAAGACAAGCGTGTGGTCGCATATGCCAGCAAAATGCTTAGTCCAGTGGAGCAAAAATTTTCCGACTGTGAAAAAGCCTTGTTCGCGGCCGTCTGGGCTGTGACCCACTTCGCAAATTGTGTCAGTGGGCAACAGATTATCATTGAGACATGTCACCAACCTGTGACCTTTCTGAACAGCCAACGTATAAGGGAAGGAGTGGTTACGAACGCCCGCATAGCAACTTGGTTGATGGCCTTTCAGAGCCACAACATTGAAGTTCGGTACTCCCAATCAAACAAGGTTCCACTGGGAACGGGACTGGCTGTGTGTCAAAACTGCACCCAGGACCCGGCCGCTACTCTTGACCTCCGACAGGTCCCAACTTCCCTGCTCCCCACACACCATCACTACTTTGATGAAAACGTGTGTGAAAACATGCGTACGGCATATGTGGACGGGTGTTCTTACTCTCATCAAGAGCACAGATCGGCTGGGGCCGGGATGTTGTGGGTTAAAAATGACCCAGCTGAACCTATGAGTTTCAAACTGGGTCCAATGACTTCTCAGTACGCAGAAATTGCCGCAGTATTAATTGCACTTCAATGTGCCGTTGAACACAACGTGCGGGAATTTGTTCTGTGCACTGATTCCAACTATGCACGCCTGAGCTTCACGTGCCACCTGGCTGTCTGGAAGCAAAACGACTTTGTGACAGCCGCACGAAAACCAGTCAAGCACAAGGACCTTATCATGGCGTGCGACCATCTGGTAACGTCACATGACTTGCAGGTCCATTGGAAAAAGGTTCGTGGTCATTCCCGCCTCCCTGGCGCGGACAAGACCTATAACGACTTGACGGATGCCCTGGCCAAGGAGGGAGCCCTGTCGGGCCGACCTTGGGACTTCCGGCAGGAATGGCTGCCGGATATTCCTACAGCATCTATCTCGGTCGTTACGCGCCGCCGCGCAGCTGAGGCTGCCGCGGCCCCAGAACCCCCTATGAGCAATGTTAGGACCCGAGGCTCGACGTCCGCGTCAGTCCGTTCCGAGGACTTGGTCTCTATGCAGGCCGCCGACCCCGATATTACCAGGATCCGCCTCTCGTTGTCGGATCCTTGTGCTTCAACCATTTCCGCAACGGAAATGGACGCCTCACCTGACCTGCGTCATCTCGTTGCCATCAAACACCATCTACACCTGGTGGATGGACTCTTGGTGTATGCGCCCGATGAGTACACCTCGCCGCGACTAGTTGTCCCTCGAGCGCTAAGGGGGACAATGCTCTCATTCGCACACGATCTTCCATCGGCAGGTCATAGAGGAATCAAAGCCACATGTGAGGAACTACGTCAAGTAGTATTTTGGCCAGAAATGACCAAGGACGTATCTGACTACGTGAAGGGATGTTTGGTCTGCTGTCAATTCCAACCAGCCAACCCCCTTCATAGAGCTCCCCTACAAAGCAGAGGAATCACGTTTCCGTGGTCCGATTTGCAAATGGACTGGGTGGGGCCACTCCCCAGATCCAGTTCTGGCGCTCAGTATTTTCTTAACGTCGTCTGCAACTTTACAAAGTGGGTGGAATGTCTCCCAGCCACAAATTGTACGGCACGAACTACTGCCCGCCTCCTACTCCACCACATCTTTTCAAGATTCGGTCTGCCAATCTCCCTGGACTGTGACAAAGGTACACATTTCACTGCAGATATCATGAAAGAACTGTGGGAAATGCTAGGAGTACGATGCCAATTTCACATCAGTTATAACCCACAGAGCTCCGGAACGGTCGAGAGATCAAACAGGGCTGTGGTAACAATCCTGAAAAAGTTCGTAGCAGAAAACCAAAAAGATTGGGATGTTAAACTCCCCCTGGTACTGATGGCAATTCGGGCAACGCCCCACACTTCAACGGGAATTAGTCCCTTTGAACTAATGACTGGGCGACAAATGACTCTTCCGTTGCATCTGCTCTACCAGCCCGGAGATCTCAACTTGGCAACGGCGTATACTACTCATCAGTACTTAACGGATTTACACAACCACCTAAAGTATGCGTTCGCGTTTGCACAAAAGCACCTGCAGGCCACTGCAGTAGGACGTAAAACGTACTACGACAAACGAGCATCGAGCGATGAACTCCAGGTGGGGGATAAAGTCTGGTATTATATTTTCGCCCCCCAGACGGGTTCGTCCGATCAGACCTCAGGAAAACTCTCAAAGAAACTTCTTCCACACTGGACAGGGCCCCACGTGATCACAGACAGATTGTCTCCCGTGGCGTACCGTATCCAGATTAAAAGGAAGGGTCAAGACGAACCCTTGCTCAAATGGGTACATCGGAACCAGATTCGTCCCCACAACCCACCTAAACGTCTCGAAAAAACGGATGCGACCGAACAACCGTCTGACTAATTAGAGTTACAAAATAACCTCTTTAAGGGAAACTGCTGACGCAGCCACCCAACAACCGCATGAACCACTAAGATGAGCCATTAATCTTGTGTGAATTGTGTTATTTTGTTTGGTTTGAATAACTGTATGCTTATGATAATATAACAGCTTCACTAATCAAACTTATTTTGTGTGGTTTGTTACAGGATGGGATACCTACTGTTGTGTGCAATACTTTGCATGTCCACGCTCATGACGATGGCCCAACCACAGTTCAAAGCAGGCCCTGACGCGGGCATAGCCCTGCGAGAGCAACAAGGGCTCCTGATTACCAACTGCAAGACCATCACCCAGAAGGTCTACTCGCAGCTCCACCCAAGGGAACTGTACCGGAAACACCTCAGCGCTGTCGTATTCAAGAAGAAGCTGGAACCAGAAGGGGAAGCCTGGGTGGAAGATATCATCCAGCATGCTAGCTCGGACGTCATCCACATGCTAACCCAACTGGAAAAGTTCACCGTGACACGCGAGGACCTTACCGGATACACTGTGCACTCACGCACTCGCGAAGACCAGAACCCCAAATCTCCCGTGCGGAGAAAGCGTTTTGTAGGCACCCTACTTACTGTAGCCGCCGCCGTCGGTTCCCTGTTCAGCCTTGGGACATCTGCTGTCAATTCTATAAGTATTAGAACCCTTAAGAAGCAAGTTGGGGAAATCCAACGTGACCTCCCTGCCCTTAGACAAGCAGTGAACTTCCAGGGCGATCAAATCCACACAATCGGTGCAACACTCCGAGACACTATTATCCTACTAAACTCTCAGTCTGACCTCTTGAACAAAACAGCTCGCACTATGCAAGCGTACCAAAAATTGCTGGGAAGTGACTTCGCTCACAACCAGATAACCGGCATGCTTATGAGCGACTTTCTTAGGGAAGTCAGCTCTTCCGTAGACTCTCTTGCCTTAGGGAGAATCCCTCCCTACCTTACCCCTCTTTCCTTGGTCAAAAAGATCATCGAGAAAAGCACAGGAGAAAAACCAAGCGACCTCCAAGGCCACCTTGCCTATTCTTTGGGCGGTGCAATCCCACTGTCCGTAGATCCCCAAAGGAGAGAAGTTGTTTTCCTCCTCACACTCCCAGTCATTGATGACCGCAACATCTATCGCCTGAAGGACATTGTCAATGTCGGTTCTTGGGAGGGTGACACCCATGTTAAGATTGCGACTCCCCCAGTGGTAGCTTACCACGACACCAGTCCAGGCCTATACCTGGCGCCCAATCTTAACCTGTGCACTTTGACAAAAGAAGTCCACTTTTTGTGTGTCTCCAAACCATTCATTTCCGATTCCACCAACGGAATCTGTGGCCTCCAGTCTATGCCGGACCAGGCAAGCTGCCGTGCTAAACTTACACCCAGAGGCCAGGTCACCCAAACCCAAGCTGAGATCTTGGGGGACCAGTGGCTAGTCAATACTCCCTCTCGAATCGCCACTGTGCGATATGAGCTCCATGACACCGCCACCGGGAGGTAGACCTCCCAAACCAAACCTTTCTGCTCTACATCCCTGAAAACACTCTAGTTCAGGTAGATGACCTGGTGCTGTACCATCTGCCAGCCGATGTCTATGCTTCCGACATCGAAATGTCGGACTTCTTCCAAAAGCATAAGGTAGTGATTGACCCCACTACTGAACGGTTGATCCAGACAGGACCCCAAGTGGTTGACCTTACTGCCCTTGATCAGGCTCTTAAGACCACACCCCATGTCAGCAGCAGCGTGTTCACCCTTGTGGAATCTGCATGGTCCACTCCTGATTCTATGCTGTTCGCGCTCCTGATCCTTAGCTACATAGTGGTCATTGCAGTCACTTGCTGGGTCGTAAAGCGCTTTGGTACGTTCCGCGTAGCCACTAAAAGGTTGGTCGAGAACCAGGCCCTCCTCTCCCGCGACAACCGCCTTAAGTCCACCAATGTCAAAACCACTGAGACTTAAACACCACGGGCCAATTACAACCAAAAGCCTTGCCATATCCCTAGCGAAACTTTAGTTGTAATACTTTTTATTAAAGTTTAAGGTGTGATTTTTCCTTTAAGGATGCGTAACTTTTTATAATAATAGTTGCGCGTCAAATATAACCTATTTGGTTTTTGGTTAAGCGTTTCTACAAATGCCATCAAAAGGAGACCTTAATCTAGACTTAAAGGTAGACTTAGCATGAGTCTGCTAAAGCCAATATAATCTAGTTTGTTTGCGCTTTCATTTGAGTTTGAGTTTACAGACAGTCTTAGTGCACTTATTTCTCTTACTACCTCTAAGTCACTTGTTTACAGTATAATCACCTCTGTTTTTGAGAAATGTTCCTTGAATATACCATCAAAAGAAAACCAGACCTGACCTTCAGATATGGCTAGCATAAACTAGATGACCACTTACAATGATAAGTAATACACAGTATACCCATACTACCTCTAAGCCATGATTACTTAGTATCCACCTCACACATCTCACCTCCTTCTATCTTCTCCCTCTGTCTCTATACAAGAATCGGAGCACTGGAATGAGTTCCCTTGTCACAAGGGATGTAATAAGGGCACCTGAGGTTGGAATGCTCCAAGGATCACTACGGCCACTACTAGTTGCCAAAGTCAAGAATCTGCTTCAAAGATCCTTGATTTGCCAATGGGGGACTGTAGTAGCAGAGGCCTATGGATCTCTACATTTGGCCATCACTTCATAGTTTGCTGACCACTGCTTCCTTACACCAAAAACATGTTGTTGCCCCGGACAGGACACTGATACATAGTATTTGTGTTACACTGCAGCCTTTGAAGGCTAGCGCCCACTACCCTCCTCCTTAGTCCACCACTCACAGAATCCTAAACTCAGGGGTTTTTGGTTGATCGATGGACTGAGCAGAGACAGCATGTCTAGAACGAGGCCCGGGAAAGGCATTCATACTGTCAAAAAGTCTAAAGAAGTAGGCTGTTGGGATGACTCCCCACAGCTGCAAGGTCGTTCTCTTGAAGATTATAACGCTAAGGAATGTTATACTTCTTTGCCTTATACAAGTGTCTACTGTACCTTAGAATATATGCATGAATGCCCCTTTGAAACAAGTTGTGGGAAAGAATTTTTAATCTAAAATTGTTTTGATAACAGATTACAATACACGAGTTCTGGAAATATGTGATGGTATTATTCTTCTCACTCTGTCTCTCTCTCTCTCTCTCTCTCTGGGAAACCTGAGCACCCAAAGGGAACGCCCCAAAATATGCAAATACGCTCAAACCCAACGACAAGAGCGACTATCAGCTATGCAAAAAGTTAGTTGATGTTTGTAGCTAAGTGTATGTGGAGAGTTTTTCTAACTCTCCTCCCCGCTCCCGAGACCCGGTGTGTTTGTATGTTAGTTGCGTTCTGTGTTTTAAACACCCACAAGTGGTGACATTAGGAGAACGCGAAGAAGAAATTACCATCTGCAACGAAGTTGACTAATCGCGCGTTTTATCGATATAGCTGTTGACGAACATCCTGTATCAAGAGCCGCGAGCAGTCAATTCTACAAGACCGTCACCCAGTCAGAGCGATTCTGACAAACCCTGTTTGGCAGGCTCCAAGTGTATATTGCTGGACCTCTGCCAAGCTGGACCAGAGGAGTAACCAAAGAACTACGTTGGATCGATTAGATGCGGGTTGGATAACTCGCCTACGAATGAACTTTTGCTGGTTATCTGGAAAGAGGTAATCGAAGAACTGTCGATAAAAGAGTCAAAGCCGATGAAGAATTGTCGATAAAAGAGACATAAGCCGTCAGAAGAGGATACCAATCGATCGACTGATTCATCGTTTGCACGCGTCAATCACAGGTCTGTCATTTATTACGTTACGTTGTGACAGGGAACATCATTACATGTGCTTTGACAAGCGTCGCCGAGCTAGCCTCTATCCCTCTTTCTACCTCTGTCTTTCCTTTCAATACAAGAACTCATCTGTTTATCATATTCAGTTATTTGCAGTGCTTTGAGTGACATATAATTTGAACCTGTTGTTCACTATTTTGAACACGGCTGTGTTCTGAACGTTTACATTTCTGTTCACTTGAAAATAGTTAATAAACTCTAAAGGATTTGAAATAGATTCTCTCATTGTCATTACTGAACAGGTCTTGTGGATTTATTATGAATAAAAAGGAGACAATGTACCGCGAAATGAACAAACGATAATGAGACTGATTAAATGATCCATATATTGCATTCATATAAGAAAACAAGCATCAATCTCTGATTGGTGGGCATTTTCATACGACCGCAATATATTATCACACATTGTACCAGAGTGGTATTTACTACAGAAGGAACATATTTTCTTGAGCTTGCATATTGTCAAAATGGCTGCAAAAGAAAAGAGACATTACATTTCCTGTCAGATCCTATTACCCAGGGGGGCAAACCACCCCTTTTTGGATACCTGCATTTGCCATAACATCAAAGGTTGTCCATCAGAAATATCTATGACCCAATAGAATCACAACCTATATGGACACACCGGTCAATTTCTTTGCTGGAAATCCAATATGGCCACCACAATATTAGCCCCCATTAGCCTATAATGCGGGTGAATAGGGCAACATTTTTAACTGAGGGATATTTCCACAAAACTTCACAGGTTGATCAATGATATGAATACCATAATGGTTTGTATTGGAAGTTACCATGATATCCAATATGGCCACCACAATACTAGCACCCAGAAAATAGGTTTGGCTCTAAATTCTGATCCAGATGAGCTATAAATACAAACTCATGGTTTCTAACCACGAGAGATATATAAATATTTTAGCCATAATTTCCCTCTATTAAGTATTATTGTTCTGGGGTGTTTCTTTGCAGAAAGACATCCCTCTGGCTGTATTTTGGTTTTGTTCTACTGTTTCTGTTGGCATTTCCTCTGTTTATGTTGACAATCATCCCTGGCAGGGACGTGCATCGCCAAGCCGGACATCGCTTCACTGAGTATGGATGGTCTCTCAGTGATGGTCCCCTGTCCATCTAGAGCCAGCCTGGCCTATGCCAGAAAATCTGTTCATGTGCCAGGGACTGGAGACAAGATGCAGCAGGAGCTTCACTCCATTCCGGACTGGGGGTGCATCAACCTTACCTTGGACTCTGGCTGGCATCCTGTCATGAAAGGACGCGATGAGAGAGATCAATGTCCCTGGACAGCCAAACTTGCCAGGGATCTGCCACAGGCACTCACGATTGACTGTGTGAAAGGCCTTGGTGAGGTCGACAAACACCATATAGAGACCCTTCTGCTCTCTGCACTTTTCTTGCAGCTGGCAAATGGAAAAGATCATGTTACAGGTACCTCTGCCTCCGTGGAAACCACATTGGGATCCAGGGAGAACATTCTCAGCATGGCTGATTAGCCGGTTGAGGATGATTCTTGCTAAGATCTTTCCTGTGATGTTCAGGACTCAGGAGGGCTATACCATGATGGTTATCGCAGTATGCCCCGTCCCCTTTTCTCTTGTAAACATGCACTATGGATGCATCCTTGAAGTCTTGAGGGACTTCCCCCTCTTCCAGATGACCTGGTACAGGTGCCAAGCCTCCATTCTTGTAGATGTCTGCGGGCAACCCATCACCTCCTGGTGCCTTTCCAGAAGTGGTTTGTTGGAGTGCTTTCACAGTGCTTTCACTGGGGCGACTGTGGCTCAGGAGGTAGAGCAGGAGGTAGAGCTGGTCGTCCAATGATCCATGGGTCGGCGGTTCGAATCCCGGCTCCTCCAGTCTACATGTCGAAGTGTCCTTGGGCAAGACACTGAACCCCAAATTGCTCCCGATGTGCTGGTTGGTACCTTGCATGGCATCCGCCGCAATCGGTGTATGAATGGGTGAATGTAATGCACAATCTATGTAAAGCACTCTTCGGAAATTGAGGACTCTCTGTTTAAGTGTGCTAGGATGTCACTCTTGTCAGTGAGCAGGACACTTGTGAGAGGAGCGGACTGGAGTTTAGCCAGTGGTTTTGGGCCCATAAAGAGCACACATAATGATGCATGCACCTGAGACATTACCAGTCAAGCTCCTGCTGCATCTTGTCTCCAGTCCCTGGCACATGAACAGATTTTCTGGCAGCCTTTGATACAGCTACATGATATTGTCTTGTTCATTGACATAGGCCAGGCTGGCTCTGTAGATGGACAGGGGACTGCATTCCCGTCACTGAGAGACCATCCAGACTCAGTGAAGGAAGGGATGTCCGGCTTGGCGATGCACGTCCCTGCCAGGAATGATTGTCAACATAAACAGAGGAGATGCCAACAAACAGTAGAACAAAACCAAAATACAGCCAGAGGGATGTCTTTCTGCAAAGAAACACCCCAGAACAATAATATCTTTCGTGGTTAGAAACCATGAGTTTGTATTTCTAGCTCATCTGGTTCAGAATTTAGAGCCAAACCTATTTTCTGGGTGCTAGTATTGTGGTGGCCATATTGGATATCATGGAAACTTCCAATACAAAACATTATGGTATTCATATCATTGATCAACCTGTGAAGTTTTGTGGAAATATCCCTCAGTTAAAAATGTTGCCCTATTCACCCGCATTATAGGCTAATAATATTGTGGTGGCCATATTGGATTTCCAGCAAATAAATTGACCGGTGTGTCCACCCACATAGGTTGTGATTCTATTGGGTCATAGATATTTCTGGTGGACAACCTTTGATGTTATGGCAAATGCAGGTATTCAAAAAAGGAGTGGTTTGCCCCCCTGGGTAATAGGATCTGACAGGAAATGTAATGTCTTTTCTTTTTCATGTTTGCAGCCATTTTGACAATATGCAAGCTCAAGAAAATATGTTCCTTCTGTGCCATGAATCTTAGCCAATGGATTAATATTGCTTGTGTTTGCCAAAACAGTCAACAATCATGGTAGAAATCATGGTAAAGCACTATTTCGGGTAGCCACCATCTTGTAAATATGCACAATAAGGGTCCAGACACACCCAATAATGAAAATAGGTATTCCATTGAGTCTCTCATGGTCAGAAACCATGAAATAGACACCAAGTTTGCATTTCTAGCTTATCTGGTTCAGAAGTTAGAGCCAAAACCTATTTTTTTAGTGCTAATAATGTGGCGGCCATATTGTGGTGGCCATATTGGATTTCATGGAAACTTGCAATACAAAAAATGTTCGTATTCATATCATTGATCAACCTGAGAAGTTTCGTGGAAATATCTCTCAGTTTAAATTTTTGCCCTATTCACCCCCCATTATAACTAATAGGGGCTAATATTGGGGGCGGCCATATTGGACTTTCGCAACAAAATTGACCGAGTTGTCCATATAGGTTGTGATCCTATGGGGTCATAGATATTATTTCTGGTGGACAACTTTGTATGTTGTGACAAATGCAGGTTTCCTAAAAAAAGGGTGGTTTGCCCCCTGGGTACTACTCTATAGCGGAAATATTAGAAAAAAACGTTTTACCTACTCACCAATACAAAGGCGGTTTGTATAATTAGAAAGCCTACTTTCCTTAGTGGATTCACTCTGAGCCCCCACCACATGTTTAAAACACACTTTTTGGCCAGAAAGGGATTGTTTTTACACCGGAAAATAAATACTTTTAGTTACTCAACTGCGCCCTCTACCGATTCTATACACAAACCGCCTTTGTTTTGGTGAGTAAAACGTTTTTTTTTTATATATATATTTACGCTACAGACGAGAGGCTGGTCTGCATTTATACGAGCGTGGGAAAAGAACAGGTCCATAGCTCTAATGAAGGCATTAGAGCTATGGATCAGAGGTAGATGTATGCCAGAAATGATGAGCCAAACAGAAATGATAAACATGATAAACATAAACATAAACGCAACACAATGCAGACTCAGGCCATCTGTCAGAAAGTGTGGTCAAACCCTGGTTCAATGATCAGCACATATCAGAACCCACAATGAATAGGTCCTGTGCATAAGAGTATCAGAACCCACAATGAATAGGTCCTGTGCATAAGAGTATCAGAACCCACAATGAATAGGTCCTGTGCATAAGAGTAGTCCTGGGTTTCAATGATCAGCACATATCAGAACCCACAATGAATAGGTCCTGTGCATAAGAGTAGTCCTGGGTTTCAGGAACGTGGCATACGACAGCGGCATGTGCTTCCAGTTCAAATCTGCTGCCGAGCCAATCAAGCAACACTGAGCTCTGGGAAACTGAACCAGAACAGGAAGCGGACCGTGTGACCTTCTGGAAACCACGGGACAGCCGTCATACCAATTTGCCCTGGAATCAGAAACGAAATTGCTCCTGTGAAATCAGGATGCGCCTAAGGATGTGTATTCGTGTGTGTCTGTGCAAGTATGTGTTTGCGCGCGCGCGTGTGTGTGTGTGTGTGTGTGTGTGTGTGTGTGTGTGTGTGTGTGTGTGTGTGGGGGGGGGTTAATCAGGGTTATTGACGGGGCTGTACAAGCCTGAATAAACCTGACAGCGTGTGATATAGCGTGTCCCGCTGGGGTCCTGCTCTCACTCCACCTCTCCCCTGCATGCATCATGGCTGCTGAGCTGAGCTCCCTTCCTTCAATCTGGTCTCTGAGGTACAGTAGCACTGAGGATTGGACTGTACTGTGTAGTCATGTCTCAAACCAAGTCACTGTCACTATATTTCCTTTCCTTTACTTTCCTCCTCTATTTGTACGTCAACTTCTCCACATTCTGGGCACAGGTGGATCTAGACTCCACCGCGTTCCCTGTTTGATCTCCGTCTCACAAGGAGATATACTTTGAGCAGTCAGTTCTTTTCCAGGCTTTATCTACTACTGCCCAGCCTAGCAGAAAGTTCTTGTACAGCCTTGACCACCTTAATTTCCTGTTGTCTGAAGAGCCAATTAGAGTGGAGAGTGATTTGCGTAGCAAGAGCTCCGTTGCACAGTCACGTTACACTATACCAGACCACAAATCACTGTTTACCTAATTGGGACTGTGTTCCTTTGTAATTAGCTAGTTATTCTCCCAGCCACAGAGGGGTGTGGTGTGTGCGTGTGACTGTGTGCGTGTGACTGTGTGCGTGTGACTGTGTGCGTGCGCGTGAGAGAGACTGACATTCTATGTGGAAGTATTAGGTCTGTCCGTAAAGTCGGGTATGTAAGATTCACGCTTCAGTACACATAATTATGTACTTGTGGATAGGATGCATACATATACATCCCATCAGCAACCCCCCCCCCCCCCCCCCACACACACACACACACACACACACACACACACACACACACACACACACACACACACACACACACACACACACACACACACACACACACACACTCACACATACATACATTACAGGGGTGAACGTTGTGCACACACAGCAACCCGCCAAAGACGGGCAGAAACCTCTTATCTTATCTATGTGTTTTTCTTTTTTTTTGAGCGGCACTATACCCTCCTATGCCCAGCTTTCCGGGTTTGTCTAAACGCAAACATTGAAGACAAAAGTGAGGGCAACAAAGTGAAGACAGAAAAGTGAGGACACAAATTGTGATTGGCCAGAATGATATGATGTATGATGATAAGAGCGCCGCTCGCTTCACACAGGTGTGATTTTTTTGTGTGTAAATTAGCGTCATGCTGATCATGCTTGTCGATCTGCTGTTTTTGAATTTGAATCCTGAAAAGTAAGTCTGGGAGGTTGCCACCCGGCAGAGACAATATGTACAATATATAGTGACAGTGAATGTAAAAACCGAATATATAAAAAACGTCTCAAAACAATTATCCTCTGCATTGCCGCTGCGTCCAATAAACGGCCTCTTTATTTTGTCAGGAAAGTTCACCATACTCAGAAATGAGTATGAAGCGTGGAAAGGCTGGCAGATGACATTTTCAACAGAGATGACTCTGGCATGGTGGCTTGGAGCTGGCACCCTTTCAGGCTACTGTATATCGCAAGGTTTCTGTTTTTGTATTGCCGTCTTTGATCGGTGAAACGTTGAAACTCTTCTGTCATGTGCTACACCACGAGAAGCGTTCGGTATTCGGCAGAATATCGTATTCAGAGGGGATAGAGGGATTTAAAAATGAGATTTCGTTGATCGGATTGGAACTCATTCAACACATCTTCGAAGAACATTATCGGGGAATCGGGAACCACCGTCTGCAGCCAGAATATAAAATAACAAAAGTAATTCACCAATAACACACGCACATATCTTGGCAAACCTTCTAATCCCAAACTCAGTTCCACAGACGGGGCCCGTTTAATTTACGACTTAAGGTCAGTGTTGCCTTCAGGGCCCCAGGGCTGTATAATGCCCCGCCTGCAAACAACAAGCTGGCAAAACGTTGGTGTGATCCCCTAAATCAATGCCTCTTTAGCCTTGCTTTTACGGTATGTGCTACCTCATATTTACTTTATGGCCTAGGGGCTACTCTATGTTCTGTGTGTCCGTATAAAGAACATATTTCCACCACTTTACCTCATGCTGCAACTCATTTGGTAAAGAATCTGTCTTTAGTGATTACTCAGGTTGGCTTGTTTAGGTTTATTTGATCTAAACTGCAAAAAGTCATACTAAAAGCCACTGTGGGTGGTCGGACTGTGCTCTGGATCCATCCATCCATCCATCCATCCATCCATCCATCCATCCATCCTCTCTGCCATCCATCCATCAATCCATCCATCCATCCTCCATTAATCCCTCTCTCTGCATCATTACCCAGTTCAAGTCACAGGGGGAGGTGTCAGCGCGAGCCATCTGTCTATCGCGCGTAAGAGCTGACAAATGCTCAGCAGCCCGCTGAGGTGCAGAGTGACCTGAGCACAGGAGGAGGAACAAAAAGCCATTTGTTATGTACAGTTTACGCTCCACATCAGCCGTGTCGATATGATGGCCGTCTTGATCTGTCCAGGGTGGCAGGAGTCCCATGCAGCGCCCAGGCTGACACTGATCAATGGTACACACTGCCATACAGGCCTTTTCAGCTGATCCCCAGCTAATAAACACAACTCTCTCTCTCTCTCTCTCTCTCTCTCTCTCTCTCTTATCAGCAGAGTAAATAAGTGACGGAGAGTGGAAAGGTCAGCCATAGCCTTCGGAGACTATACGGAGAGAGCCGGTGGGGGGGGGGGGATAGAGAGGGAGAGGGGGTGATGGATAGAGAGGGTGTGGAAAGGAGGGGGAGATCGAGCAGGGGGGGGGGGGGGGGGGCGGGGGGGAGAGAGTGATTGAGAGAGACAGTGAGTGCGAGGGAGACGGAGAGAGAGAACGAGCAGGAGGTTTAAGGGACACAGAGAGAGAGAGAGAGAGAGAGAGGTTAAATGTCATCTACAGTCCTCCATGACAGCGGTGATCTGTTCTGCATCGCTGGGAGGGGGAGGGGGGGTGAGGGGGTGTCACGGAGTCGGTTGAAAACAAATCCATCACCCGTGCGTCTCGAGCCGCCGCGTGGCGGGCGGTGCCAGGCTATAGTGTAGAGGTCAGAGGTCACGGAGTTATACGCTGGGCGCGGGAGGAGCCGAGGGCACGGAGACGCTGAGCCAGAAGATTTCGGGGGGGGTGGGGGGTGCCACCGCGTTCGTGTTCTGACCAGTGGTGGAAAACATACTCAAATGTTTTACTGAAGTAAAAGTATAAAGAACTATACTCTGTACAAGTAAAAGTCCGGAATTCAAAAAGTATGAAAGTATTGGCGTTAAAAAGTATCAAAGGTAGAAAGCACTCACCATGCAGAATGTCCCATTTCAAGTTTTCAAATGTACTGTATACATTGTACTGTATACATGTACAAGCTCACAATGTGTTGCATCGCATGAAGACACCAAAAGTGATTGTGTCGCATCGCGACGCATTGTGAGCTTGCAGATCAGATATTGTGTTGAAATATACCTCATCATTAGGGTACACCCACTTAACTCTGAAATGTGCAAAACGGAGATCATCGTGGTGAAAATGAGCAGACATGGAATGAAGTTTAAAAACGAGTAGGTTGCGCACATCCAGTCCCTCACTGGTGATCGACAAAAGGTGGATACAATGTTAAAAATCACACCCGTGTGAACTGAGTGGTGCAACTCCGTGTGGGGGTCCCCGGAACTTCCAGACCCACAGGAACACGCCCAGGGGGCTGGTCCGGTTCCAGCGAACCGCCCTGCATCCGAAACGGTTGAGAAATGACAGAGTTAACAGCGGGTTATTCCGGCCAATCACAATTTGTGCCCTCACCTTTGTCTTCAATGTTTGTGTTTACACAAACACTCAAAGCTGGCCATTCAATGTCAATGGCATTCAATGTTTGTGTTAAGACAATGTTTTTGTTTACACAGACCCTCAAAGCTGGACATAGGAGGGGCTAGTCTCCCTCAAAAAGACAGAAGTTTGCACCCAGGCTCAGCTCCACAGTGTTTCATTTATTTTAAAACACTGGCGTCCACAAACGCAACGTTTCGGCCATCAGGTGACGTATAATCAATGACAATGACAGCCTCCCTTATATGGTATGGAAAATATTTTTAACAGACATGGAATGAAGCCAAACGTTGCCCTGCACGGGGCAAAGAAATGCTCACCACCAAGCGTGTCACAGAGACACGGGTCGGTACGGAGCGCTATCACAGTTAAAGGGCTCCATAGCCTAACGCATGAAGTCGGGGTCCTTGTTGAAATTAAAACGTTTGAGAAGCTCTGGGCTGGGGTGTGTGCATGTGGGGCACGCTGACTCCAGCATCGAGCCATGGGGAACTTTGGCAGGATGGTGTAATTGCTAATCGCCGGAGCTTGAGACACACCCTAACAAGGCGTGCTGCCGGGAGGGGAGGCCTAATGTGCGTGCGTGCGTGCGTGCGTGCGTGGCATGGTGGTGAGGGACCCCTGTCTCTCTCTCTGGCCCTAGTGGAAGTGATAGGCCTTCCCCAGAGACTCCACTAATGTGCATGCAGGAGCAGCAGTAGCAGAAGCAGCCTATACTAATGGGCTGCTGATGGGGTGAGTGCAGAACGGATGGAGAGCAGCATTGAGAGACAGTATAGACAGAATGCCAGAGAGGGATAATGATAGGGGGAAATGAGATTGGCAGGCGGTGAAGGAGATGATGTAGATAATATCCACATCGTCCACAGTACATGTCGGACGGACGGACGGACGAACAGGCAGACAGAGACAGATCCTCAACCTTTTTCATTTCAAAGACCCTATAGTTTGATACAAAATAAATTGAGGGTGCCGTCCTATGCCCAGCTTTCTGGGTTTGTGTGAACACAAACACTCTCTTGTGATTGACTGATCACCCCATAGCGATTGATTTGATTGGCTGAGCAAAGTACGTATTGAAGATAAAAGTGAAGGCGAAGACACCAAAAGTGATTGGCCGGAATGACATTTTGTGATGATTTGATTGGCTGAGCACGGAATGGGATGTGCCCATCACTTCACAATTAATTAATTTTATCTCTGGGACCCCAAACTACAAGAATCAGTTGAGAAAATAACTTTTACTAACGAAACCACGTTGCTCCCAGACTATACACAGTAAAATCACTCTAAAAAAACACGAGGAAATGGTTTCATTTGTGATACACGCTCAGAGTTACAGAGCCATAAAGGGTCAATTTGGACCCCTGGTGGACTGTGGACCCCACGTTGAGAACCAGTGCCACAGACAGACAGGCAGGCAGGCAGGCAGGCAGACAGACACTGTAGATAGATAGATAGGCTACTGTAGATGGATAGGTTGATGGATGGACGGATGGATGGATACTGTAGATGGAGGTGAGGATGGTACTGTGTGAGAGATAGTGGAAGCAGAGAAGCAATTCAGATGTCTAATGTGATTGCTATTGAGTGTGTCGGAATTAAAGTCTGCCCCCTCCCCCCCACACACCGCTCCCCCTCCCCTCTGCGTTACTGCCAGACCCACTCAGCATCCTGCAGCCAAGTGCTTTTGGCTGCAGGATCAAGTAGCTGTGTGTGTGTGTGTGTGTGTGTGTGTGTGTGTGTGTGTGTGTGTGTGTGTGTGTGTGTGTGTGTGTGTGTGTGTGTGTGTGTGTGTGTGTGTGTGTGTGTGTGTGTGTGTGTGTGTGTGTGTGTGTGTGTGTGTGTGTGTGTGTGTGTGTGTGTGTGTGTGTGTGTGTGTGTGTGTGGCAATGCGTGTGTGTGCGATCGTGGGTGCGTGCGCTTGTATTACTATACTTGTGAGGGCCATAATATCCCCACAAGTGGGCTATATAGTAGATTAACTCGAGAAATATATATTGTGAAGACGTTTTCCTTGTCCATGTTCGTGTGTGTGAGCGTGGAGTTCAGCGGATCAGGAGCAGTCTGTCAGGGGTAACTGGGTTCGGGCCGTTCCCCGGCCCGTTACTCCAGAGGCTCTCTCTCAAGATGTTGATGACCTGTGTCCTGTTAGTCTTTTAGCCTATCCCAGTGTTAATTGCCTATTGTGTTCACCTGTGGCTACTTACCTTGTGTATTTATACCCCCAGCTGTTCCCCAATCCCCATCTTTCAATCATGAATGTTACCTTTGAATGTTTTTTACTTCTCGATTCCCTGCATAGGATATCCTAGTGCTTTTCCCCAGTGGGCTCTCCTATAATAACCCTAGCATTAGTTTTGCACAAAAAACACTCCTTGGGCTAAAAACGGCCATAAACATCATGACAAATGTGATGAGGTTAGCACATTTTGGGCACATTTGGCCAAGTGGCTATGGCTGTTTTTATCCCAATGAGTGTATTTTGTGCAAAACTAATGCTTGGAATGGATTCAGAACGATAAAAAACCCCTAGTTTGACATGTCACATTATGCTACTTTAAGCAAAAGGAAAGTTTGACATTTTTGCCTACCATAGGATGTTAATGGTAGGGTCACAAGAAATCCCTATAAAAAATTGTTAGACAATAGACAATATTTTAGGCCAATAAAAAAGTCTATATACCAAATTTCCCACCCGTCCACCTCGGCTGCCAGACTACAGAGCCTGAGCTTAGTTATGGAAAAAGTATACTCACATCTTTTACTTAAGTAAAAGTATCACCACCACAAATTCCACCCAAAACTCTGTTGGATACTCTGTTTTACTTGAGTAAAAGTACAAAAGTATTGCTCTCACAATGTACGTAAAGGGACCAACAGTATACTCATTATGCCGAATGTCCCATTTCTCAAGTTCAATATCAAAAAATCTTTTGAAAATAGCAGATGTGAGTTTACAGTAACACTGACTGCCACGGGACATTCCACAAGTATACGCTCACATCACGTGTTATGAGCAGATGAACAGAAGCTGTGTCATGACAACAGCGTCCCTGTGGACCCCCCTAGTGCACTGTGCACTGGAAACAATCTCCCACATCACTCTCTTGTCTAGTAATAATGGATGCAACTGACATGGGACCCAGAGAGAGGGAGAAGAACAGATAATGGAGGGTAAAATGTGGGGGTGTGGGGGGGAGAGACAGATAGGTCTGATGTTGAGGAGAGATGGAAAAAGCTTGACAGAGAGTGACAGAAAGTGATGCCAAGTAAACCACACGCCTCCAGTTTCCATAGGGCGGCAGTGGCTCAGGGCTAGAGTGACCGGATGGGAACCGCAAGGTTCCCAGTTTGAACCCGGGTTCCCCCAGAGTTAGTGTCGAAGTGTCCTTGAGCAAGACTCTGAACCCCAAATTGCTCCCGATGATTGGTGCCTTGCATGGTTTCCTCCGGCATCAGTGTATGAATGAGTGTGTGTGTGTGTGACGTGTGTGTGTGTGCGTGAATGTAATGTAATGCACAATATCTGGCTTGGAAAAAGGCGCTATATAAATGCACCATTTACTGCACGCACGCACGCGCACGCACACGCACACGCACACGCACACACACACACTTCTTTCAATATTTTTACACTAAGTACCATTACCTACTAATATAATGAGGCAATTTATTTAGTGAATGGTTCCTCCTTCGAGAGAACCGCTCTTTTGTCAACGTACTTTGAGGAACAGTTCATGGTTCTTCAAAGAACTTTGGGCTTTATTAGATAGTACAGTAGTCTGACAGTAGATGGGGAGTGACACACGGGCCATCACTATGAGACAGTTAATGAAGTCAGAATGTCTCTCTCTCTCTCTTTGGTCTGGCTGTCTCTCTCAGTCAGCGTCCTTGTGAACATCTATGTAACTAATTGAACTCTGACAGTGTAAAATTACCTTCCACGCTACCGCCAAAGCTGTGACTCGCTTCTATGCTGCAAAGTTAAGTTTTGCCTTTCTGTTAATTATGAGTGCGTATGTGCCGTGCATGCTCATGTGGGCCATGTGCAACACCTCTCTGTCTCAATCATTCTCTCCTTCCTCTTTCATTCCCTCTCTCTCTCTCATACGGAACCCGAGTGCACTTTGATGTGCCGGAGGAGCGACTGTATGGAAAAAGAAGCTCTGCGCCGCCGGCGCCACCTAAGAAAGGCTTCAAGCGGAGCAACGAGACGTTTGAAGAGCCAAGGCAGATCTACCTTTAATAGTGCGTGGGTGTGAGCGCTGGAAACATGCTGCCTGGCAAAAGAAAGACTCAATTAATTCCGTGATTTTAAAACCACACAAAAAATAAAAAATAAACTTTACTTGCTCAGTAGTTTGTGTCCAATTCTTTCTTAGTTTTAGCTGTTCTTCCCCACTGAGGGAAAGGTACATACCGTACAGATGGATGGATGGCACACTTGTTTTGTCGCACTCGTTAACCTCATAGTGAATACCAACCAGATACCGCGGGTGCACACGGTTATCGAGTGGTACCGCTACTTGTGTGGTCGGTGAGCAACCACCGGATGCCGCCTGATCTGCTCTGACAGTATGACATGATCTGCATGTATCTGTAATTCTGTATCCATCTACTGTAGTACTGCATTTATAATATTTGTGACCAGATTTGACTGGCCTGCCATCACGCAACATCCAGCTTTTCACCAGAGGAGAAAAACTGTTTTTTGTTTTGTTTTGTTTTTTCAAAAATGAGTCTGCACAGGCAGACTGTTCACATACTAGAGCATGTCTGAAATAAGTGTCAGAGCTGAAATTGACATGTAAATATGAAATAAATGCTTAAACATGTAGCTAGGTGTAATAAAGACCACAGAAGTGAACCTTTCAAGCCTGTTTTCTGCAAGACATTACTCTATAAGCCATATCTCCAAAACTGGTGGGTCAAACTGAACAACCAATATGTCAATTTGAAGCTACTGTAGGATTCCCTACTTTCACATGACATGAAAAAACGAAAATTCAAAAAAATCCAATGGCAGTCCCTCAGTCAAATTTAGTCACATTTATCTATTCATATTATCTCTGCTACCAAGTTTTCCGTCAGGCAGGCAAAGCATTGCTACAATGCGTGCACAGGATGATGCAGCGCCACCATGAGAGACACAGTTGATGGGTTATTAATTGTCTCCACCAGGCCGAAGGCATGGGGAGAGAGTATGTTTTGCACTCCGTCCGTGTGTGTGTCCGTCCGTCCTTCCGTCCGTCTGTGTACAGCTAATCTCCGGCACCGTTAACCCGGTCGATGCCAAACTTTGCACACACACTCCCTGGATGCCAACGATGAACCTCTGCCCCACATTTTCCAGAACGGCCTGTTATAGCGCCACCATGAGGCAGCTTTTCACATTTTTTACCTAAAACTGCACCGATCTGCGTGAAACGTTGCATGCACACTCCCTAGAGGCCAAGGACAAACCTTTGACCTGCATTTTCCGCATCTGCCTTTTATAGCGCCACCAGGAGGCCGACTTTTGTAAAACACATTTTTTGATATTACTCCTCCAGATTCTGTCCAAAAAACTCACAAATCGTTACACAGTATCTCTATAGTCATGTGCTCAAATCGGATCTGTCCCATATTTCATATTCCATCCTAATTGGCTATAATTGGCTTTCAAAGTTTGCAAGATTGCCCCGTTTTGAACAAAAGCCTCAAATCATGAACGCAGCATGCAATTTACGTGAAATCTTTCACACATTTTCTTACTAGGCTGAGGAATATATCCCACCCTTTTCACATTGGCCTGTTATAGCGCCACCAACAGGTTGATTTTTGCAAAACACATTTTTGGAACAAAATGCCTCAAAAACATGTTTATATTAATCCTAAACATTTTGCCAAACATCTCACACAGTCTCCTGGTGGAGACCTGTGCCCAGAAGGGCACTTTTTCTAGTTAATAATTAATTTGGCTAGTTGGATCTTCTTAAAGGGCCCTTATAGCCTATGAGTTAGACATGACCCAGGATTTGGGTGTCTATGCTCCGTGCATTTGGCCCAGTGGTTTGCTAAATAATAATTATGTTCTCCCCTGAAGAACTGGTGAAGGTTTCTGGCACATGGAAGGGAAGGGACCATGTCTATACTGTATGTCTGTCCATTGACTGTGACTCATTGCATACTTCACAGACCATCTGCAGACCATTTTCATTCACATGTTTTGTTGGTCAGGTGCATTGTTGCTGCATTTCATTGCAAGTGCTAATTTGAAAACTATCCCTGGAGAAATGACTCAATGATTCAGGTAAATTGGTAATTCCTGAAGAAAATAAACATACTGCATGCAAATCTAAAACACAATCCATCAACTAAAAGCTCTATGTTTATGTACAATACAGTATGGCTGAAGCTTTGAGGCATCCAATGATGGTAGTATGTTTCTTTAAAGTAGCTATAAGCAATAATATGTCAACATTTTAATGACCTTTTTTTTGAGTGGTGCAACCACTCCAAGGAACAGCAATGTCCGTGTTAACCTATGTGTTAACCTATGTGACTATGTATGTGTGTGTCTGTGTGACTATGAGTAGCAGTAGGGGCAAAAGTGGCGCTGTTGTGCCAGAAACAGAGAGAGAGAGATAGTGCTGCACTGTTGCCTGCTAATGAGAGACAGAGAGAGAGAGAGAGAGAGAGTGGGGGGGGGGTCGGAGAGGGGAGAGCGGAGGGGAGTTGCACCACTCAGTTCACACGGGTGTGATTTTTTTTCTTTCTTTTTGGTATTGGTCATTGGTTGAGAAAAACCCGGTCGCAATGACAATCAGGAAGTAGACAGGCAAATCGAAGCTTCTAGGGAAATCTTTGAATGCAGATTGCGAGATTGCGGCCCCTAGATGTGTCACAGAGACCGATTTTTTGGGGGGGATATTTTTCCTGCAGTTTCATTACAGCAGTGGTTCTCACATTTTCATGTGGCCCCCAAATTATAATGCATTTGGACGCACGGACCCCCATTAAAAAAATATGGGATCCTCACACAAGATTTGTGTTTCAAAAATATTCCAAATGTTTCACAAGCTCTACAAACTTGTAAAGCGGTTATTTTCAAATATCCAATATATATGGGTTGTATAGATTTTGTTGCTATTTGAATGCATTTAGCTGGGGACACCCCGGAACGCCCTCGAGGACTCCTCGAGGGAGGTCCCGGTACACCACTGCATTTATAGCTTCATCCATCCACAGGAGGAACAAGGTTGTCACAGTTCAGTTCAGTTTGGGTCACTTGAGTGCTTTCTGTCCCTCTTATGCGCACCCACGCACGCACGCACGCACGCACGCACGCACGCACGCACGCACGCACGCACGCACGCACGCACGTCACTGGGGAGGGGTGGTGACCTTTCAGAGAGCATGGAGCTGTCACTGAGGAATGCTTCACACAATCTGTATTGCCGTCAGTCAAAGTGTTGCTCCGGGCGTCCCCCCGTCCCCCTGTGCCCCCCCTACCCCCCCCCACCCCCCCTCAGTAGAGGAGAACCCTTCAGAGGAACCTCTCCTCTGGGAACACTGTCTCTGAGCCAACATCTATGATCCCATACTAGCACACATAGCGTTGCTGTCAGGCACCAACCTCTTATCTCCATATTCAAACTTTTCATGTTTTGTTTTTGGTAAATGAATACCCTACTGATCATACTACAGCATCACACCCATAAAAGCATAGCAGATGCACAAGCTCGTGTTCGACCTTTGTCGATCTTGAATTTGAATTCTGAACTGTATGAGGTTTCCATCCGACAGAGACGATGGGTTGGCCTAATACTACGTGCATATGCATATAGCACAGATAGGCAGCTTTAACAGATGAGAATGTTGTTTATCAAATCAACGTTGTTTAATTTATTTACAAACTAAATGTGGAGAGATACAAGGTTTCTCGCAGTCAGTGATAAAATGAAACATTAAGGGATATTGGCAGCTTGTTGCATTAAGTTCTCAACGCACGTCAATGTCTGAATGTCCTTATTCTTGTGCGCAGCATGGCACACTTGAAGTGGCTATTGTGGCTATATTGTGGCTGAAGCAAACCTTCTGTATAATGAAGAGTGATGCCTTGCCAAATGCATGGTTGGTTAGTTGGCAGGTTGCTTTCATTAGCATCCTCTAACTCCACAGATGTGCCATGCATCTATAAACCTTTCTGTTCGTTGCTCCTCACTATTGTGTGTTCTCCGTGCACAAGAGTGGCAGTAACCACTAGAGGTTACTTTAGGTTATAGCAAATGTGACACGTGCCCCTGGGACAACCCAGGGGACTTAGAGCGTGCAGCGATAGCCGCGGCGGGCACCAGGCGCACTGGCCATGCAGCCCCGAGTACCCACCCTTAAGCACCCCATTGGCGGGCCTTAAGCCGGTGGGGTCAGTGAGGGCCGCCCGCCTCCTGGGAGTGTAGAAAAGCGACGCGCGCCCCCAGATCACTGCCAAGAGGGGAAGCAACTCACCCAGAGCCAATGTTATCATAGTTTTGAGTTTTTCCATTTGTGTTTATGTCCTTTTGTCTTATAAATATGTTTTCGTGTGTAAAGTGAGTTTTTGCCAGTTTTAGCTTAGTTTATATTTTGTGAAAATAGCAGATCTTTAGCTTGTAGATGGATACTGACAAAGAAGTATGGACATTTTCCTCTATATTTTAGTTGTGGTAAGTTTTGTAAGCCTTGTTTAAAAACGTAGTTAAGAGCAAATAGTTAATAGCAACACTTAAATGTAATGATGTATTCATTTCATTTCTCTTTTTAAAATCAACTCTTCTTTTTTATTGTTCTCCTATGAGAGGGCAGAGACAATGCTCCCAATCACCAGAGTTGATTATTAAGTACCTTTTTCAAGCTGCAAATCCTCAATTATTGTCCTCCCGGACAATAATGTTCATTAAAAATCCAGCTATTTATTTGCATTTATCATGTGTTTGATGATTTCTCTGTTGTGAAGGCACTGCGTACTGACAACTTCATTCGATTTGGTGTATAGTGTATGGAGTTTGGACACAGCAATGCTTAACCTTTTCAAAAATGCCTTGGTTTAAAGAGGGTGGTATATGTGACAACTTCCAACTATATGTGCCAACTTCCAGAAACATTTGTTCATGGAAACATTGTTGTTTCATTTCATCATCATTTGTTTGTCATGTCATATTCTTGCATATTTGCATATTGATATTCTTAGCATTTTCATGCAGTAAATGCCAGACAGACAGACAGACTACTTCCTAGCGTGCTGCTATACTATTCCGCGGCACACCATGCACTCACTGGCGAAATGGGTTTGCCGCCACCAGTTTGTCCACTCAAGCTAAAATTCTCGCACAGCACATCACACATGAAGCGAATTCAGGCTAATTAAATATCCTGTAAACATTTGACTTGAAAGCTCCTTTGTGTGCTGCATGCCAAGCAAAGAAAATCCTGTGACAAGCAGCACAAGACACCATAATGAGACGCCTCTCTCCACTGTCTCTCTGTGTGCTGTAAACAAGCTTTGAGCAAAGGGGAAGAAAAAAAGGTTCCTATTGTTGTCTGAGTGAAACTGGAGGTGAAAAACCGAATGGATTCTTTTTTTTGCTTTCACCTATTGTCCGTGAGAACATTCCTGAGTGTGCATCATTACAAAACAATAGAAAATGTGTGTGCTGGGAGCTTAAGGTCAGTTTCTTTTAGAAAACTGTTCAGCAGGTGGGGTGCAGGGTGCATGGCTAGTATGTCAACCATATGGTTTGAGTGTCTCCTGATGGATTCCAGATGGAGCCATATAAGTATGCACTGCATGTCTTCACTTTCCTATCTAAAGAAAGAAAGAAAGAAACCTGCTTGACGAAAATGTCTTTTATAGTTTTCCTCAAATGTCAGACAAGGGGTAGCCTATATGCAGTGGTGGAAAGTGTTCTACAGTAAGTACATTTATGTGTTTCAAGTAAGTACACTTTTGAGGTATTTGTACTTTACTTGAGTATTTCCAATTTCCAATACTTTTACTTCTACTCTACTAAATTTGTACTTTTACTCCACTACACTACACACTTTAGTTACTAGTTTACTTTGTAGATTTTTATTATTATTACAAAACATACATTAACCACTGCAGCTCTACAGTATATACATTTCGGTCATTTGAAAATAGCCGATCTACAAGCTCACAATGTGTCGCGATGTGACGCATTGTGAGCTTGTAGATCAGCTATTTTTAAAAGATTTGTTATACATTTGAACACTTGAAATGGGACATTCTGCACAATGACTACCGGTACTTTTACTGTTGGTACTTCAAGTACATTTTCTGATTTTCATGCATGCCAATACAATACTTTTGTATTGCCATATGGAGGCTTGTGACATCACAGTGCCTTTGAGAAAGGCTCTTCTCGTACAGAAAGGTTCATAGAAAGTTTAATAGACAGATTATAAAAAATACATCTTGTTCATCTCCAAAGAACAGTCCCCATTTCAACTTTGGTTGGTTGAATCCTCCTTGTTGCTGGAGGCCAAGTTCACCCACGCCGAGACTAAGCATGTACCTTAAGGCAGTGGTTGTGCAGGGAATACAGCGGGTATGTGTGAATGTGAAGCGGGGCATGAGGCTTAAAAAGAGCATGTGTGTTCAGCCTGGATTTAAGACCAAGAACTCCCTCTTCCTTTTTTCCCCTTTTTTAACGGGGGAACAGACCTCTTTGGTATAAGAGAGGATTCAGCCCAGTCACAAGGCTGCAGTGGCATTTAGCTTTAAAAAAATTCTCTCTCTCTCTCTTCTCTCTCTCTCTCTCTCTCTCTCTCTCTCTCTCTCTCTCAGTCTCAGTCTCTCCACCCCTCCAAGTCACCAATTAACTAATATCGGTTGATTGGGAAAGTGCAATTATGAGCAAAGCACAGTTCCTGTAATTAGGATTGAAGCCTGAAGGGCTGTTTTTGTGTTGCTTTTCATTTACCATGTTTTTTTTTTTTAAATCACAAAACGATGGTAAATGGTAGAGACTTGACAAATTACACACCGATGGCAATGATTGCAATCTGTGTGCATTACGTGCACAACAAATATAACCCAAATCAGCCTGCTGATGCGGGCGTTATTATAATTAAAACTTTGAAAAGTCACAAAACAAATTTGCATCAAGAACTACTACCTTCTGAAAGTTATCTGCCGTTTAGAAGTTTTGACATCACTCCTCTAAACCGCAGTCTGATTGCTACCTAATTCTGTGTGGTTGCATTATTGGACCGAGCTCAAAGCTGACACACAGCGGCTTGATTATCTTATTTGGGTTTTGAAGATATCGAATAATGAACTTCAAAAGGACATGGCTCAGCACATAAATTGTCAACAACTGTCCAAACAACAAATTGGATATGTTTATTTAATCCATCAGAGAGAGAGAGAGAGAGAGAGAGAGAGAGAGAGAGAGAGAGAGAGAGAGAGAGAGAGAGAGAGAGAGAGAGAGAGAGAGAGAGAGAGAGAGAGAGAGAGAGAGAGAGAGAGAGAGAGAGAGAATGAAGACGGTATCAGTGCACAGACCCCACTGAAAGTCTCTGCAGTAATCTTGAATAGGAACAGCTGAGAGTTGACTTCTATTGAAGTCTGTCCTTTATACTGTAGGTACTAATCATGGACCCTCACATCCCTGCGTTAACACAGCCTCGGGCCATATATTCATTCAAACAGCTATCTGAGTTCATTTGTCCCCTCAACTGTTGAGTTTTTTTTAAATACTTAAATAGCTGAGTTACCTTTGTACTATATGCCTGCCCCCCCCCCCCCCCCCCTCTATGCCAAATATTTTAGCTCAACTCTACCCTCCCCCCTATCGCATATATGATTCGAATTTAAGATTTTTTTCTAAGATAGCAAAAGTAGCAGATCTACAAACTCACCGCACATTACCTCAAGGTGGAGTATATTGGACTTCAGTGGTTTTAAACAAGCTACTGTATACTGTATAGACCTACTTACTATTGAACACGCTCTTCAACAAAGGACTGATGATGTATGTTATATGTACTTATGGCTTTTAGTCATTTGTTTTTATGATGTGTGTGTGTGTGTACTGCTAGTGTTGACTACTGTATGCAAACCAAATTGCCCCGCGGGGACAAAAGGAGACGATCTAATCCAATCCAATTATCACTGCTCGTTTCTTGTGTACGATGCCTCAGAGATGCGGTGCCGGCCTGTGGAGAGATGATCTGGGTTTACACTCTGAAAACAACTGTTTAGTGTTGTTCCCAGAGCGTTGGGAGATCCCTTCTCCTCCAACCTGGCCCAGGTTCAACATCCTGTCAGAGCCGCTTTCTCCCTTCTATCTCAATAGGCTCTATGCACACAGAGTAACTCTTCCTACTTCCAGGCCGGTGTTACCGATGATTAAGGCTCTGTGTTCCATTTAGTGTGCAGTGGTTCTCAAACTTTTTAATTTCAAGGACCCCCATAACTCAGAGTGTACACATGTACAAGCTCAGAGTCACACACCTGTACGGGGCCATTTGGAACCCACACTCGAGTGTTTCCAGTGAGCCAACATGCACAATAGCAGCACCCTTTCTGTTTGACCAGAATGGAACAGAGCATTAATTAGTATCATCGGTAACACCTGTGAAGGAAGTAGGGAAGTTCTTTCCAAAATGGCATGTGTGCATGGAGCCCATTCACATGCTTCTGGTATTTGTTTACACACTCTGGTAGAGTTTTATCCAACTTTTGAGTCCGTTTTTCTACCCAATTGAGTTATGTCAATTATTATAGCCCCTACCAGGAGGACGTGGAACCTTCATTCTACCTCTCCCGCCCAACACTCCCTGCCCACTGGCTATGCCCAGCTGTGAGCGTCTTTGTGTACCCCATAGCGATTATTTGATTGGCTGAGGGCCCCTCAGCCAAGTCTGAATTTTGCTATTTCTATAAAAAGAAAAAGCTGATCGGAGCGATATGCGGCCGTATGCGGCCGCTAGAGGTGGGATCAACGCGAGACTGATGACGTATTGAAGCTGTGCCACAGCGCAAATGTAAACACAACCTAACAAGACTACAACTCGAAATTATTCGGACAGATTTTTGTCCCGCTCCTTCTGGTCATCGTTTCTGCTTGAGAGAGACCAGATGCAGGCAGGAGGAGGGAACTTGTGAACTCAATACTGCCGCAATCTGGCGGAGTCAGGTTAGGGGGGGCAGGGGGGATACATTTACACATATATCTATCCGGTGCAGCTTTCAAACATACATTATGGGTGCGTGAGTGATGTGGACATTAGTTAAGGTCCAAGAATAATACATATCAAGTCGCAGAGTAAGCATTTTTCATTGTACGTTGTTTGTATAGTCAGTCGTATACGTTCATCATTTTCTTGCTAGCTGTCTCAGCACTCAAGTGCCGAGCAGATTCGTTGAACCTTACCCTATACAATGATCTATTTATAAATGTGTCCACGCGTGTAAAGTTCACGTCATGGTTGGAACATGCTGCTGAGTGACAGCTCCCGATAACACAACAGATTGGATGTCACTCACGGGCCAATATTCCCATTTAACACCAGTGTGAATCCACTGGGAGGCACGCAGGAGGCGAAGGGTCACTGCTAGCCCAAAGCTAGCTTATTGTCCCCATAGGACATCTATAGGACAACATACATATACATATACATATGTTTAGTATGGCAGTGGTGGAAAGTAAGTACTGTACTTTTTACTGTACCATTTTAGGTCTTTTTTAGGCACTTCAATTGAATATTTCCAATTTCCAATAGGCAAATATTGTACTGCACTACATTTATTTGAAAACTTTAGTTACTAGTTACTTTGTAGATTTTGATTATTATTACAAAACACATCATTAATCACTTCAGCCGTATATACATTTTGACCATTTGAAAATAGACAATCTACTGTACAAGCTCACAGTGTGTCGCATCACATTGAGCTTGTAGATCTGCTATCTTTTTCTTTAACTGAAAACTTGAAATGGGACATTCTGTATAATTAGTACTTTTACTTTTGGTACTTTAATTCTTTCTTTCCCATGTCTATATATACGTACCCCGACGCTAGGGGGCGTCATATCCCAGGTCCATATACGTACCCCATATACTCTGTCTATATAATGGTTGAGTCCCACTGCAGCATTTAACATGGGTTCGGTTCCTATGGCAACGCCCCACCGCTCCAACTATGGGATTGAACATATAATCACGGTGTAAAGCAGTTGAAAGGAGGATTTTAAAACCTCCATGAGTCGGACTCCAGGAGAGCTGTCCTTGATGGATCTTCTGCCATCCAAATTTAATTTGTGCCTTTGTACCGCGACGCTCCCACCATGTAAAAGCTTCTGATGAAAGGTAAACAGTGTGTGCTTGTTCCAATGATACTCGAGTGTGTGTGTAGCGAGTGTGTGTGTGTGTGTGTGTGTGTGTGTGTGTGTGTGTGGGGGGGGGGGGGTTGGGGGCAAACTCCATCATTTAAAGTGAATGCGTATGGTGGCACCTGGAACTGGGGTTTATGCACACTGGGCGCGTTTTTCGGAAAGCTGACGGAAGAACGCAGCTAAAAATCCGAAAACACGTCCAGTGTGCAGGGACCTTTAGCCGCAATAAATTAGTTAAGTAGCCTACATGTTGATGCCAATACTTTTGCACTTTTTACTCAAGTACATTTGGAATTCTAGACTTTTACTCAGAGTATTTCTATATTGCCGTAATGATACTTTTACTTAAGTAAAACATTTGAGTACTTTTTCCACCACTGCAACGTAGTGAGAGACATTTCGATGACTTCATTTTTTCTCCCTGTCCTTCAAGGACTACCACAGATGTGCCTTCGAGCAAAAACATCTCCCACTGTTGGAATCTGAAGCTGTGTATTAACCAAGTTAACGTTGATTTAGTGCTCTCACATAAGAACACGCACGCGTGCTCTCACATAAGAGCACGCACGCACGCACGCACGCACGCACGCACGCACGCACATACACATACACACACACTTATATATCTCACACCCTTTGGCTGAATAGTGGTGATATAGAGGAAAGGTCATGGAGTCACTCAAATGCTTGAGTGACCCCCTTTTTCCCATTCACTTCCTTGTTTACGGGCCGACAAAATTAACATGGTTTTGATCATAACGCTGATGTTCTGTCCTAATTTCTGACTTAACCAAGCATCTCGTTTGGAATATTAATGCCTCTAAAGAGAGATCAGACGTATTAGCGCGAGGTAGTACAGTACGAGGTAGAACATTATACCTCCTGGTTTTGGGGGGAAATGGAAGGCGGCACTTTTCAGAGTAGAATCTGCCTCATCTGCTGTGCACTTTAGCGCCTTTTATTTTGAAAAATTCTGGGGCATAAAATGTGTTTATTACGGCCTTGATCATACTACTACACCGTTGCACACAAGTGTCAACAGTAGCATGATTATGCGCAAGCTCGAAAGATGGCGCGATTGGACGTGTTTTGAGTTCGTAGATCTGCTATACTTTTGCTGCTTTTTTTAATTTTGAATCCTGAAAAGTAACAGTGTTGGACATTATGACCCAACAGAGGCGATATTATGTGAAGCAGGGAGTTTCTGGAGAAGAGAAATGCATACTCAGCATGAACGAATCACTGCAAAGAAGTGAGAAGTTGAGAACACACAGTTTGTTCCCCTCCTACATGAACCCTCTGCGTGCAGAAGTTTGCAATTGACCGACGGCCATTTGAGGATAAGTAAGTAAGTAAACCTGCATGAGAACCAACAGTTCCTGACTGAGCCATGTGGCCCAGGGGTTACTTTTCAACCTTTTCCATATCAAGGCACATTATGGAGCGCCGCAGTCCCGCCCTCTTTCAGAACGACGAGGGCACCGGAAGATAATTTTCCATAATTTCTTTCCATAGACGTTTCAGAAAGTATCTATTTAAAGACCTTTAAGCCTCAGACAAAGCCAACTGGGCTCCTGACAAATCATAAATGAACACAATAAACGAACAAATAATTAGAAAGAAGAAAAAAGATTTACACAATTTGTTCGGCTCTAAAAATTGTGTTTATTGTCATGATTTGTCAGGAGCCGAGTTGGCTTTGTCCGAGGCTTAAAGGTCTTTAAATAGATACTTTCTGAAACGTCTATGGAAAAATGAGCAAAAAAAGCATTTGAGCAACCATTTGATGGTGCTTACTGTTACGGAACAAACACTCTAGCAATGAGTACTACCAGAATAGAGAGCTATTTAATACTTAGAAAAGAAAAGCACTTACCCTAACTTTATTTTACAGAGTTACAGATCCAAAAGGATCCATAACTCGCGAGGACTCACTTTACTGTCTATAGCTTCCCTGTGTGTGTGTGTGTGTGTGTGTGTGTGTGTGTGTGTGTGTGTGTGTGTGTGTGTGTGTGTGTGTGTGTGTGTGTGTGTGTGTGTGTGTGTGTGTGTGTGTGTGTGTGTGTGTGTGTGTGTGTGTGTGTGTGTGCGCGCGCGCGCGTGCGGAGGAGCTGTGTGTGCGTGCACGTGTGTGTGGAGGAGCTGTGCACCAATCACAGACCAATCACAGTCAATCCCTGCTTAGCAAAGCTTACAGTACCCACTTAAGTAAAGGTTAAAGAAAAAATGACCTTGGACAACGAGATACTTACACTCTCTCTCCAAGGCATAATGTGGATATAAACTGTTAACAGTGAGAGCGAGGACCTTTACTCATGAGGCATATGGAATCATGTTCGTCTTCGTGCAGCCGCTTTGTAAAAATGTGTCCAAAACCATTACTTTTCAAATGGGGACAAAAATTACCTGAATGTTCCAATTGATCCAATGAAGTTAATATTCAGTTATTCAGTCACACGCTCTTTAGATACTTTTTATTGGTTCAATATTATATTGAAAAAACACAGATGGACATCTGTGTCATTGTTTTAGCACATTAGTTGGATATAAAAAAAATAGCAGATATACAATTGGAATGCCGTGATCCCCCCCCCCCCCCCCCCCCTAAAACATGTTCATCAGGTACTTTGACTATACTATTTTATTCAACATTTTTCAAAAACTTCATTGTAGCCTATACAGAAAGTGTTAAAATTATGTTTTTATGTGCCACACCCACCAGTTCATTAAAGGGCCACTTCACCCCTTTTGCAACCAGATCTTATTTTAATGATAACGATTTAACGATTAATGTTTTGGAGACAAGACACTTTCCTGGTGTTTTTATGTGGGTAATATGGGTTTTTTGATCTTTTAAAGTGTCCATGGGCTCCATGATGTCATGGACACTGGGCTCACTTACTTCCTGGACTACATGTTGTCTCAGTAAGACAGCCCTCCCCCGATCCACAAGGAGGAGGAGTGCACCAAAGCATTATGGGAATTGTAGTCCAGGAAGGAAGTGAGTGTCCATGGACACTTTGAAATACTGAAATATCTAAAAACACAAATAATTACCCACATAAAAACCCCAAGAAAGTGTTTCTTGTCTCACAAACATTAAAATAAGATCTGGTTTTCAGGTGGGTGGTGATCCACCTGAACTGAAGCCACACCCACAGCTGTGTTGGATGATAAAGGGGGAGGTGTATTTCGATTCGGCCTTTTGACTCAAAGGCCTGGCCTAGGTAGGCCTACCTCATGAATGCAGATGTCTTTTTGTTAAAATAAGTAAATAGCTCTATGTTATGATAGTATAATCATTGCTATAGAGCTGATGTTCAGTAACAGGGGAATCCGAGTCTCTCCATCTCTTTAGTAAAACAGAAAATACATTTTCAGGTCGCGATAGCAATTTGACGAACTGTGACCTCACACGTTACAGGAATGAGATTAAAACAGCGATAGCACATAGCCTGCTTCCTAATCACGTCTTTCGTAATGCAGTGAGCGAGCTGCACCCATTCTGTTTCCTCTGTTAAATGTGGGTATAATGCCCTTTGAGACGATAATAGTGATTAGAGGCTATAGACCTGGGAAGTCCTGCGTTTATCAAAGGTCAATACTGCACTTTCATAAAGGGTAATAATATGTGACTCTTTGTGATACAGAGACGGTCATGGTGACAAGACTTACTGTTCAGGAGAGGAGAAAAGCGGATTTTCTTTTTTTTATGCAAAATGAGTTCATAGCACAGGCAGACTCTTCACACACTAGAGCATGTCTGAAATAAATGTCAGAGCTGAAATCGACATGTAAATATTAAATAAATGCTTAAACATGTAGCTAGGTGTAATGTTAGTCCACAGAAGTGAACCTTTTTTTAGTCTGTTTTCTCAACTCGTTGTTTTCTGCAAGACATTACTCTTTAAGCCATATCTCCAAAACTGGTGAACAACCAATATGTCAATTTGAAGCTATGATTCCCTGCTTTCATATGCAGGGAATGAAAGCATATGAAAAAACGAAATAAAAAAAAATCAATGACTTAGCCTCGGTCAGAAGCGGTCACATATATATTTATTTCACCTTTATTTAATTCTTGGAGGACACATTTTCAATGGTGCTGACCTGGATTAAAAATGTTGAAACAAAGGCAAAGTATGAAAGCAGAAAATAACAGAAAGAGAGGGCTGACCAATGTCAGTGGTATAAGAACAGATGTAACACCAGAAGATACACATACTTTGTTACAAGTAAAATACCTGTATTCGAAATGTAAAGGGACAAAAGTATTGATATAAAATATACTTATACCAAAGTGAAACTACTGTATTTCAAAATGTGTTGAAATACTTTGGAAATAGCAGATCAAAGCATCACTTCATGATGTGAACTTGTGAGCTTGTAGGTCAGGTATTTTCTGACATTGACCTATCAAACAACTTTAGTGGAGAAATGCACCTACATGTACTGCCTCTGTGATGTAGTGGAATAGAAGAATAAAGTACTGAAACATGGAAACATTCGTAAAAGCCTCAAAATTGTAAATGCATTTTGTTACTTTACACCACTGCCAACTTTATGATGCACTGATGTATCTGAGAGCAGGATAGAATCTATGAGTCAGCTAAAGTCATTAGCATTGCATTTGTGTTTGTGAACTGCTGTTCAACTCTGTCTCTCTGCACGCAGTGAGTGCATAGCGCTATGTTTAAAAGGGGCCCCTTCGCAGTAAAACAAATGTTTACCATAAGCATCCCACACAATGAATAATGGATATTTTACCTCAGGATATGAATGCTAACACAAAACCTTCCATAACCTGAAACCTGAAGCTTCCATATGCCATAAAATAGTAAAAAAAAATATCTGATTTACAAGCTCAATCATCTAAACCAATCTATGCTCGCCTCTCAACTCGCAAATTATTACTCAGGATTCCCAGAGAACTCAGGGTTGTAAGAACCTTAACTGAAAGTGTGGAAACAAATCCAGAACCCTTGAAATACATATCAAGGTATTGTATTTAAAGATTATTTTTTATTTAAAGAATCTCGAAGGATCTCGAAGGATACAAGTATACTGATGTAGGGGGTTTGAGATGGTGGAAGAGCCTTTGTATATGTCCCTGTTTCCTTGTTGTGCTCTGCGGACCCCCTCGGAAATGAGGTGTTGCAACTCAAGGCACGTATCCTGTAGTGAAATTGCTAATTCAAATAATATGTCACTTTGTTCTTGCAGTTGAAAAGAGCTAAGAGAACGTCAGCAATGCTGGGTGCTGTCCATGGTACTGAAGTGAGTATTAAACGTCAGTATTCACTATTCAGTGATATGCTAGTGATGCTAGGACCTAGAGTAGGTGATGTGAAGGCAGTATATTAGGTTGCTGTCCGTGGTGCTGCAGGGAGTATTAGCCTTTTGTGCATTTTGTAACACAGTGAGCCCCACCCTATCTGTGACCTGACTGACCGGGGGAGACAATGCAAACTGTGTGTGTCTGTATGTAAATCGCACGTAAATTGAAAGACCACGTGGGCATTTGCGTGCATGCTATGTTGCTCTGTGTGCACGCCGGCACACCTGTGTGCGTGCGCGCATACGTGTGTGCGTGTGGCTGCTCAGCCAGTCATGTGCATTGCAATGCTGCGTTCACAGTGGAAGATGCAAAAGATACAAAGATACAACGATACGTAGTATATTTGTACAGTAGCTTTGTATCTAAAGTTGAAACCAGCTCAACTTTTTTGTAGCTTTGCATGTATCTTTGTATATTTTGCAGCAGCTACAAAAGTCAGATGTATCTTTGTATCTTCATGTCTTCCATTGACATTGAACGGTAGACTGTATCTTTGCATCTGCCCTGTGTGAACACAGCATGACACAGAACCCTGTGTGTGTGGACTGGTGGCAGACGGATTGCTTTCACCTGTTCTTGACCTGTGGTCGTGACCTTCTGTTGTGCATCATGTTATACTAACAACTAAATTACTTGTGACAGTAAACTATAGTGACTCCCGAGGATAGCACAAACATCTCCCTCACAACTCTAGCAGTGAAACGTCTGTCTCAAAGCATCACTGTGGGTGGGCTAATAACAACCATGTCCACATGATGATAGGGACTTATTCACAGTAGTCAAGAGGCTTTGTCTTAATCTTTATATTTACAATTGTCCTGCCATGTTGTCCTTGCACACTGCAGCTTTTTAAATCTCGTCTAAATAAAAGCTCATACAGCTGAGGTTTGGGACACTGGTACCGGATATGAGCCCATATTCAGATGTCATGTTTTAAAAGCCACAGCACATGTACTGTACACACAGTCTATATATGACGTTAGATTGATGGCCCACAGGTTGGGAATTGTTGGTTCTCAAATGTGAAGGACCCACAAAATTATATGTATTTGGCTGCAAAATGATTTTGTGCCAGCTACCTCCAGAGGCAAGTTTTGAAAAGAGTTGCACAGATGTTCACACAGCTCATAGTGTACAGCATTAAGTCTCTCTTGCCAAGGTATAAAATATGGTTAATGTGTTTAAAATTATTGTGACGCCATATTAACACATTTAGATTGGGACCCCTAGGTACTGCCCAAGTAATTTAGAAGCAATGGTCTAGAGAGAACCCCCCCCCCGCCCAGTGACTCCTTGCGGCCAGGCCATACAAAGGCATACAACTACCTCAACGGCCACCGCTGACCACAAACCCAACAGTGAACTGGGCTTCTTCAAATGTCAGCAACACCTCCTCTTTCTGAAGACAACTCTGGTAAAGCTCCAGTCCAGGTCCAGCGATCAATTCCGCTAGCTAACAGTCTGGGTTTGCTGTTTTTTTTTTTTTCTTTTTTTACATCCACCTTAACCCTCTCAGCAAAATCATTGGAATGAGCAGCAAAATCATTGGACTGGACTGCAGCAGTGGATGGGGCCAAAGAACTACACATAGCCTCAGATAACGCACACACGATACAATACACGGCCAATAGAGCCTCCTACCTCCTCAGGCTGCAGATAGAGGTCACTCCCCAGATCAAGAGGGCCTATTGCCTGTCTGTTATTTCTCAATAGCGGATCACTGCTCTGCATGTGTTTATGCTGCAATGGAAGCCGAAACCTGCAGTGGTGGGAGAAGTACTCACATTTTACCAATGTGCAAGTTTTCAAATGTATAAAAAATCTTTTGAAAATAGAAGATGTACAAGCTCACAATCTGTCGCATCACACCGCATTTTAAGCTTGTAGATCGGCTATTTTCAAATGGCCAAAATGTATATAGGGCTGAACTGGTTATAATGTATATTTTTGTAATGATACAAATCTACAAAGTAATTAGTAACTAAAGTTTTCAAATAAGTGCAATAATTGGATCTGAGATGTAGTGGAGTAGAAGTAAAATTATTGGAAATACTCAGTAAAGCTCAACCTAAAAATTGTACTTAAGTACAGTACTTAAGTAAATGTACTTAGTTACTTTTTACCACTGGCAGAAACGTGTAAGTAGCCGTAAGTAGCCGTGTAATAAGCGGGATAGTGTACAGCTTGGTTTGTGTTCAGTTTAACGTGGATTATAACTATAAGTAGTCTATAATTAGGCTAATCTTTTTTGGCTTTTCACCCCCTTTTCTCCCCAATTTAGCCGTTTAGTCCTCCCGCCCAACACTCCCTGCTGATCACCCCCCCAGCCCGTAGTAGTGCGTGCACAGTGATCACCCCCCCAGCCCGTAGTAGTGCACAGTGCACAGTGATCACCCCCCCAGCCCGTAGTAGTGCACAGTGCACAGTGATCACCCCCCCAGCCCGTAGTAGTGCACAGTGCACAGTGATCACCCCCCCAGCCCGTAGTAGTGCACAGTGCACAGTGACAAATATCACTCTCCGCAAGGGATCATTATCCCATTGCTTACATAACAGTAATGTTCAGAATGCTAGCCTGGAAACCATGCAAACGAATCTGCCGCAGAAAAAAAAAAAAATCCCTGGGGAGATTGGTCTGACACTCAGTTGCGGGTGACCAATCTGACTATTCCTTTTCAAAGTGCTACCTTTTTTTGTTGTGACGTTGGAATCTGTTTGTTACCCCCCCCCCCCCCCCCCCCCCCCCCCTTCAACCCCCCCCGCCCTAGAAATAAATCTTCCACACCGACGTTCCAGACT
The DNA here is from genome assembly GCF_951216825.1 of Electrona antarctica. Classification (NCBI taxonomy): domain Eukaryota; kingdom Metazoa; phylum Chordata; class Actinopteri; order Myctophiformes; family Myctophidae; genus Electrona; species Electrona antarctica. The sequence continues at coordinate 11,050,820 of NC_136789.1, forward strand.
AATATCTACGCAGTGATATTAGTCTGGCCATGCCAGGCTACAGAAATGCTGCAAGTTAAGAGCAGACAGCATGGTGTAAGATGGCTCACCACAAAATATTCATAGTGGCTGGTCACATTACAGAGCCACTGAGTGGAACAAAGCTCTGACCATGCCCTCTGGACCTCCGGTACGACAAAGGAATTCAGAAGGCTCTTTGGCAATCCACATGAACTCTTCTCATGGTCTGGGCTAGCACTATCAGGCTGACAGTCCCGAGCTCACACACCACAATATCCTCTAATTTATGGTTGCAGTGTTCATTTTGTTAGGACTAAAACTAAATGGTGTTATTCAAAAGACTAAGACTATAAGATTTTGATATTTACTAAAACCTAGACTAAGACTAAACACTTTCAGATGACTAAAATAGGACTAATACTAAATGGTGTGTTATTCAAAAGACTACAAGACTAAATCAGAATTTGCTGTCAACATGAACACTGCGTGGTTTCGCCTGTGTGAGGCGTCCTGACAGTAGCTGATCTGCCAGCGACACAGCGTGTCGTCTGTCACGTCCTGCAAGTAGCTGATCTGCTGTCTTGTAGACCTGCTCATTCCCGGTGCATGCACAACACTGACACTGAAGTACTATATTGGAGACTAATGCACCGTATGCACATTGTTGTTTTTGAGAGACAAAAAGCAACGGCCAACAGACATTATTCCAGAACTATTATTATTGTTTGCTGCCATGCCACCGCTGCAGCTTTCATATACAATACATTTATTCATTTACTTTTTCTTCTTTTCACACTGGATAAGTTGGGCTGGATGAAAGCCCAAAGGAGAATTTCGGGCGCCACTGTTTGTGACATGAATCTCTCTCTCTCTCTCTCTCTCTCTCTCTCTCTCTCTCTCTCTCTCTCTCTCTCTCTCTCCCCCTCTCTCTCGTGGTCACCATTAGATAATATGAGTCTATAATGATACCGTGGATAAGAACCTTTTCATCTTTTCAGTGCTAGGAGGACTGGGGATTGTTCTCTGAGGAACACATAACAAAAAAAAGCCTCTGTCAGTGAAGTCTCCGACATGCAGCGGAGCTATTCCCTGAAATTAATTAAGTTGGCTTACTGAATTAAAGCCACAGACGTATTTACTGTTAACAAAGAATACTGGGAGAAATGGAGCGAGTGTGAGGCTGATGAAGAGAAAACGGGCTTAACTCTTAATTGCGGTTTGTTGAATTACTTGCAGCACAGGTCTGTTGTGCTTTGTGGCGTGTGTTTTATCATGTCTGGAGGATGAGAGAAGAGAAGAGAAGAGAAGAGAAGAGAAGAGAAGAGAAGAGAAGAGAAGAGAAGAGAAGAGAAGAAGAGTGTCACACCCACATCACTGAATATTACCAGCATTAAGTTGTTTGGAAAAATATTTGCTATGCAACAAGGTCAAACAACAATACACAGTAAGGGCTCTATCGTATCCCATGCCTCACCCGCAAGCATTAAACACTTTCCGTAAATTACGCATTTAGGAGCTTCCACTATGACTATCTTATCTTGTTATCCCACAACCCATTATACATTTAGCCAACTCCTATATTTGTGGGTGGAGGTGTGTCTGTAGGCGTGTCGATGCGCTTTCCCTATATTTGCTATTTTATGCACACAGGTTTTGGACAACGGAAAGCGCCTCTTCAAACCAGGGCCGGATTTACCATAGGCCGCTGGGTGCACCGGGGCACTTGGCAAGTTTTTTTTTTTTTGAGGGGCCTATACAGCTTTTGTCCCCACACGTCTCAAGATTTGCCATTAACAATGAAACAACAGTAGTAACAACAGTACTGCACTTTTCTTTGTGGATTTTGAAATAAAAATCCAATCATATTCTGTTTGCATTCATGTAATTGATTGTACTGGGTTTGATCCTGGTTCAGGATAATTAATTAAAACACATTAGGCTAGCTCTGGTCTATAGCCCTAATGCTTTGATTCTGCCCTGCATTAATGCAGGGCAGAATCAAAGTATTAGGGCTATGGACCAGAGCTAAAATTAGGCCTATATTGATGTGCTTATTGCCTCACTATTATTATTGTACTGTATTGTGTTCTTACGGCCGGCCCAGGCTGAGCTGTGCTGTGCCAACTGCTGCTGAAAATGTTATAAGCCTATTCTTTATTGTGTTCTATTCTGTTCAGGGCCGGTCGCGCCCACGCTATGGGGGGGTACTAAAAAGGATCTGCACAGGGGCACTCATGGGGGTTAATCCGGCCCTGCTTCAAACCACCCGTAATGCGAATCCGTTTGATAAAAGAATGTGCTCCTGATTTGGAGCTGCCTCTGCCCTCGACGCAGAACATTCACAGCTCAGAGGTATCGTTCTGTCTTAATTTTCCACAAATCTCTGTGATTGTAATTTTCCTATAATCAGCAGAGTGTCAATTCCTCTTGATCATTGTGTTTAATTGTCTAGTCAAAGAAGTTATTAGATTTGTGCCAAGGCGCATTGTGCGTAATTCCCTCGTTCAGTTTAATCACAGCAAAACAAGTGTTTTCACGTTTCATAGAGAGGCAGTACACTCTTAAAAATGGTCCAGATTTGAGCGAGCTGTGAGTCAATGAAATGACGTGTGTTTTTGGTGCATATGGGTCTGTGCGGTGGAGAGAAAAAAGGAGGCTGTGTTGGTCGCAGAGTGGATGGCAGATAGTCAGATACTGGACACACAGAACAACCCTCTGTATCTAATATAAATGTATTCCAATAGATCTCTTTAAAGGCAATGGCACCTGACACACTGATTGGTTTAAGTTGAGTAACGCCCAAACCACACCTATGCATGAGGTGTTTTAAGGATTTAGGCAGTGGCATAAGATTAACGGGGGAACGCCTCTTACACAATACTAAATCCCCAAATTAAGGAAAAAGTGCTCCTGACGCAAGATAGAGCCCTAAGTCTCAATGACATCATGGCATCTATCACGAACAATGTGTCCTATAATAGCTGTACACCTACGCATACAACAAAACACAATAACAATATACCATTCTTTTCAATTAGATTTCTTTGTGAGAAAGCAGTCCATGCCCTTACATTACATATTTGAGGCAGCAAGTAGGGGAGAGAAACATGCAGCTGAGAAGTATAGACCGAGTAGGAGGGACAGACAGTAGGAAAGCTGAGAGAAACAGTGCATGAGGAGCAGGGAGCAGGAAAGCTGAGAGGGAGACATTGGAGACAGACAGCAGGAAAGTTGAATGGGAAACAGTGGAGAGACAGACCTAACTAGAAAAAGTGCCCTTCTGGGCACAGGTCTCCACCAGGAGGATAGGAGTACTGTGTGTGATGTTTGGCAAAATGTTTAGGTGTGTGTGTGTGTGTGTGTGTGTGTGTGTGTGTGTGTGTGTGTGTGTGTGTGTGTGTGTGTGTGTGTGTGTGTGTGTGTGTGTGTGTGTGTGTGTGTGTGTGTGTGTGACGCGGCTCGGCGGCTTGGCCTGTTGTAGCGCCACCATGAGGCTGATTTGAAATCTGTCAAGTGGCATTTCTTCCTCAGCCTAGTGGGAATATGCATGCACAGTTTCACCGCAATCGGACGCTGCGTTGAGTAGGTGGGGACGATTTGTACAAAACGGGTACAAAGCGGGCTACTCCTGAAAAGTTTAGAAGCCAATCGTAGCCAATGAGGGTGGATTATGAGAAATCAAACAAACCCTTCTTGATCACATGACTATGAAGAGCATGTGTACCGATTTGCGTGAAATTTGGATAAAATCTGAAGGAGTAATATTAGAAAATGTGTTTTACATATGTCAGCCTCCTGGTGGCGCTATAAAGAGCAGATGTGAAAAGTTCCAGGCAAAGGTTTTTCCTTGGCCTCTAGGGAGTTGGCATACAAACTTATCCACAGATCCGTGCAGTTAGAGGTAAAAACACTTTTCGGCCAGTTATAGCGCCACCATGAGGCTGAGTTGAAAATGTTCATGTGGCATTTCTTCCTCGGCCTAGTGGGAATGCACAATGCACAATTTCACGGACACGATGTGTTCATGATTTGCAGCATTTTGTTTGAAACTGAGCACTCCTGCGAACTTTGGAAGCCAATCTTAGCCAATCAGGATGGAGTCTGAGAAATCTGAAAGACAGGTTTCGTTGAATGGCTCTAGAGAGACTGTGTACCAATTTGCATGATGTTTGGACCAAATCTGTAGGTGTACTGAGCAAAAACTTGTTTTGCACAAAGCGGCCTCCTGGTGGCGCTATAACAGGCCGTTCTGGAATTTTTGGGGCAGAGGTTCATCGTTGGCATCCAGGGAGTGTGTGTGCAAAATTTGGCATCGACCGGGTTAACGGTGCCGGAGATTAGCTGTTCACAGACGGAAGGACGGACACACACACACACACACACACGGACGGACGGACGGACGGAGTGCAAAACATACTCTCTCCCCATGCCTTCGGCCTGGTGGAGACAATGAAAGCTGAGAGACAGTGGAGAAGGGACATACAGTAGGAAAGCTGTGAGAGAGACAGCGGAGACAGACAGGAAAGCTGAGAGGGATACAATGTAGGAGAGGAAGCAGTGACTACACCGTCAACAGGCACTGTTCATATGAGACAAAAGTCAGGACCCCGTAAAAATCCAAGGACCCCTCCCTATCGCGCATTTCATTCCGCCTGTAAGCCGTGAAGTCTCAGAAACAGATGAAAAATACATTTGGCTGAGATTTCAATTTGGGATCAGACATTTCTCTCCCCCCTCCGAGGCATTGAATGCACGGAACGACAAGCAGGATAATCTTGACTTCAAAGGCTGGCCCTAGCTGGCTCTCTCTCTCAGTCGAACCTCAAGGTCACTCTCTCTCTCTGTCTCTGCAAGGCTCTAATTGGAAGAGCTCCTTTTTTGGATGCTGGAAGCTCTGGCCGCTTTGAAACTGTGCAATGATACACCAAGCACTCGCGTTTCTATTTTTAGCCCACCCGTAGCTCAGCCGCCTGCCGCTCGCTCTGTATTGTCATAGACTCCACAACGGGTGGCCATAGCCCCCGCCATCACCCACAGTTAGGCCTAATTTACATTCATTTTGGTTGTGTGCTATCGGCCACTGAAAATAAGCATGCCATTATAATCTACAAGCTAATCTACATGCTAAATAGCTTATAGCTATTTTCAGTGCACAGCTGCAGTATAAATCGTCACTGTCGGGTGGAAACCTCATTGTGTCCGAAATTGTTACTTTTCGGCATTCAAATTCCAAAATTGCAAAAAGAATTATAATCATTTTTGCAATTTCTGTGTGAACGTATGACCGAGATAAGAGGTTTCTGCCCTGCAGGCAGCAACGGAACCACCCTCTATCCAGTGGATATATCCATCATGCATGAATGCCACATCACTGCAGCATAATTTACCTGATTCTTTCACCCATAAAGTAGAGCAGGGTGGGAATTAAATAATAATAATAATACACAGGTTTGTAACATTTTCCACAAACTATCTAGTGGTCCATCTCTCTCTATATATATACTTCCCCTCTTCAGCGGCTCTCCACAGCGACGGATCGATGGGAGGATGTACATCTTATCTGCTTCGTCACGGAGACACGACGTCTCTGTCAGGTAGAAACCTTGTATCTCCGTATTTCAACTTTTTATGTTTGCATAAATCATGTTTGCATAATGTATCATATGCAAATCGACATATGATATCGCGATGATGTAAGATGATAAGGGTTGGTAAAGCGCCCCTCAAAAATCTCACCTGTGTGAAGTGAGGGGCGCTTTACCAACCCTTATCATCTTACATCATCGCGTAGCCCCTCCTATATACAGGTTTTTGAGTGGTGTAAACCACTCCTACAACTGGCTTTGTTTGTCTGTCTGCCTGTCTGTCTGTCTGTGCTCAAAAAATGAGCACGGTTGCTATGGTCACCCAGTTCACACGGGTGTGATTTCATTACGTCAGACATTACGTCAGACCACAGCTGATCAGTCTATATAAGACCTTACACCACTCAGTTCACACGGGTGTGATTTTTTTTTTAGGTACATTTGGATACTTTTGCACTTTTTCAAGTACATTTTTAATTCCGGACTTTTTCTTAAAATATGTGAGTACCTTTTCCCACCATGCACTGCTTCTAAGTGTGTCTGTGGGTTTTTAACAACAAGAGCTTGAGACTAAATAATGACTACATTGGATCCACAGGAGAGTTGAGTTGAGTTGAGTTGAGTTGAGTTGAGTTGAGTTATGTTATGTTGTCGCCCCTTCATTTTCCAGAAAAGTAACAGTTTTGGACGTACAAGGTTTCCACCCAACAGCAACAATATGCAGTCAGAGAAACAGAAGGAGAGTTACGACGGTTTACGGCTTTCCTCTGGGGTCCCATATACGTCCTGAATGGACATGGAAGCGTCACATCTCCAGCGATAGTGCAACAGAACCCACGCCAAACAACTAGAGAGACCATTAGCTTTCATGAGGTGAAGAGGAATCGTAGTGGGGGTCAGACGTGCCATGAGAGGGCAAGTGGCTATTATCATCTGAGGTACTTAACTATGTTTCCCATACACCCACACATCCACTACAAGTGGACAATCCATTGCATTATATAGTTTCCGCACATTAGAAAGAGCCAACATGTTTGATCTGAATTCTTTTTGTTTTTGGATCAGAATATACATTACAATATCAACACACTGCTGCATGATGCCATCGGCCTTCAACACTAATTCATTTTTTTCACTTTCAGAGATTGAACAACGTATTATTATTATTTATTTTAATCAAATTCCCCATTGGGGCGAACCGACTGCAACTAGCCAGAAAGCCATCATCAAACCACATAATAACGACAAAACCCCTACTGGTATAGGTCAGTATCTCACACACAATACACCAATCAATAGTCTGATTAAACATGATAATGTCCCATTCAGTGCATTGACCCATTCGAGAAGCCACGGTTATAAGGAGGTGTGCAATGCAGTACACTTCCTTAGTTAGTTGTTTTCAGGCACTCACTGCATGGACGGACAACTCTCCCCGTTCCCTATGCGCGAGCTATAGAGTAGCTTAATGACCATAATTATTAATGATCAAGCCATCCGACAAGTCGTTACACACTCTGTGGGACGTGTATGTACTGCCTTGTGTGCAGTAACGTCGGTAAAGTATGCCAAACCTTGTCATGCCAGTCATTACCCACACCTCTACACCCAGCAGCACCACAATATTGTAACAAACTAGAGTCATGTGCCACGTGTTTGTGTCGCAGTGTGACCCTAGGGAGACACACATACACATTGCCCACTGACCGAGTGTTTTCCGTGCTTGTCAGTTTGTGTTGTTGTTTATCCGTGAATGTCGTGTGTCCGCTGTCCATGTATGTATCCTCGGGCCAACGGCCATCGCATCACAGAATGCACAGAGCTGGGTTGAAAAAGGGAAAGCACAGAGCGGGGTTGAAAATGCACGGGTTGTGCCACGGAAATGTTGACAGCGTTAAGCGTTATTCATATAGTCTGGATTTTCGGTGGTGAGGTGACCACCGAACTACAACATGACGTCACGAGCCGCGGTGAAGAGCAAACCACCGCCACGGCGCCACCGCCCCAGCCCTTCTCTCTGTTTTTACTCACCACCGCTCAACAAAATTTCAGCTCCGGTGGTCACCTCACCACTGGAGTGGTGGTCACCTCACCACCGAAAATCCAGACTATGACTGAACCTCTACCCAACATCACCTCATAAGTAGGGGTGGAGCTACGAGCAGCTTATCGATCAGACTTATCGAGAACAGTTGACCTTTTTACCAATAAAATAATATTAAAGAAACTGTTAACTGGTTAATATGTGTACCGTCACTTTAATGGTTTCATGACATTCATTTTTATTTTTTATTTTTATTTTAGGTTTTATGACCTCAATTACACCCAAACAACGTGAACTTTGAACATTCAGTGGATTTTTTGTGGGTTAGGATTTTCTCTGTGTCTGTGAAGCCTTTTGAGCTGCAATGAAAACAGGCAAAACAGTGATAACAGTGACAACTGCTGGCAAATCCCATTCTTATAGAATTTTACACCACACAGATTTTACACCACACAGGAAAATCAGAGCACTTGTTTGAGCCAGAAAACCCCAGACCACAGAAAATCTTATAAATGTTTTTTTGTGGCTTTCGCCTTTATTTTATATTTTGTATGGAGGGACAGACAGTAGGCTGACAGGAAATGGGGAGAGAGATGGGGGGATGACATGCAGTAACGGCCTTCGGGATCGGGAGTCGAACCCGCGGCACACTGCCAGACTGGATTACCAGCCAAGGTGCCTGGACCGCTGAGCCACGGCCCAGGCCGACCACAGAAAATCTACTGAATGTTAAAAGTTCTGTTTTTTTGTGTGCAATTGAGCTGGTATGTGGGTATGTTTGTGTCAGTATGGGTGATTAGATGTATTCCTTGATCGCCTCTTGTCTTGATTGTTTAAACATGATGTCATTGACCGCTATGCTCAATAACAGGCTTGATAAGCCCAAAGCTTATTCATAACGGGTACTCAATAACCTTGTTATCGTTTTTTTCGGGTATCGGTTATCAAGCTCCATTCCTACTCATAAGGTGAAGAGAATAGAAGCATTCAGCACATTAGTACATCATTGGAATCAACTAAGATTCCAAGCAGTGACCAGCTGCCTCCGCCAGCACCTAAATAAGAGATGCAGTCTTAGGCCACAGGCTTACCCCAAATAGGAAGTCTCGGCATTAGGTAGGGTCCGTGACGTATCGCGGCCGCGGAGCACGGGTGTAGTAGGTGGCGCTTCCGCATGCGTCACGATCTATGACTGAACACGAAATGTTCGCTCACAACTTGTTATCGGCTCAAATATATGATAGTCTGATGGCTGTCATGGTTTAGAAAAAAATTAAAAATTAAAACTACATTGAATTTGTTTCCCTCTCTCCCCATGCTTCAAAAAAGAATCAGGGACTATCTCACCAGCAGGCAGACCATCCAGCTACAAATCATCGGAAGTGAGCATAGTGTATTGTTTGTTGTACTCCTTGGGGTGCTGTTTGTTTTGTGCTGTGTGTGTGTGTGCCAGGTGGGTGTGTGAGTTTGTATGAGGCGTATTTCCCTTTGGTGCATCTGTGCATTATGTTATAGTTTAGTACTGTATTTATTGCAATTTGTATTGCCTACTATGCACTTTAAAACTTTTTACTCTTATTGTTCTGTGCTGCTGTGACAGTGTGACTCCCCAAATGTCCCCCTGGGGAGATGAATGAAGTCAAGTGTTATGCTATCCTACCTTGTGGAATAAAGGAGGCAAGATTAAATTACTAAATTACATTTAAGTACTGTGCTTCATTAGTACAACGTTTCATTACTTTTATTTCTATTCCACTACATCTCAAAGGCAAATTTACTACAATTAATCTGAAAACTTTAGTTACTAGTTTATTTGCTCTTTTCAAAAGATTTGTATACATTTGAAAACCTACAGTTGAAAATTGAAATGGGACATTCTGCATGAGTAAGTATAGTTTGTACTTCAATTTTGAATTCCGGACTTTTACTTGTAACAGAGCATTTCTCCATTTTCTGATGTATTGATACGTTAACTTAAGTGAAAAAGGTGAGTAGAGTACTTTTTCCACCGACCACTCATACAGCAGTTGCTGTTTCTTCCTCCGGTAGTCAATGCTCTGCAGCAGTAGACGGGGGAGTGGGAGGGAGTGGAGGGGCCTGGCTGTCAGCCTCCTGCCCTATATGTGATGATCCATCACATAGGGCAGAGCAGCAGGGGAAAGCGGCCAGGCCCGTTCTCTCCCGGAAAGAGACATGAGTACGGTGGGGGCGAGGAAAACATACCAGCCCAGAGCACCGGGTCACATCCTCTCTGTTTATAACCTGACCTTGGAGTTGATGGGAGCTTTGCGAACACCGACAAGGCAGAGAGATTTCCAGGAGGAGCTAGAGATTGACTTTCTGCACTGCAGCTAATAATGTCAAGTCTCTGTTAACACTAACCACATCGTAAACCCTCTAGACTAGACCAGTGGGTTTTTTTACAGAAAGTACCACCTCACAAAATATTTGGCTCTCCAAGTACCACCATTATGATTCATGTTAAAATACAGTAGCGTACACCTATAACCGTATCCCTTCCTATTCAGCTAGGCAGTTCACACAGAAGGCATATTTATTGCATCCAGTCACAATATAATTAGGCATAATGTGTTAAGTACACAGCAGGAGATAATAAAGGTGGTGATGTTGTTACCTGACATTAGTTTTGGTGGAAAATAATTAAACCTGCATACAGTATATCATCAGTATCAGTTGATGTCAAAATTGTGAATTAAAGGGCCACTTCACCCCTTTTGCAACCAGATCTTATTTTAATGATGTTTAGGACCCAAGAAACGCTTTCCTTGGCTTTTTATGTGTGTAATAATAATGTGCTTTTAGATATTTTAGTATTTCAAATATCTGATGATGCGTCACACATTTGTCTCACTTCCTTCCTGGACTACATGTTGTCACACCTCCACGCAACCTTCCCCTCTCCACAAGGAGGGGCAGTGCACCAAAGCATTATGGTCATTGTAATTCAACAATCCAGTCAAACCCTAGTCAAACACACACACTTCATTATATTTTTCTGGCCATAGGGTGCAAATTTCAAATTGTGCTATAGCTACTACAAATACTATTAACATTGAGTGATTGCAGTTTCTTCCAGCGTTGAAATGTCCCTTTAAGAGTTGGACAATATGAATTAATAAATTGAAGATCTGCAGGTCAGGTGGAAACCTCATGTCCAAAATAGGATTAAATTATAAAAAATAGCAGATCTACAAGCTCAAAACGCATCACTTCGTGCCACAATTCGAGCTTTGCAGTTTAAATATGGTATTTTATGTGTGTAATATGTGGTTTTAGATCTTTTAGAATTTAGCAGTGAGCCCAGTGTCTCTGATGTCATGGACAGTGGACACTGGGCTCACTTCATTCCTGGACTACAATTCCCATAATGCTTTGGTGCACTGCTCCTCCTTGTTGATAGGGGAGGGCTGTCTTACTGAGACATGCAGTCCAAGGTTAATTAAAAGTGGTTAGGAAGCGAAGACCGTACGGTGGACTCCATGTTGCTCCCTGGAAGGAAAGAAACATGTGCAATGGGCTATATGCAGCCAACACTTCCGCGTTCAGCTTCCTTGGTCTCAATTGCGCATGTTTCTTTTCTTCCAGGGAGAAACTTGGAGTCCACCGTACGGTCTTCGCTGCCTGTCCTCTTGTAATAGTCCTTTTGATGCAGTCCAGGAAGTAAGTGAGCCCATGCAGTATCCATGACATCAGAGACACTGGGCTCACTGCTAAAATCTATAATATCTAAACCCACATATTACACACATACGTGTTCTAAATCTTCTATAAATGTCATTAATATATTTTTTTTTGCAAAAAGGGTGAAGTTTCCCTTTAAATATGCTAAGCCTGTGACGTAATATTGACTGATTTAATACTTTATTGACAGTTTGCAAGAAGAGGCACGCGGTGGCACAGATTTATATAAAAGAACTTGATAAGAAACAGAAATGAGAATCTGCAGTCGCATACAGGATTCTGATCACACGGGGGGGGGGGGGGGACTCCGAAATGAAGTTCAAACGGAGGCACATTTATCACCCTGCAACAATATTAGTTCTCAGGAATCCACAAAGTCATCACTTCTGCAGGCTGCGGGCTGCACCAGGCACAGTGCTGATTTTTTGTTTGCGTAAAAAGTAGTAATACCACATTATATAAATACTCTGTTAAAAAGCCTGTATTCAGAATTGTAAAAAGAAATGTAAGTAGCCTTGCCGAGCCATGAGGCCCATAGGGCAGGAGCCTATCTCCTGTTTCTGTAGTGTGAGGCAGCTTGATGTACAAATACACCCCCTGGACATGGCGCTAGTATGTCGCAGGGACTTACCCCCAATCCAACCCTTGATGCTGAGTGTCAAGCAGGGAGGCATTGGGTCCCATTTTTAGAGTCTTTGGTGACGAAAATACAAACGTATCGGCATGAAAACATAGACCTACTCAAATGTTTAAAAATGTGTCAAACGTTTATACGAAAATTGCACATAACATCTCAAGTATGACATTGTGCTTATAGTGCTAAATGTATGTTTTCTATAAATAATTTCAATATGCAAATTCAATATTATCGCTAAATAATCCATCACGTTCATATTTTGAACGAGAGGCAGTTGAGAAGTCAGAATTTAAGAGCTTAGTATATCCATCTGATCAAAACCACGGAGAGCTCCCTGGATTAGGAGAGACGAGGCATTCTTTCTGCAGCGGTAAACCAAGGACTGTCTAAAGAGGACGAGACACGAAGACCGTACAGGCGACGCCATGGTGCTCCATGGAAGGAAAGAAACATGAAGACCGTACGGGCGACGCCATGGTGCTCCATGGAAGACCGTACGGCGACGCCATGGTGCTCCATGGAAGGAAAGAAACATGAAGACCGTACGGGCGACGCCATGGTGCTCCATGGAAGGAAAGAAACATGAAGACCGTACAGGCGACGCCATGGTGCTCCATGGAAGGAAAGAAACATGAAGACCGTACGGGCGACGCCATGGTGCTCCATGGAAGGAAAGAAACATGAAGACCGTACGGGCGACGCCATGGTGCTCCATGGAAGGAAAGAAACATGAAGACCGTACAGGCGACGCCATGGTGCTCCATGGAAGGAAAGAAACATGAAGACCGTACGGGCGACGCCATGGTGCTCCATGGAAGGAAAGAAACATGAAGACCGTACGGGCGACGCCATGGTGCTCCATGGAAGGAAAGAAACATGAAGACCGTACGGGCGACGCCATGGTGCTCCATGGAAGACCGTACGGCGACGCCATGGTGCTCCATGGAAGGAAAGAAACATGAAGACCGTACGGGCGACGCCATGGTGCTCCATGGAAGGAAAGAAACATGAAGACCGTACAGGCGACGCCATGGTGCTCCATGGAAGGAAAGAAACATGAAGACCGTACGGGCGACGCCATGGTGCTCCATGGAAGGAAAGAAACATGAAGACCGTACGGGCGACGCCATGGTGCTCCATGGAAGGAAAGAAACATGAAGACCGTACAGGCGACGCCATGGTGCTCCATGGAAGGAAAGAAACATGAAGACCGTACGGGCGACGCCATGGTGCTCCATGGAAGGAAAGAAACATGAAGACCGTACGGGCGACGCCATGGTGCTCCATGGAAGGAAAGAAACATGAAGACCGTACAGGCGACGCCATGGTGCTCCATGGAAGGAAAGAAACATGACCGTACGGGCGACGCCATGGTGCTCCATGGAAGGAAAGAAACATGGAAGACCGTACAGGCGACGCCATGGTGCTCCATGGAAGGAAAGAAACATGCGCAGTTGAGACCAGGAAGTTGTACATGCACTAGGAAGTGACCGGACCATGCATGAACGAAGAGCGACGTGTATGGTGGCCTTGGAGTCCAACTCAAAAATAAAAAAAGGAAAAAATTCAGAATATTCTTCTCTCGTTTGATATCATTGAAGATGCGCTAGGACGTGTACACACGTCATTGCAACCCGTCGATTGGATTGCTTATGACATGTGGGCACGTCGGGTGGTCTGAACCAGTTAAGGAGTCACAAAATACTGCAGGTATAATGAAAGATTGTCCCTGTCGAGTGGAACGGTATATGTCCAAAATTGTTACTTTTCAGGATTCCAATTCAAAACTAGCAAAAGCAGCAGCTCGAAACGTGTCGATTCGTGCCACGTTTTGAGCTTGCGGAGCTGCTACTTTTGATGCTATTGTGTGATGCTGTGGTATCAAGCAGGGCGTTAATTTATTAAAATGGTATGGTTAACATTATGGTTTCTGCCCGACAGCAACATCTAATGCACCTCAAAGTCTGTACTGAAGTACTTGAGTAGATGTACTTGGTTACTTTCCAGCAGCAGCCTGTTGTCTGCTGTCTGTGTGAGGCATCCATTCACATTAGCAGCACACACTAAACCACATCTCTCACACACTCCCTCTCTGGGATACTCCACTATCATAATGGATTCCTGTCTTACCGTAAGCATTAGAAGGATGTGTGCGCGCGTGCGTGTGTAAATCAGTTTTTCCGTATGCATTTCCATGTGGGCATTTGTGTGTGTGTGTGTGTGTGTGTGTGTGTGTGTGTGTGTGTGTGTGTGTGTGTGTGTGTGTGTGTGTGTGTGTGTGTGTGTGTGTGTGTGTGTGTGTGTGTGTGTGTGTGTGTGTGTGTGTGTGTGTGTGTGTGCGCGTGCGCGCGCGCACCACTGCATTATGCATGTACATGTGAGTTGCATGTGTGCGTGTGTGTGTACCACTGTGCATTATGCATGTACATGTGAGTTGCGTGCGTGTGTACCACTGTGCATTATGCATGTGAGTTGCGTGCGTGTGCGTGAGCTTGCTGAAGCAGCCAAGCATTGTCTGTCCCATCTGGATATCTGGATTGGTGTCTAATAGGTTTTCATCGTGCCAAGAATTGGAGACAACCAGAGGTCTGGCGTGAGAAACATGCACATTGCTCACACACACATTGCTCACACACACACACACACACACACACACACACACACACACACACACACACACACACACACACACACACACACACACACACACACACTAGAATTCATGTGAGGACATCAAAATGAAAAGACTGCGGAGACCTCATATGTCCAAAATTGCATGCTACTTTTCAGGATTGCCTTTCAAAAACAGCAAATTAGCAGATCTACAAGATCCCGTGGATTTTGTAAAAGTAAGTCCGGAATTCAAAATGTACTTGAAATGAAAAATGAAAGTAAAAGTACTCATTATGCAGAATGTCTCATTGTCTCTCAAGTTTTCAAATGTATAAAAATATTTAGAAAATAGCCGAACCACAAGCTCACAATGATCGCTTATAGATCGGCTATTTTCAGATGGCCGAAATGTGTATAGGGCTCAAGTGGGTAATGTATGTTTTGTAATATTAATCAAAAGTTTTCAAATAAAATGCAGTGGAGTAAAAGTTCAATATTTGGATCCGAGATGTAGTGGAGTAGATGTAAAAGTATTGAAATTGGAAATATACTCAAGTAAATTACAAATACCTCAACATTGTACTTATAAGTACAGTATGTAAGTAAATGTACTTAATTACTTTACCCCACTGCTCACTGCCGTAACTGCCAATAGAAAGAGACTGAAGGAATATATTTTTAATTTTTAATTTTTATCCCACGATTTTGCAACCCATTTTTTAACCCTTGTAACCCATGTAATCCTGGGCACGCTACACTTCCTCTGCCAACCTGGGGAGGGCAGCGGACTGACCTCATGCTTCCTTTTATGCATGAGAAGTCCAAGCTGCTGAGTTTCCCCAGTTGGACGTAGCGTGTGGAAGGAACAACGTTATTCCAACCAGTTCCTTTCCCCTCCATCAGGCACCCCGGCTGGCCAGGGGGAGGTAGTTTAGACTACTAGTTTAGAAACTATACCCCAACTAAAATATATGCAGTAATCCTGGTCTCTAGACTTTACAGACCAGGATTACTGCATCTTTTTGTGAGGGTACCTACCCTATACTGAAGGAACATATTGAATTTGAAAGACTAGGTCTCTATTCCAGAATCATATGTCCACACTGCAAGACAGTGTTCGTTTTTCACGTTGAATTATACAAATCCATCTTGGTCAGTGTTATGTCACACAAAAGCATCGAAAGTAGTAGATCTTTCACGCCGCGTTTTGAGCTTGTAGTTCTGTTACTTTTGCTGATTGATTTATTTGAATCCTGAAAAGTAACAGTTTTGAACATACAGTATGAGGTTTGCACCTATGTTCCAAATGTTCACTTAATATGACATGCTAGGACTCCTAGACGAGTCCTAAATGGAAACTCATGGAATCCAACCTGGTTGAACCACTCAGTACTTTTACAGCCGATAATAAAATACAAACTAAAACACTTAATCATTCTATACGCAATACTTGGAAACGATATGTAAAATAAGCTGTAAAAGAACAAGAAATTGCCTGTCTGAGAGAAATGTCATGTGACTTTTACACCAAACATTTTTGATCATGCATGTCTTTAAGATATGGGGAGAGAAAGGTCTAACAAGATTCTACCAAATGTACAATAAAGAAGGGGTGGTCTCTTTTGAATATATAGTAGATCAATATGGCATACCTAGGAATCATTTCTTTCATTCTTTCATTCTTCACCTGCAAGTGAGGAGCTATTTAAAAGACACTCAAAATTAGAACACTTGGAGACCTCCACCCTCTCTTAAGATTCATAGTAAAATCCCATCAAAGACATGATTATAAAAATACAATTGGACAAATGTATCAAATAATTCAGGAAGATAAGATTGAGGATAAATTAAGGATAAATGGGATAAAGAATTGAGAATAATTATACAAGGAAATGAGTGGAATCAGTAACTATTTAAGATCTCTTTTTTGGCAGCCTCCACCCGCTCCCTCCGCTCTGGTACATCAAACACACTCAAAACCACAAAAACAAAACTCCGCACCATGGGGACCGGGCCTTCTGCTCAGCTGCTCCTCGGCTGTGGAATGCCCTCCCCGACCACCTGAGAGCACCACAGTCCGTAGATTTAAAAAGGGACTAAAGACCTTCCTTTTTAGCAAGGCATTTGCCTAGTTGGACTTCTAAGCTGCCCTGTGTGCTTATTCTTATTTTTCTTTTTAAATATTTCTGCTTGTAGCACTTTGAGATTTGTTTCAAATGTAAAGTGCGTTATAAATAAAATGTATTATTATTATTATTATTATTATTATTATTAGGTATTTTTATTAGGTATTTCTAAACACCTCTGTCTATATCTAAGTACACACTAAACTGCAGCTGCTGGAGGGAATGTGGGGAGAATAATGCAGATCACACCCATATTTTCCTTACATGTCCCAAAATACAAACCTTCTGGACCAACAAATATTTGGGAGAGCTGTGAATTTAGAAAAACATAATAGGCCTATACTGCTGGGAACACGACCCAAACGTTTACAAAGTGAAGATCTATATATTTGTTTTGGATTTTGAGAATGACAGCTTTAAACAAATAACCAGAAGTTGGAAAAGTGTGGAACTACCCAGGGTGGATAGATGGCTGGATAAAGTGGATGTAAAATCAATGGAAAGGAAAAGTTATTTGAAAAAAGATGGGCTCTCTATCTTTTACATAAATAAGTAACATACTTTTGGAAGTGCTTACTAACTTTTTGTTTGTTTGTTTAGACCTAAGTATTCAGTAATAAAAATAAAAAGGAAATGGAAGAACTGCCAACATCACAAAACACAGCCTAACAAAGCCCCCCCCCCCCCCCCCCCCCTGTACCTTACCCCTATAGGTCTACAGATAAATTAATGTAATGAAACATGGGCCTATCTTTTTCTTTTCTTTTTGTTCCTCTCCTTTGTGTTTTCTTTTCTTGTTTGAAATAGGTGAAGGGATGTATTTTGTCTGTTTATGCACAAAAAGGGGGGTCAAAGTCAGCTAACGGCTAAACGGCAGAATGGATGATTTCACTCTCATTAATTACGGAGCTGCTTTCAAACACAACAATGCAATTTTCAGCCTGAAGAGTGCAGTCACAATAGGCCCATGATAATATTGACATTTCACAATAGTATTGAGATATTTGTTTTTGAGGGGCGCTAGCCCCTCCTATAAACAGGTTTAATGTTTGTTTTTAGTTCAATGTTTGTTTTAAAAACGCCATTGACAATGAAGGAAAAATGTATTGTCCCTCATTACGTCATAATGTCTCTTTATTGTTAATGTTGGCACCGTTTGTTTTACATCACCATTACATCACCTAATCAACACGAGTTAGACTTTAATATTAGTGCCCCTCACTTCACACGGGTGTGATTTTTTTAATTTAACACGACAACGCTGTTTATTTAACACGACAATACTGTTATGCCTACTAGAAACCTTAGGGGTTACATGGGGCTCCGTGGCCTAATGCATACTGCACCGGGGAACCTGCCCCTGAGAGTCCACACAGCTAACGAGCTGGCCCTCGACTCTCTCTGCCATTGGCCTTTTGGAGTATATTCGTTTTGAGGTTAATGGTGGTGGACCTGTTAGTTGACGAAGGGCACCTCTCACTTCCTCCGTGTGTGTGTGTGTGTGTGTGTGTGTGTGTGTGTGTGTGTGTGTGTGTGTGTGTGTGTGTGTGTGTGTGTGTGTGTGTGTGTGTGTGTGTGTGTGTGTGTGTGTGTGTGTGTGTGTGTGTGTGTGTGTGTGTGTGTGTGTGTGTGTGTGTGTGTGTGTGTGTGTGTGTGTGGCTGCCTGCCTGCGTGCGTGGCTGCCTGCCTGCCTGCAGTATCTCTGCTGCTATATCCTCATTCCCTTCCCTGACTGTTTCCCCGCTGGCTCTCAGGTCTTTTGGACTGCCAGCTTCTCTATCTGTCTTCTTATCTCATTCCCCTGCCTGCCTGTCTGTCTGTATCTTTCTGCCTGCCTGCCTGTCTGTTTGTATCTGCCTGCTTGCCTGCCTGTCTGTCTGTCTGTATTTGTCTGCCTGCCTGCCTGCCTGCCTGTCGCTCTGTGTTGTTTTGTTCATAATATAGAAACGACCAAGAATGGATGAATGGAAGTACTTAATGAGGTAGCAACAGAGAGGAGGGCCAACAACACAATGGAGATATGAGAGAAAGAGAGAGAGAGAGAGAGAGAGAGAGAGGAAGAGAGAGAAGCTGCTTGTTGCAGTCTTGTTGTTGTTTTCAAATCTCTCCATCTTTCCCCGGAGAGACATGTATGGAGAGAACACGTGGCCGCATGAGAGAGTGAAAGAGAGGAAGGGCACAAAGGCTGTGTGTGTGTGTGTGTGTGTGTGTGTGTGTGTGTGTGTGTGTGTGTGTGTGTGTGTGTGTGTGTGTGTGTGTGTGTGTGTGTGTGTGTGTGTGTGTGTGTGTGTGTGTGTGTGTGTGTGTGTGTGTGTGTGTGTGTGTGTGTGTGTGTGTGTGTGTGTGTGTGTGTGTGTGTGGAAAGCCAGCCAATGCAACAACAAAGTGGGACCAAATCACATGGACTACAGTACTTTAGCACAGTGTGAGAGAAGAGATATGAATATAAATACCATATGATATATATAACTGAGTGCATGCATTGGGGGAGGAGGAGGAACTAGACTGGCAGAGAGAGACACACACAGAGACAGGGAGGGAAAACAAACTCTGAGAGAAACGGAGAGAGAAAGCAGGCGAGAGACCAAGACCAAGAGAGAGAGAGAGGGAGAGGCCTAGACGACATGCTTGCGTGCAGATATATACTGTCCGATACCAGCAGACTGTTGGACACAGGCTGAGTGTCTTACACTTTGATGTCTTACACACAGCAATACACCGATAGCTTAAGGAGATGAGCAACAAGGAGAACAGCAACAAAAACAACAAGGAACACCCCACGTAGCCCGATCTACTAAAAACTTTGTAATATGATGCGTCGTCCTTCACAGATGTTACCGATGATACTAATTAAGGCTCTGTTCCATTTAGTGTGCAGTGATACTCAAACTTTTAAATTTGAAGGACCCCCGTAACTCTGAGAGTGTACACATGTGATGTATATGGAAACCACAATTAACACTAATATAGCTTAAACAACTGTTTAGTGTAGTATGACATTACATTGTCTTTCAGCGGGGCAAACATGTCAGGACACAGAGGCTAGGAATTTCAGAATAGGGCTTGACCAAACAAATGGTCGGGGGTTTGCTGATAGCGGGCCAGAACAATTGTGCCTCCTAGCTCTGTCCTTCCTGGTGACCATCACCTTATTTAGGCATGTTTGACCATTTGGTACAGGGGGGTGGGGTAACCTGAGACCACCTTTGCATTTCCCTTTGATGTCTCTGTCTCCAGTTGTATAAAAGTCTACTGTAAATGCTTGTAACAGTGTGTTAGTCTCCACGCCGAGAGGCTGGTGAAGGGATCCATGGGGCTCCGGCCCCATGGCTGTCTGATGCTGTATTCTGAACTCTGAAAATAAAATGGGACTCCGGAACAACTTTCATCTGCTTGCCTGTGCTTCTTCATCCATCTATCTGTCTGCAGAACTTCTCCGTATTTTTGCCTGAGTGTTTTTTAGTCTAAGTCTTTACGTCTGTTTATGGGCTATAGAGAGAGAGAAAAAGCAGTCCTCTCTCTTGTAGTAAATATACTTCACATGGAACCAAATGGGCCCTAGACACCTATAGGACACTTTGTGACCCACACGTGTAGCGGAGGGTTTCCAGTGAGCCAACACACATGATAGCACTCTGTTTGATCAAAATGGAACAGAGCATGAATTAGTATCAGTGGTAAACACCTGTGAAGGAAGTATGGAAGAGGCCCAAGTTCATAGGCATCATCAGTCATCCACATCAACCCGTGGCGCACACAGTTTGCTGACGAATACGGGTGGGAGGAGGGCGTGGAAACAGTTGACACCTGGGGGAAATCATTCATTGCCAAAGGTGTCGCACAGTCATCGTCGCTGGCATACAGCACAGCGTACGCACTGGTGTTTTTGGGCCAGTGGGTAGCCTACATGACTTTAAATATGTATTTATACATAGATTTCCAATACAGCTCTTTTGCACATCACGAGCATAACAATGATTGGTCAGCAAACCTGTCATCACTTGAAAAATGCTATTGAACACCGCACATGAATGCAACTTGCTTCACACAACTCGTGACAAAACTCTGAGAAAGTCAGCCTCAATGAAATACTCACAAGCCGAAGTAGTCCTATAAGTATGACAATCGGATCACTACTTCCACCACTCACAGCCAGCCACAAGCTCCAAAGAGAAGCAAACCATGTTGGAAGGTGTCTGCACACAAGCTGGCGATTGACACGGTGACCCCGGCCGGAAACTCCGCTGTCACCCTGAAGTGAGCAGGAGTGAAAGAGAGCAGGAATGAAAGAGTTCTGTGCACCCTGGTCGAGGCCGACACATTGATCTGTGCACCCTGACAGAGGCCGACACATTAAAGAGAGCTGTGCACGCTGACAGAGGCTGACACACTGCAGACGATGTGGCCAAAGCTCTTAAGCCACTGACTGACTGATGGAAGCCACACTGCCAAACGTCTGAAGAGAAAGTGCCCGACTCCATCCGTCACTGTGCCTCGCTGCTCTGCAGACTGACACAGCTGCTATAGGAGATGGCGTTCCCGTGACTACACACTGATTAAAGGACCTCAAGACTGCTGTGTGCAACAACTTGTAGTCAAGGTCTGCTTACTTAGACGTGTGTGCGACTGTGCGTGCGTGGGCGCGTGCGTGCATGCGTGGGCGTATGCATGCGTGCAACTGTCGGACAAATGCGTGAGTCCGACACATGCGTGGCAGGTTAAGACTCAGCCGTGGACCCGTGGGCTGGTGTGTAAGCAGTCACACCAGGCCTGAGTCAAATTAATTGGACTCTGAAATATATGTGTGAGTGCACACAGGATAAAACAGCCATCATCCACACCTACAGTATTCAGAGACAGAGACCTCTGTCATGGCAATAAGCGTCCTCTTGTTATTCAATTATTTAATGATTTAATGATTTAACGGGCGGCAGTGGCTCAGGGGTAGAGTGGCCGGTAGAACTGCCGGATGGGAATCGTGAGGTTCCCAGTTCGAACCCGGGCTCCCCCAGAGTTAGTGTCGAAGGGTCCTTAATTGAGCATCCCGATGTGCAGGTTGGTGCCTTGCATGGTTTCCTCCGCCATCTGTGTCACCAACTTACTACATTGAATAAGGTAAAGAAATGTTTGACCTTAAAACGCTTAGCTGTCGTCTGTCCGTCCTTTGAACCACAGCACATGTAATGATGTGATGCAGTGGTTCTCAAACGCTTTTATTTCAAGGACCCTCTGTTTGCCCAAGCATTAGGCCACGGACCCCCATAAAACCCCCAAATCAGTGTCCCTTCCTTCTGGAACCTGAAGCTGCCTCACCCCACAACCTGTACATCAGCTCTTTTTTGTAGAAGAAAAATCTCACAATCTCCAAAAAGTGAGAAAGCAGTAATTCGGGCTTCAGTTCCATGGACTTTACAGCATGCAATGTCAAGATGTTTTACTGTTTTCTGTCTTTCACTACTTGTATTAGTAGGCTAGTTATGTTCCTAACTAGTGCTTCCTCTCTGCCCTTGCTGTTGCTACCTGTGTTGCCTCACTAGTCTCTAATTTGAAAGAAAATCTCCACCTGTGTCCTGTTTGCCATAGCAAGTAGCAGAAACAAATCCTACAAAATTGTCTCCTAAAAAGGTGTCCACCTACTTCAAGCAGACATGGCAACACTGGCTGTGACAACTGAATAGGAAGTGTGGATGAAGTGAAGCACACATTCACTTCCTGCGATTTTCCTCCAGTACAAACAGGTGGATAGTCTAACCAAGTAGTAAACAAGAACCCACATGGATTAAACACAAGCTTTTAGCCAAAGTTCATTCATGATATGAAAACCATGCATCTGTGATTTAAATAATGTACACTTGGAAGTACGTTAAACATGGAACCTCCGCAACATTAGGTGAGTAGCTGATCAGTCTCATGCTGACTCACACTGGTAAAATCAATCAACTGTCACTGCCTGCAAGAATATGATGTTACTAAATTGAAGTTCTTACATGTAGCCTGCTTATATCATGCCCTTAAATAGTGCTTGAACTTGGAACTGTTTGGCCGCCGTGCCAATTCTTATGAACATTGTATTTCATTAGTTGAAGTGGGTCCACCGTGGCCCGTGCACTGTGGTGCTGAACTCTTAACTCTCAAATGGTATGAACTTGCATGAGAGACAACTGCAGAAGCCGAGCTGGCTTGTGAGACCCGCAGTTGTGGGGATGTGTATGCTTTAAAGCGACATAACATCAAGCTTTGATGAGTTATTATATCGCACCAATGCATTTTGTCGTACAGGGGGGGGGGGGGGGGGGGGGGGGGGGGGTCGTGTGCTGCCCCCCGGGCTGGTATTAACTTGGCCCGCCAGTGCTGTGTAGATTGTCTTTGAAGTTCACCATGTGTTTGGTTATAGTCTGTGTCTATAAACCTCCCTGTGTCTACCATTCATTGCCAGTTTGTCACTCTAGAGGTTTGGACAGGTACACAAGCGTCACATCTAGAGTTTGGGGCCACTATCCCTGATGTCATATACCCATATATATGGGCATTCCCCCTTTTCTGCCCAAAGATATGGAACCGACTGATTTGTTTGCGCCTTATGCCATGACAACACATTGAGGTTCGACAACAACCTCATATTTGGGCGTTGCCCCTTTGGGAACTCCTTATGTGGTTATGGCTGAGTCATGGTGACATGAGCATGACGACATGGTCCGCCCTAACTGCCCGCCGGCCGGCAGGCTGGTCCCCCCTTAAGCCAATTTATTACATTTTTGAGTGGTGTAAACCACTCCTACAACTGGCTTTGTTAGTTTACGTGTCTGTCTGTCTGTCTGTCTGTGCTCAAAAAATGAGCACGGTTGCTATGGTCACCCAGTTCACACGGGTGTGATTTCATTACGTCAGACATTACGTCAGACCACAGCTGATCAGTCTATATAAGACCTTACACCACTCAGTTCACACGGGTGTGATTTTTTTATTACCATGTGTTGCTTACTGAAAATCGCTCTGGATTAAGAGCGTCTGCTACATGCCTAAATTGTAAGTGTGTAAACTTGGAAAAGATTTTTGACAAGTTCGACTATACTCCCATTCCAGCTGAGTGCATGCTGTCAGTCCACGGCTTAGCATTATATCCATTTGACTTTCCCAACTCAACGGCTTGCTTCCTCGATCGTCTCTTTTCCACATCTTTTCAAGCACAGACACTTTGCATTTTGATGGAAAATGAGCATAATATTCATGAAGAGAGAATTCGGGGGTGAAAAGGGGAACTGCAGATCGAGGGAGAGGAGAGGTGACACTCAAAAGTGTCCATAGTGTCACGAAAAGAGAGGAACACTGGAATGTCCTTCACTCCACCCTGACATGCACATGCTCACACGAGCGATCACGCGTGTGCACGGTCACACGCACGCTAGGCCTAATCAGGACAAATGAGCCGTGCTCTTCAACAGCGACGGATCATAATACTGTGAGACGGCTACGTTATTGCACCCATTTTGCACTTTTAAAAGCTTAAAGGGCAGTGTGTGTGCGTGCGTGCGTGCGTGCGTGCGTGCGTGCGTGCGTGCGTGCGTGCGTGCGTGCGTGCGTGCGTGCGAGCGTGCGTGCGTGCGTGCCTAACAAAGAGAACCCTAATGACTAGAGAG
The DNA here is from genome assembly GCF_951216825.1 of Electrona antarctica. Taxonomy (NCBI): domain Eukaryota; kingdom Metazoa; phylum Chordata; class Actinopteri; order Myctophiformes; family Myctophidae; genus Electrona; species Electrona antarctica. Next base: position 11,075,164 of record NC_136789.1, read on the forward strand.
AAGCTTTTCAGCCAAATGTCAACACGTAACCATTTATAATTGGCTGAAATTACATGCATACTTTGCATAGATGATGGATGTCGATAAATTGTGTTGCTCAATCTACGTGTTCACAAACAACACGCACGCACGCACGCACAAACACACAGGTGTCTGCTTAAAACGTATCGGCTTTGGCCTGGTTTATCCTAGAGTAAACAATGAATCTCTGTGCTCAGGCTTATGCATTGTACTTTGTGGTAGTCTGTACACATGCGTGTATATGTGTGTGCGCGAGCAGAGTTTTTATGGAAATGAAATGAAAAAATGTGTGTGTACCGTGATGCATGTCGTTGCTGTCAGGTGCAAACCTTGTATGTCCAAAAAATAAAAAATACAATAATGGATCCAACAGTTACGGGCCGACAAACGTCCTTATTTACTCTGAATCTACGCTGCCTCTGCGCAGATAGATCATCACGGCGATGTTCTGTCCTCATTTATGACTTCATCATGCATCTCATTTGGAATTTTAAAGAGAGATCAGTTTTACGACAGAAGATTTCACCTCCCGGTTTTGGGGGGAAATGAAAAGCGGTGTTTTTACGAGTAAAATCTCTCTCATTAATGGGCACTCTAGCGCCTTTATTCTGAAAAACAGCATTAATACTTTCATTAACCACTTTCACTTTCGCACGTTTCAAATGTAGCGAAAATAACCGATCTGCAAGCTCACGGCACATCGTCGCGAGGTGCTATACTTTTGCGTGAAACCGTCACATGACAAACTACTATAGGGCATTCATTTACACACAAAAAAACATGAAACGTTTAAAGGTGGAGATACAAGGTTTCTGCCGACAGCAACCATGTGCTATTCTCCACAGAGCTAATTTCCCAGCAGCCCTGTTGCCTGCAGTCTGTAAACCCTGCAAGCAATGTGAACGTGCTGCTAGCCAATTATCATGTGCACGCACGCACGCACGCACGCACGCACGCACCCACGCACGCACGCACGCACGCACGCACGCACGCACGCACGCACGCACGCACGCACGCACGCACACACACACACAGGCTTGCGCCTTGTCATTACGTGGCACCATCAACGCATTCCAGGTACACAGAGCCATACTGCGATGACCTCTATATAGCGGGCTGCCAGAAATTGCAGGACACACACCCATAAACAGAGCTCAATTATTCATGATGGCGTGCAGCTGTGGATGGGACAATAATGTGGATAACGTGCGCTCTCCTTGTATAAATCATCACGGCTACGAGACAGGTGCACACCGCCAGCGGAGGAAAGAAGTACTCACACTTTTTACTTAAGACTTCCAGTGCGCCGTTTTTTTATTACTTTGCGCCGTCACATCTCAACTCTCTCTAGAAGTGTTTATCTAACTATAAATGCACCAAATCTCTGTGTGTACGTCTGTAATCCACGTAACTCACGAACCGTTAGGCCCACCGACTTCAAATTCGATACACGCGTTCCACACCACCACAGGGAGTGCAGTGCCCGGTGTCGAGTCGGTCGGACCCACGGTTGTCCAGAACCGCCCCAAAAAGGCCTCTGCCCAGGCTCTGGACCGGGCCCCTGCCCACTGTGCCCTGCAGGGTCCATATATGGAGCTGGCCTGTTCTGACCTCACAACACTCCATATTTGGGCATGCCTGACACAGAACTCCATAAGCTGGCCTGTTCTGACATCCCAACAGTCCATATTTGGCCATGACTGACACAGAACTTGACTGACACAGAATAAAGGGACACCGTAGAGGCACAAATAGTGTTAAGTAAAAGTGTCAATACTGCAATGTAGAACTACTCTGTTACAAGTAAAGGTCCGAAATTCAAAATGTGCTTGAGTAAAGTACAAAGGTATTGGCATCAAAATGTACTTAAAGTACTAAAAGTAAAAGTACTCATTATGCAGAATGTCCCATTTTAAGTTTTCAAAAACCGACGATCGACAAGCTCACAATGTGTCGCATTGCGGCGCGTTGTGTGCTTGTAGATTGGCTATTTTCTAGCCGAAATGTATATAGGGTTGAAGTGGTTAATGTATGTTTTGTAATAACATTCAATTATCAAGTAACTCGGAACTAATGTTTTCAAATGTGAATCAAAGTAAAAGTACTGGAAATTGGAAATGCAGGCAATGAAAAACAAAAGTAAAGAAAAGATTACAGACCAAAGGAAATGGCAGTGAAAGTTACCACCTGAAAGAACACATGAAAGAAAATACAGATGAATACAGTATAAATCCACTGTAAACACACATCAAAGAAATTGTCAAACTGTCAAAACACATATATTTTTAACCACAAAATAAAAGCCAATCTGTTGACGTTTTGAAGCCTTTTCAAACGTTAGGCTATATGCTGCAGGTTCCCTTAACATCCAGAAATTGCTTCCCTAAGTTTGGGCTGCAAAATATGCGTCTGTTACTCTAAGAGTGTATAAATAGAACATAATGGTTCCGTTTACTCTTAGAGTTACAATAACACTTAGGATTTCATTTTGCAGTGTAGATTGGGGTCCCAAAGATTAAAAAAAATAGAATAGACCATACATGGTCCATTTGGACCCCTGGTGGGCCCCAGACCGGACATTGAGAAACAGACCCAAAGGCTCTGTTGAATTGTCAAATTTGAATAACAGTATGCTGTTCGGCTGCACTGTAGAATTCTGTCGCACACACAAAAGGAATAGATTCTCTTTTGATTAGGCCGATTCCGGTGAGAGAGATTCTGATCACAGCGATTAAATGCACTTTAGTCATGATGAAGAGGAGACAGATGACAAGGGACACGTTGTTATGTAATCTTGTAGGATCACAGGATTTCAAAGTGGGAGCCATGCAAGGGGTGATGTGCCCCGGAGGGCCGATTGGAAGAAATGAGAAGAGAAAAAAACCATATAATAATAATCCTACAATAAATGTGTGGAATCTCCGTCCGTATGTCCGTCTGTTAGTTCACGTATGTGGAGACACATCTGTCTATCCGACCGTCAAACTGGTCACATGCGTGGCAGATGACTCGAGACAGAATCCTGTGACCATGGTATATCGAGTCAGTCAGATTGGCCATTGGCCATAAACGTTGATCAGACCAATACGCACATACCGTAGTAATGTGACTCTTTTTTACACAGAGACGGTCATGGCGGCAAGACTAACTGTTCAGGAGATGAGGAAAAACTGAAAAACTTTTTTTTAATCCAAAATGAGTTAAAGGACCACTTCACCACTTTTCAACTTCTCTTCCTATAATTGGTCCTAACTAATGTTCATGATAAAATACCACCAATTTTTCCTACTCAGTCTGTGTCTCATAGGAAGGCTGTGGGCAGTTCAGAAACCCGTCCACCAGTGACATCATCGATGGTGAATCCAAGCTAATAGAAACGGCAGGCTTTCTTTTCCTGAAAAGTTGCAATGCAAAAGTTGAAGCCATCGTTCTCACGATAATACAAATCTAAATATATTTTAAAACAAATCTTGTTTAAAAAAAAATCTGCCTAATGATGATGTGGTGGACGGGTGTCCAAACTGCCCAAAGCCCTCCTATGAGACACAGACTGAGTAGGAAAAAATGGTGGTGTTTTATCATGAACATTAGTGAGGACCAATTATATGAAGAGATGTTGAAAAGTGGTGAAGTGGTCCTTTAAGTAAATTTACTTTACACAACTTGTGTCACGTACAAGTTGCTTTGTGTCGTCCAGACCAGTATCTCCTCAGCTGAACAGGGAAAAATGACATCGCAGATGTTAAGTAAATGAGCAGTCCCCGTGTAATGAGACTCATTTTTCTTCAGGAAGACGTTTGAAGGTTTACGTCGATGTTGGTGTGTGTGTGTGTGTGTGTGTGTGTGTGTGTGTGTGTGTGTGTGTGTGTGTGTGTGTGTGTGTGTGTGTGTGTGTGTGTGTGTGTGTGTGTGTGTGTGTGTGTGTGTGTGTGTGTGTGTGTGTGTGTGTGTGTGTGTGTGTGTGCTGTAATGGAATTATAGGTGCTCTGAAATGCACTGTAGGAATGCTAATGAGGTGGTTGTGTTTTAGTAAAACGTCAAGCGATGGAACTATGGTGTCATTGATATATATTTGTTTATTGTTACAAGGTCTATATTGTGGTAGTAATCATTGCTAGAGTTTTTGTTCAATAACAGGGGTCAATCTCCCCCTCTCTCTAAAGGCTCATTCATTCCAGATTTTCGGTGGTGAGGTGACCACCGCTCCGGTGGTGAGGTGACCACCGGAGCTGAAATAACGTTGAACGGTGGTCAGTAAAAACAGAGAGAAGAGCTGGGGCGGTGGCGGTGGTTTGCTCTTCACCGCGGCTCATGACGTCATGTTGTAGTTCGGTGGTCACCTCACCACCGAAAATCCAGACTATGAATGAGCCATAACTCGTTAAACAGGTGGGCATAACAGGTCCGGATACCAATTGTGTTCAGGTAGAAGGAAGGAACTGGAGCAGGCTCAGACAGTTAAAGCCTCTAAGGACAAGGTTTTCGATCAGGAAACCAATTGTGTTCAATCAGGAAAGACAAACCTACAAAAAACAATTTACCAGCTTCAGTTTTAAATGGCTGTCCAGTTCCAATTTGGTCTGCTCTCTATATATTTGTTTTGTTTTTCTCACCACTTGTTACTTGTTTATCCTGTATCTTCTCTCTCCTGATGGGAAGACATTGTTAACCTGAAAATGCATTTCTAAAGTACATCAGTTTTAATGCAGCTGCACATGCTAACCATAAACTATATGCAATTGCAAACTATAGCTTTTCGCCCACAGGTGTGCGTGCGTAGTTTTAGACCGTGACGTGGACGTTTATTTTATTTCTTTTTTATTTAACCAGTAAGAACACATTGAGACAAAATGTATTTTTCAAGTGGGAACTGGCCAAGAGGCAGAAATAGAATTACACAATCAATGCTACATCAGTACAACATTACAAAAACAGACAAGAATCTCCAAAGTGATACAAACTTAAGTGACGTTAAAAGGGGCAAAGGGCCGCTACGCGGACCTCATATCTAGTAACCTCTCTCTCCCCCTTTCTCTCTCCCATCTATCTCCCTTCTCTCGCTCCCTCCCTTAATTCTCAGGGATTTTTTTCAAAACCAATTTGAGTCTGGTCTGTAGGTCGTTCCGCAACCGTGCAGTGACCAAAGAAAGCAAGTTGTTAGCAGTTATTCCCTCGTCTAAATGAGTGCCATGAACGTGAGTCCAGCACATGAACTGCTCTACTGCAGTGATTCTCAACCTTTTCTGGATCAGGGCCCACTTGAAAATCTCTAATCTGAGCACATAACACGGTGGCTTATATGTCCGATGGGTGGGCCCGCTGGGCCATTCAGAGCATGTTCATTTTAATGACCCCTTTTTCTCCCCAATTTAGTCGTTATGCCAATTCATTCCTCCTCACACACACAGGGCTCCATCTTATGCCATGCTTTATCCTCAAGTAATAAACATTAGGAGCTTCCACTATGCGTAAACGTTATCTTGCGGCCGCCGGCCACACAACCCACTATTAATTTTGCCGACTCCTATATTTGCGGGTGGAGGTGTGTCTGTAGGCGTGTTGATGCGCTTTCCCTATATTTGCTATCTTATGCACACAGGTTTAGGACAATGGAAAGTGCCTCTTCAAACCACCCATAATGCGAATTCTGTTTGATAAAAGAATGCGCTCCTGACTCTGAGACGGTGAGACCTGAGTTGGAGCTGCCTCGGCTTGAGTCATGTTGCACAACATTCACAGCTCAGAGGTCTCGTTCTGTCTTAATTCTCCACAAATCTCTGTGATTGGAATTTTACTATAATCAGCAGTGTCAATCTATTGTGTTTAATTGTCTAGTCAAAGAAGTTATTAGATTTGCACGAGTGAGGCTGTGTTTTGGAGCTACTGGACACAAAACAACCCGGCCTCTGTATCAAATATAAATAGGCTATATTTCAAGGCAGCAACGTGTGTCGCTCTTATGTCCATGGACCATAGTGTAAATCACTGGGCATAATGTTAAATGGATAATGGATCTCTTAAAGGCAATGGCAGGTGGCACGGTGATTGGTTTAATCATTGTAACGCCCAAACCACACCTATGCATAATGTATGGGGTAATGGAGGTGTTTTAGGGACTTAGGCTGTGGCACAAGATAACACATTTCACGGGGCCACACCTCTCACACAATACTAAATCCCCAAATTAAGGAAAAAGGGCCCCTGCCGCAAGATGGAACCCACATTGTATGTGTTCAGAATCAGAAGACTTTATATGACATGTAAACATGTTAGGAATTTGGTTTGGTGGACAGCAGAGTGCAGTTACAACATTAGGACAAGTGCAAAACAGGACAAGACAGTGCAAAGAATAGTGAATAAAATAAAGTGCAGAGAGTTAAAGTGCAATGTGTGTTGTTGTCATTGCTGTTGTATCCTTGCAATATCCTCACGGCCCACAGTTTGACGACCACCGCTCTAATACATCACCATATATCAAGGCATGGCAATGGCTTGTTCTGCCATCCTCTAATAGAGAGAGGGCTCTCTCTCTCTCTCTCTCTCTCTCTCTCTCTCTCTCTCTCTCTCTCTCTCTCTCTCTCTCTCTCTCTCTCTCTCTCTCTCTCTCTCTCTCTCTCTCTACCACTACACAAAATAAATTCCCGCAGAGCTGCAGCTGCCATATCACTCTAACTGCAGGCCTGTTAATGGACGGAGACTTCATGGTCACTTAAGAGTGAAATGGCACCGACGCCCCGCTCTCAGAAGTTATAAAGCACTCTGGAATGGAAATTATGACGGCGTGACCACATGCTGGTGGAGAGAGCACTGCTGGTGGGATGTGACCCGGATTGCTAATGAGGCACCGTCCTGCATGGCGTCTGGAACCATCCCAAACCTCACCTTTGCCCCTGAGAAGTTTTGTCACAAAGTTGAAATGCTAATAGGCATTGAGTGACATCCAAATAGCATAGCCTCTGGCCTTGGCTAGGCCCATTGCGGAATGGATTAACATGTTTGTATAAACATTAGCCAAAACAGATCATATACTAACTATCACATTGAATCCTGATGAGTGTCACTATGTGACCAAAACATGAATTGATTAATAATGAAGCGGAGAAAGGTGTGTGCATATTGAAATTTCTATCTAAGGGGATTCAGCCACCCACCACCACTAATGTTTTTGAGAGAGCTGGTGCATGCATGTTGATTTCTTCAAGGACCTGCAAAGAGCCATAGCAATCTCATAACTAGAAACTGTTTACATTATTTTAACACACACACCCAAAATAGAGACGGCAGGTTAAACTGGTACAACAATTGTATGAATGTAATTTAAATGGAGGAATGAGCTATTTTTGAATAGCCAACATTGCAACATCTACATGGATAAAGTGGTTAATGATTGCTACATTAACACATTTTACTGATTTTTGGTGACACCCTGGAACCCCCCTCAAGGACCCCTGCTGGGGGTCCCCGGACCCAACGGTGTACAGTAGATCCACTAGAGTGTGACATCGCTTGATGGGGAACAAAAACAAACCCCGCCAATCTCATGCCTCAGTGTTGCGATCGATGACGCTTCAAATTGAAAAATCTATTTTGTCTTGAGGCTTACAACGGCAGTGTTTAGCTTTCTTTTTCTTTCTTTCTTTTTTTGTTGTTGATCCGGTGTTAATTTTGACAGCAAATTCTGATGTAGTCTTAGCACTCTATTTCCGTCCATGCTAAACCCCTTATCCCTAATATACGGTTCAAATAATTGTAGTGGAGTAAAAGTAAGATTTCTGGCTCTGAGATGTGAACTACTAAAAGTATTGGAAATCGGAAATACTCAAGTAAAGTACAAATACCTCAAAATTGTACGTGACCTCAATTACACCCAAAAAACCTAAACTTTGAACAACACTTTGGATTTTCTGTGGTCTGTAGTTTTATCTGGGGTTTGGAAGCCTTTTGAGCTGCAATGAAAACAGGCAAAACAGCAAGAAAATCTGAGAACCAGAAAACCCCAGACCACAGAAAATCTACTGAATGTTAAAAGTTCAGGTTTTGTGGGTGCAATTGAGCTCAGAAAACCTAAAAAGAAATTAAGAAAAATTACAACTTTTTTTTGTCACAGTTCCTTTAAGTAGGCTATACAGTACTTATACTTAGTTACTTTCCACCACTGAGTGATAGGCTTGGGGGTGGTAAATCATGTCGTCCTGGTATAAGCACACTGTCTGCGTGACAGGAAAGCCTGTCACGTCAAGCATACTGATGTTGCCCAAGTTGTCAGTCACTATACTGGAGCACGACTTGGGTGTATGAGAATGCATTGCTCTACTGTGACTGTGAGACATGAGAATGTACATGAATTGTTGTCAGACAACATTAGTTGTCTTGAATCAATTTGATGAACCCAGATTTTATTAAAGTTTCTATTTTCGAGAACATTATTTATCTTCTAAGCAAGCAAACAAGGGGGCAGAGTGGAAGCAGCGGCGCCACGGAGAGCAGGGACTCACAGCGGAGCAGAGAAATGGGTTGATGATAGATGATGGCGGGAGAGAGGAGGTGGGCAGGGTGAGGGCTTAGGGGAGTTGCTTGTTTACTGCGGTGCCTTTGTTTCTCTCTCTGTCTCTCTCTCTCTGTGTGTCTCTCTCTCTCTCTCTCCGACACTCTCTCCTGTGCTGCCCTTTTATTTGTATTCCTCTTTGTTAATCTCCTTTTCATGCTTTTCATGCCTGTGCACCGTCATTCTTCTTTGACTCCCTCTAATAATTCACTGGTTCTCGAAATTGGAGTCCACGGAATCCCATCCCAACGGGTACTTGCAGGGGGTCCCCGGCTAAATGATCTATAGCCTGTAGTTAGGAACCAAAATGACCTTACCGGTCTGTAACTCTGAAAGTATACAAATGGAATACAATTTGCATGCTTTCAGAGTGAAATTGACATTGAGGATTACTGTATATTGTCTCTGTCATGGAAACATCATATGTCCAAAACTTTTCAGGATTTAAATTAAAAAAAGAATAGCAAAAGTATAGCAGATCTGATCTACTGCACAAGCTCGAAACGCTTGTAGATCTGCTACATTTGATGCTTTTGCGTGACGCTGCAGTGTGATCAAGTAGGGCGTTAATTACGAAAAAGAAACACAAATTCTAATATGGATGTATACTGTAAGAGTGCACAAAACTTTCACAAAATGACGAATGACGAATGATGCGATTTTTGCGAATCTGATTTGAAGTGGTTTGAAATGTGATTTCTAAAGACATGTCTGCAGTCTGGACACACCGAAGGCTGATACAATGGTGTTCTCGAATACATACATTTGAACTGATCACTTGCATATCTCTGCTGTCGGGAAGAAACCAATTAACTCCAAAATAATTTTTCAGGAAATGAACCTTATATTTTGAAAACAAAGCAACACTGCCTCATCAAAGTTGGTGTTGACTTTATATAGTGTCAATTACTTGCATGAGAGAGGGAGCGGTGGTGGAGACAGTTTGAGGGTCCAATGGAGTTAAGAGTGCTTTTTAATACTTTTCAATGGTTCAATATTTTCAAAACAACACACAGATGTAAAGCACTGATTTATGAAAAACAAAATACAAAATGGAGTTAGGTGGTTTCCTTGTGACAGCAACGATATAACAGCGCAGACAGTCGTCCTAAAATATAGTGTTCGTGAAAGAAATCGAATTTGCATTCTGAACAAAGCCCTAGAGACGTAATTGCCTGCCATCCATTGGGGAAATGTGATTTCACCAACTGAAACAAGGCAGGTGAACTCAACTGACTGACGCTACACTCAAATTCAATTCGTTATACTATAGGCATGGGGAAATATAGTGTTGTCGAGCAATTTTTGAGGGGCGCTAGCCCCTCCTATATTCAGCTATAGTGTAGATTTTCGTCTTACACAAACATTAAATTCCCATTGACAATGACTGGAGAATATACGTCATACAGTATGTAGACGAGCAAATTGGCTATTTTTGTCCTACACAAAGATTAAACTCACATTGACAATGAATGGATGATGTGCGATGATAAGAGCGCTCCTCACTTCACACAGGTGTGATTTTTTTCTCCCTGCTCAGCACAATAGACAACCACCATTAACCATTAAGAGCAGGGACATAGATGTAAAATACCCCCCCCCCCCCCATCAGTGTATGACGTATGGGTCTTGCATAACACTGAGTGTAATGTCTCGAGTGCACATACTGCCCGAACAACCTTGCCATCTACGTACGTATCATTGGGGTGAACAAGTTCAATATTTGCCTCTGAGATGTAGCGTTGTAGAAGTATTGAAACTTGAAAGTATTGACAATTGGACATATAGTACTGTATGTATGTCAGGAAAAGTGCCTGCATAATAGGAATATATGAAAGCAAGTCCCAGGTTTGATTCGACTCCCCGACGCACTCCCTTGTTTCCTGTCAATCTTCAATGACATCAAACATATATAAAAACACTTCTACATCCATTCTCTCTCTCTCTCTCTCTCTCTCTCTCTCTCTCTCTCTCTCTCTCTCTCTCTCTCTCTCTCCCCCTCCCTCTCTCCTCCCGTTCCTGAGGGGGTGAATGCTGTGCAGTAGGTGGTGGTGCATGGTGGCAGAGTGTCAGGGCCCATGTGGGGCCAGGGTAGCAGCTGTCCCCATCATGCCTGTCACGACCCGTCTCCTCCACGGCTAATTATTTCCTGCAGGCGCCCTGCCAGCGTGTGGGGCCACCTCTGATGATGTCATCATCAACAGACAAGGCTGTGAGGGTTTTGAGACCGTTGTATACGCTCTGGTTACTGCGGGGGTCTCCACACTGTGTGTGTGTGTGTGTGTGTGTGTGTGTGTGTGTGTGTGTGTGTGTGTGTGTGTGTGTGTGTGTGTGTGTGTGTGTGTGTGTGTGTGTGTGTGTGTGTGTGTGTGTGTGTGTGTGTGTGTGTGTGTGTGTGTGTGTGTGTGTGTGGTGTGGTGTGTGTGTGTGTGTGTTTGCGTGTGTCATCTATAGAATGTGGCACAAGGTGCAAATGCCTCCAGAAGTGTAATGTAGGTCACATACTGCACACAGACACACACACACATGCACATGCACAGCATTACCATAACGAACCCAATTCACTCCACACATGCCACAACACATTTGCCACACCAGGGCTTTAACTCATCAGAGCGTATAGCAAGCTAATGGCCAACCCTGTCAGCCACCAGCGCACATGCACGGCCCACACCAACGAGGCTGTTCTGCGTCGCGGCGCCACATGCCTTCATTCTGCTTCCCGACATCCACACACACAGCGGATGTGTTCCTGACATCCACACACAGCGGATGTGTTCCTGACATCCACACACAGCGGATGTGTTCCTGACATCCACACACAGCGGATGTGTTCCTGACATCCACACACAGCGGATGTGTTCCTGACATCCACACACAGCGGATGTGTTCCTGACATCCACACACAGTGGATGTGTTCCTGACATCCACACACAGTGGATGTGTTTCCACACACAGCGGATGTGTTCCTGACATCCACACACAGCGGATGTGTTCCTGACATCCACACACAGTGGATGTGTTCCTGACATCCACACACAGTGGATGTGTTTCCACACACAGCGGATGTGTTCCTGACATCCACACACAGCGGATGTGTTCCTGACATCCACACACACACAGCGGATGTGTTCCTGACATCCACACACAGCGGATGTGTTCCTGACATCCACACACAGCGGATGTGTTCCTGACATCCACACACACAGCGGATGTGTTCCTGACATCCACACACACACACACACACACACACACACACACACACACACACACACACACACACACACACAGTGGATGTCTTCCTGACATCCACACACAGCGGATGTCTTCCTGACATCCACACACACAGCGGATGTGTTCCTGACATCCCCACACAGCGGATGTGTTCCTGACATCCCCACACAGCGGATGTCAACAACAGCGGAGCCTGCAGGAGGAAGGCATCCTGCGGCCAGGAGCGTGCCGCCCACTCCCTCCCGCTCGACAGATTGTCGGAGCGTTTTGTGTTGGCTCTCTTCTCGCCCCGCGCGACGGAGGAGGATGGTGTTTTGACGCTTCGATCGTTTCGGTTTGCCGTGCCGCACGTCTGATTGGCTGGGGCCCTGCGTTGAATGCCACCAACTGCAACTGTTTCCACCATAGATGATTAATTATGAGTCACTTGAGCTATACTCGACCAAACGGGCGAATATATTTGGCTTGCCGGGTTGCCGGAGGCGTCTGCACATTGCCAAACAGACAATAGTACAGGAACCAAGGGCTGCGGACTTCCAGATGATGGTTTTGAGGAGAGGCAGAGTCATGTCAATGTAACTATTATAGTGTGACAATGGACCCGAAAGGCTACAGAGAAAGTAGGCAAAAGTCTACATGTGTGAATCCCCTGTCGGACAAATCTCCCCTTGTACAAGAACTGCCCCCCCCCACACACACACACGCACACACTCCCCCTAATCACTCCAGGGGAACAACTCAGGAGTAGAAGACAACTCACGAGGAATATTCATGCATTCATGGTGACCAGCACAGAGGCAAGACAGTCAAGGAGACAGGTTGAGAGACAAAGAAGAGATGAACAGAGTCAAGTTGGGGAGCTGACAGACACACAGGTGAATGGACAGACTGTCAGACAGACAGAGGATCCGGACAGGGAGAGACGGAGACAGTGACAGGCCTCCCGTTTCGAATGGGATCAGTGTATTGAAACGGGGAAAATCAGGTGCAATCAGGCCTTTCAATAGACTGAGTAGACGTCTACCCGTCTACTCAGGTGCTCAGTAGGTTGATTCCTTCCGATTGTGTCGGTTGATCTGTGCAGTTTAATGCATCGCATGCAGCTACTGGAGCTCAGTAGGTGATCATTCCTTTCAATGCAGCCGTAACATCGAACATGCACTGCTCCCGTGCTTGCGGTTATGTTTAGGTTAGGATTAGAGATGCACTGCTCCCGTGCTTGCGGTTATGTTTAGGTTAGGATTAGAGATAGGGATAGTAATTTCGGAACAAGGAACCTTCTGACTAACGACACGGCACCGCTCCAGTAGCTGCATGCGATGCATTAAACTGCACAGATCAACCGACACAATCGGAAGGAATCAACCTACTGAGCACCTGAGTAGACGGGTAGACGTCTACTCAGTCTATTGAAAGGCCTGATTGCACCTGATTTTCCCCGTTTCAATACACTGATCCCATTCGAAACGGGTGGACAGGCGGCACGGAGAGAGAGGATGCGTGACAGTGCAGTGAAGCAGATAAAGGCAACCAGTACCGCTGTGCTGCTCCTTGCCCTCGGCACCAAAGGCCAAATGAAGTGGAGAATATAGAAGAGGAGAGACTGTGAGACTGACAGCAGCGGAAGAAGTGGAAGGTATAAGTGAAATGGAAGAAGCGAGAGAGAGAGAGAGAGAGAGAGAGAGAGAGAGAGAGAGAGAGAGAGAGAGAGAGAGAGAGAGAGAGAGAGAGAAAAGCAATAGGAAAGGTGAGCGTGCCAAGCGGGAGGCTGGCAGGAAAACAAGAGACTGTCACTGACTACATTTGTTCCACTGGGGTGAGTTCAACCTTTAACAAACTCCCCCTGCTTGCTTGCTAGTCTGTGTGCGTGTGCATGCGTGCATGCGTGCGTGCGTGCGTGCGTGCGTGCGTGCGTGCGTGCGTGTGTCTGTGTGAACGCGTGCATCCACTGTCCGATGTCTGCGTGACGTCTGTGTGCAACGCAACACGTGCGTCTCTGTCTGATGCACAGCATAATGCTTGCCCTCTTAACAAGCGGAACATTTGTCAACAAAGGAAGGCAGGAAGTGGCTGTTGTTTGCCAGTATACGCAAGAAGAGGTCCCTACAGAGGGTTGAGGCACACGCTGTGCAGCTCCAGCCTGCTTGTTAGCGCTGCAGGCTGCATGCATGGGGACAGGCCAAGTCAACCAGCCCCACGGCTCAGCATTTAATAGAACTACCACCTGCAAAGGGGAAAATGTCCCCACATGTGGGGGTCCACACACACACACACACACACACACACACACACACACACACGCTTGTATTTCTTGTGAGGACATTGACATTTTAGGACAACGGTTTTATGAATGCCATTCGTACTATTTTGTGGGATTTTTAACTAAGTTGACTAAGAATAAAAGACAAAAAAACTAAAAGACTAAAGGATGTGACGACGAAAAGATTTTGATATTTGATATTTAGTTGACTAAGGCTAGACTAAATAATTTCAGATGACTACATAGGAACTAAATGGTGTGTTATTCAAAAAAATAACACTAAATCAGAATTTGCTGTCAAAATGAACACTGCTTTTTTGGGGGCTCTGGGTTTACAGTGAGCGTCTCTCACTGTAAGCACAACTGTGCTGCAACACGTTGTGAGCTTGCATATCGGCTATTTTTCGGTGCATGACACTGACATGTATAACTTGTGTTTTTATCTCATTCGAACCACTAAAACTAACCTCTAAATGTCTCATCCTAATCCTAAACCCCAATCTGATTCTGAATCTTTTTCTAATTAGCCCTTCACTAAATCCACCCAAAAAGCGACTGTCCAATGCCAATCCAAATAGTTTAGCAACGGTTGCTATGCAGGTCAAGCTTTCTTTGCTGCTAACGTGCCTATTGGACAAGGATGGGTTGGGGAGGGACTTAGTGAAGGGCTAATTGTGTAGCTTTAAAAATCATTTTACACACCGTTTTTCGTTTTTGTGAGAACCCAGACAATTCTGATCTATTTCTCATATTCTACTAGGGGTCATTTGGTCCTCAAGTATAGTCGCACGCACGCACGCACGCACGCACGCACGCACGCACGCACGCACGCACGCACGCACGCACACAATAAGTACACGGAGCCTGTCACCATTAGTAGTAGTAGCGTATGTTTACTGGCTAGCCTTGTCACCACTCTTTATCCCCGATAACACAGTTATCATCAGGGTCAATCCATTTTGCAGTCCGCCCACACCACAGCTAAGATATACTGTAACACGAATAAATAAATCAGTCAGTCCACGTAATATCCCAGCACAATGAACTATGAAAGTTGACTTCTGACTCAAAGAAACAAAAACAAGTGCTTTGACTGCTGGACATTTCATCCGGGGGGGATAAAAAGGACAATGAATGTATTAACCATGGATTAAGAATGTATGAGCTATGAATTCATACGGCTACATTTAACTCAAAATGCATTTCACATCTATCACAAAGTATGTCAAAATGACCTCACTAATGTTAACAGCATGCGCATGCAAGCCTATTCAAGAGAACTCATTTACATTATCCCTGTCTTCCCTGCGCCTGGGGGGGTGGAAACCCCCTGAGTATGATGTAAGCGCAAAGCGGCTGCCCCATGTAAATGCAGTCTACTCCAGTATCTGCTCCCAAACAGATGGATTCCTGTATCACACTTGTAACAGAAGAGACAAGCCGGTGCTGAGACCATATATATCACACGGGTTATAAACTCGTTTCAAACTTTGCCAAAGACACATGGGGGGAGAGGGGGAGGGGAGAAATCCCCACCACGTTACCCCTGTTGGGAGCGACTCCCAACAATGCTGCATTGTTGGTGCATGCTAAACACGACAGCTGCCTTCACCCGGGTTACACTCATTGTTGTGGCAATGTAGCATCATCTCCTTTTGGTTCCTTTCCAATCCCACAGACAGGCAGCACACATATATGCGCCTGCTAAAATCTACCGCCGGCTTGTTGTGTTACAAGAATAGAACCCCCCCAACGACTGCCACCACTGCATTACTTTCCCATTATTCTGACTCCCAACTTTGTCTACTATAAGAGGACCACTCTGCGCTATTGCTATAGGAGGAGGGACTGCATTATAGATGGCAGAGTTCTGTGGGTGTACCAAAAGAACTGCCTTTATGCGTTTCATAGCTTTTATAATGAGACCTTTTCAACACTTGAACCCGATATGCTGCATCGACCGGAGTCCCCCAGGGGTCTATACTTGACGCCCTTCCTTTTTTACAATGCGGTTCCTCAAAAAAACGAGAAGGAGTCTGTATTTGTCTGTCTGTCCAAAGGCAATCTCACAAACCGGTGGACCGATCAGCACACACTGCCAGTATAGGCTACAGAACAAGTTCCTTTCATGTTCCTTTTGATTTAGTTTTGTTTGGTTGATCTGCAGGGCTGAAACCTTGCCCAGATTGTTTGGTTGATCTGCAAGGCTGAAACCTTGCCCAGATTTGGAGGCATATCATAGACCAGTGGTTCCCAAACGTTTGAGCTCATGACCTAAAAGATACATTTGATGTCTTTCTGTTAACGCACACTAGTGAAAATAAAGTTGTTTCTTTTGTTTGCTGTTGTTTTTTTAATGTTGACTAAATGTCATAAAATGTTAGTCGACTAAATTGATTTAGTTGATTTTGACGACTAAAATGTATTTTGCCGTGCCTTGATGGTGTCATAATGCCTGATTTTATACTTGTTTTGCATGCTGAAATTAGCTCACGTTGTGAGCTTGTAGATCGGCTATTTTCAGAGCATAAATCCGAGTGGAACCAAACATAAAATGATTTGTCTTTTAGTTCTACTGGATCTCTTCTCCACTAGTCCCTCCCTAAGTCTATATGAGGGTCCTCGGACCCCACTTTGAAAACACCTGGTGAAATCCTCCTATAGGCCTACAAAACCTGTATATCATAGGTAGTTGTTCTTTACTTCCCAGAAAGAACCCACCTCACCCCTGCCCATTTTGATAGTATAGAATGGCTTAGGGTTGACGACTTGCATCTTGCAATGGGCCTGGTCTACAAGATTCGCTACACCACCAAGACACCCATGTACCTGTCTAAATACTTCCTTAATGTCAATGAAGTCCACACCCACAACACCAGAGGGAGTTCAACTAACCACATGCAAGGCAGATTCGGCTCAAACAAGGGGTTAAATTAATTTAGCTCCTATGCCACTAAAATCTGGAATGCCCTACCAACAGCCATTCAGAAATGCATGTATATCCCTAGACTCCTTCAAAAACGCTCTCAAAGAGCACTTACGGGCGGCTGCAATTCGAAACTGGCCCCTGTAAAAAAGAGTTCAAGTCCCCTCTCCCCTAATATTTCCTTAGGCTATACTGTACACGTTTTCCCCTTTGTTCTTTTATTTAACTGTATATATGATGATTTCCTCTTTTTCATAGAAGTGTATATTTGTACGTCTTTAAATATTCTGATGAATTGAAGATGGAGGACCCTGTAAACAAGTGCTTTTTCAGGTTCAGGTTATATCCTCAGTAGCAGTTTTTGTATTGTATTGTATTACCCATTCTACAAACTGAATAAAATTTTCAATCAATCAATCAAACCTCAGCATCTCTGATCGGTATCTATTGATTGATTGATTGATTGATTGCTTGATTGATTTATTGATTGATTGATTCATACTATAGCTATATTGTACGTAAGCCGCCCTGCCACAAAATTCACACATTTGAGGTAAATGAGGATAGATGCACAACGAAGCAAAAAAAAAGGCTGATTTCCATTGTGGAAATATCATTCAGTTTTCCCTCTCTTTCTAAGGTAAGACAGAGCTTGCAGTATAGCTCTAGGATGATTAAGTACATCCATTCCACGACCACAAGTGGGTCAAATATCGTTTTGCCAATGATCCGTTGCATCCGTTGTTCCGGGCTTGGAGTGGTTGGAAGTGTGTTGTCTGACACATCAGGATGGATTAGTATCTCGATGATGTTAGGCAACGTGTCAAGCACTGAGACGTACATTTGATTGATTGCCTCTGTCTCTCCGTTTATTTCTGTGCCTTATTTTGAAGTGTGTTTATTGTACGTTATTTTTAAGTAATTGCCTCGTGCGATTATTGCTAAATTGTGTCACCTGTGTCCCGTTTTCCCCACCTGTGTTAATTGTCCTTGAGTTCATCTGTGTCTTGTTAGTTCCCAGTGTACAGTATTTATACCTGTCAGTTTCCCTGAGTATTTGCAGTATTCTTTGTCTTTGTATCTTGTCAAGCACTGGAAAGTACATTTGATTGATTGCCTCTGTCGCTCCGTTTGTATTTCTGTGGCTCATTTTGAAGTGTGTTTCTTCTTTCTTTCTTTAATCGTCTTCTTCTCATATTGTTTTTTTTTTGGGGGGGGTTTTCTTAAATGGATGACCTATTTTATGACAGTGTGAGTGGCACACAAAACAAAAATATAACGAAAATTGACAATCTACAAGATCACAATGTTCACTGTGGGTTTTTATAAACCGATGAAAAGTGTTCACAAGAGTTTGTGACTAAATAATAACTACACTGGATCCATGTGGAACCTTCTTTTCTTCCATTCCCTGAAAAGTAAGGGTTTAGGACATAAAATACAAGTGATTAAATGGTTTGTCGAATGTTATAGCTAATGACACACCAGAGCCAGAGAACCTGCGGCTGTGTTTTTTACTGGAGATTTATCCTGTCATCCAGATAGACGCTGGATCATCTGGATGTACTACTCTCTGACAAACAAACAGTGTGTTGCAAAAAGGAGGAAACTAAAAGCCATACCACAATACAAAAGCCCATAAACGAATAAGCTTGGCATTTCTTCATTTGAACTTAACCCAATAATACCTGAGGCCGATTCAACAAATGTCTTCTAACTCCTAACAGTTTTCTGAAAAACTAGATCAATGGTTATCAAACCTTTTCATGCCCAGCAATTTTCTATTTGACCGCGGATCCCCATCTCACAATATTTTGTTCCAGGGGCCCCCGGAAGCAAAGATTTGAGTTAAAAATGTCCAACAAAAAAAGAAAATATGTTCCCTTTTTTCCCCTCAAGAGTGCGCTAGTAGCACTACACCAGAGAGGAATGTGTGGCACAACACGTCATAAAATATCACAACCACCATGATGAGAGCCATCATTATTACTTCCTGCCTGCCTTTGATCCCTGCTTTTGACAGTGGCTCGCCCTCACACTGACAGATGCGTGTACAGTGTGTGTGTGTGTGTGTGTGTGTGTGTGTGTGTGTGCGTGTGTGCGTGTGTGCGTGTGTGCGTGTGTGCGTGTGTGCGTGCGTGCGTGCGTGCGTGCGTGCGTGCGTGCGTGTGCACGTGTGCGTGGGGTAGGTGCCAGGTGGAATAGTAAAGTGCATCATAAAGCAGTCAGGGGTTGAGATGATAATGGCCTCTTTTCTCAGTGAAATGAAAGAGAGTCCTTGATTGACAGAGGAGTAGACAGGTGCTGAAAGGAGAGGAGTTGGGGAGGAAACACTTCTGGGGGGATCGATATACAGTATGAACTATGTCCAATCTTTATACCTCTATAGAGACACCAGCCACAAAGCACCAGTGGTGGTGGAAGAAATGTACGTGTTTTACTCAAGTAAAAGTATATCAATACTGTAGTCGAAATTCGAAATGCACTTTTCCGTATATTTAGGTAGTTTCATTTCCACTTTACCGGCATGGAGACCACCATTGTAAAGATAGGCTAATATTAGCATTAGCTCACTCACGCTGTTTACCTTTCACCAGAAACGTTAACATGTCGGGAGCGATGCGATAGAAAATCACAAATTACATCCGGACCTCGGATGGATGACGATCACCAAGGACAGCGCTCGTATTTCCATGAGATCCTACTTTGACTGGAGGTTTATGGGGGCTGTGTGCAAAAATCCTGGTGGTGGGGGTGATGAAGGCGTTGCCTATAGCAACCGGGCTAATGTTAAAAGGTGATTTTCGGCTAAACCGTTTCATATTTGGAGTAGCCGATCTACAAGCTCACAATATGTAGCATTGTGACAGTGAGCTTGTAGATTGGCTATTTTCAAATGGCTGAAATATAGGGCTGAAGTGATTAGTGTGTTTTGTAATTGTAATCAAAATCTACAATATAGTGGAGTAAATGTACAATATTTTCCTCTGGGATGTAGTGGGTATAGAAGTAAAAGTATTTAATTGTTAATATTGAAGAATTACTCTCTCTCTCTCTCTCTCTCTCTCTCTGTCTACCGCCTACACTCCATTCAACTCAACAAATGCACATTACTTGGACAACACAAGACTGGAGGAATTCCAGACATTTAATTGGGAGGACTCCCAATTAAATGTCACAATATTCCGCCGACAAAGACGGTGGGAGAAGCTTTCACTCAAGTCGAATAATTAAAATATCTCCGATCTGATCCAACCAAAGAAATGAGCATTGGCAGCGAGGCTGGCATGCTGCTGTAAAAAAAAAGGAAAAAAAACAAAACATGCTTCAGCCTGTCAGATGGGTGTTCTGAGCTGAAGGCTTAACTCCAAGAGAGATGACAGTGTAGTGCTGGGCCATAACACTTCAAATCAATATCACCATTATGATAACGTTTACCTATTAAGATTGATGAATTATTGTTAAAACAATAGTGGGAATAGCCGATCTACAAGCTCCCAAGTCCCATGCATGCATCGCGATTCGCGACGCTGCAACTATGCTATTTTTTATTTTTATTTTTGAGTGGTGTAAACCACTCCTACGACTGGCTTTGTTAGTTTACGTGTCTGTCTGTCTGTCTGTCTGTCCGTGCTCAAAAAATGAGCATGGTTGCTACGGTCACCCAGTTCACCCGGGTGTGATTTCATTACGTCAGACATTACATCAGATCAGACCACAGCTGATCAGGCTATATAAGACCTTACACCACTCAGTTCACACGGGTGTGATTTTTTACATTTATGTCCGCTACCATTGTAGTTGTGTTAATTTAACTTTTGAAATGGGACCACATGGAATGTTCCATGATGTTCCCATGAACAGGGGCCTTCATCCCAACATCATATATGGCTACCATCATTCAAAAGAAGTTTGTTTAAGCATGGAGTAGGCTATATCGATCGATTCCATCCATCCATCCATGCATCCATCCATCCCAGTATCCCCCCCCCCCCCCCCCCCCCTCTCTCTCTCTCTCTGGTGCACAAACCAAGTGCGTCTTCGACTTCAGCTCTCATATACGTCAAGCATGCAAGGGCGCGTGGTGTGCATGTGCGTACGTGCGTGCGTGCGTGCGTGTCTATATAGTAAGGCTACTCACGGTAGAAAACGTATTCCGTGTAACTGGACCAGACCTTGTCCTCGGCGTGCTGGCTGACGGCCGAGGAGGTGACGGACGAGTTGCAGGCCGCCATGTGGAAGCCGCACTCGGACAGCATGTCGAAGGCGCGCTCCAGGTGCCTGAAGCGCAGGTAGAAGCGCGAGGTGTAGCGCTCCGGCGTGCGGTCCGGGTCGCGGCTCTCGTTGAGCGTCTCGCCGAACACCTCCTTGGTGAGCGCCACGCGGCCGCACACGAGGATGCGCGGCACGCGCCGGAACTTGGCGTCGGCCGCCGCCGTCGTCTCGCCGCGGCCCACGGCGGCGGCGCACGAGCCCCGGTAGCCCACGGTGATGAAGCCGCTCTTGCGGTCGGCGGGCACCAGGGAGGGCGGCGGGCAGGCGACCCGGTGGTGGTGGTCGCTGCCCTGCGAGCCGTCATCAGGGTCGCTGCCGCCGGGGAAGGGGTCGTCCGGGCTGGGCTTGTTGCTGTAGTAGTCCTCGGTGTTGGTGGTGCTGCTCAGCAGCTTGGCCAGCTCGGGCAGCTGGAAGTAGTCCGCCTCCTTGCGGAGCCGGCCTCGCTCCGGGAAGTGGTCGGGCAGCACCACCTGCTTGTCCCGCAGGTAGTCGAGCACGTAGCGGAACAGAAAGCCATCGCGGTCGATGAAGTAGCGACCCTTCGGGTCCCTCGCCAGGTCGGGACAGGCGGTGGCGGCGGCGACAGCGTCCTTTCTGAAGAGCCTGCCCAGCAGGGAGCCCGGGCAGCTGACCAGCGTGGAGTGGCGGGTGTAGTAGACCTGTCCTCCCACGTTCAGCTCCACCACGTCCGGGAAGCTGTTCTGGCCCGTCCCCGGCGGGTCTTTAGTGGTCTCTTTGGGGTTATTAGTCCTACAGTTTCCACTCAGCGCCATCGTCTCCGTCATGGATCACACCTTTGTGTAGCCTATACCGCCGATAAGAAGTGAACAGAAGGGGTGCGCCCAAAAGTTTCCTACGGTGCGTAAAATAGTAATTTAACACGTTTCATATCGAGCACAATAATAAGCTATATACACATTTTTTATTTTTTTATTTTCCTAATCTCATCCCCTCTGGCCATTATCTCTATTCCCATGCATACCAGGTCGAAAAACGAGAATTATAACGCGCTGCAGTCCGCTATACGGGTCCCTCTCCAAACGCTAAAGGCAGAACTAAGATGGGTGACTTGAAATCTGCGTTGTTCAGAGGAGGGGGGAAAGAATCACCGGGCGGGCGCATTAAAAGCCTTGCGCCTCGCAAGCGCACATCAGTGCGTGTACATGGTGCCCTGTGGGAGCAGAGCACTGCCGAGGAAACGGACAGAGCCTACAGCAAACACACAGAAATCCGTCCGGGAAAATAGAAAGAAATAGACAGGAACAGGAAAAAATATGATATTCTACTGATATATATATATTTTTAAAGGTCCTGCCTACAACTTCTGTTTGAGTCCAAAGAGGGAGGGAGTGAGCATCGTGTTCATATTTAGTAGCTTATTGTCACTTTGTTTTTGCGATTAATCCCGTTTAGAAGGCTTACACTTACTTTGAGCGCCCGCCGCCGCCCGGGTTCAATCGGAGAGAAGAAAATAAGCTCCTTCTGAGGAGAGAAACTTCGCCCTGTCTCACACACACGGTAGCCCTCGGAGTCGGAATTCCTCGTATATTAATGTTATTCTCTCGGTAGGGTGATGTCACTGCGAAACGTGCGAATATTCCACTTTACTCCAGATTGACATAATAGGCTGCTTTCCTTTCTTGAATCAGAATCCAGTCCACACAACCTCAACAAAAGTGTTCATTTGTTATATCCGTGGCGTAGCAGCAGCAGCAGCAGCAGCTGGCAGCTTCACTGAGGAGCTGTCCGCCGTGCTGAAACGAGCACTCCCCTCCCCAAGCGGGGTGGTGCCACACTGCTGCTATTAGCCTATCTCCTCCAGCGCCTAAACGATGAGGGGTGGGGGGGGGGGGGGAGAAAGAAATTCAAACCTTGGCACATGGGAACGCGAAGCATAAATTACACATAATGGTAGTCCTATTTACTCAAGTAGCCTACTGAAAGAAAGTACACATGTACTCGAGTGTTTCCAATTTTCTACTTTCACTTTTACTCTGCTACATCTCAGAGGCAAATAGTGTATACACTCCACTACAATTCGTTTTGCAACTTTACTTAGGCTATAGTTATAGCCGATCTACAACCTCGGAAAGGGACACCTCGTGAGCAGAAATAGCTGATCTACAAGCTCACAGTGAGCTTGTAGATCGTTTCGGGTCTCCCAACATCATACCCCTCACTCAGGTGACCCAGCCGGGGTGATCAAGTCCCGATTTACGTCCCAGTAGCTACCCTCGATCAGTCCCATTAGGGAAAAACCAGGGCCACACAATCCGTTCCCATGACCTGAACTACTCTGCCGGGACTGGGAGGTATACTATTCTGGCGTGTGGAAGGACTAGGCTCTGTGGGTTGACTCCTGTCCGGGCCCCTCCTACGTCACTAGGTCCACTCCTGCTCTCACCAGGTCCAGCCCCTGTGCTTTGCACCAGACTCCCAGCACCATGCAGGCACTTCATTCAGGAATGGTGGATTCTCGATCCGCAATGGTTCTGCAGGCTCCACCTGCATGGTGCCATTAAAACAAACATTGTATATATAAATTCATATCGAAGAGGATTACTGCATGTAGGTCTGCACAATCTCAATACTGTGCCAAGAATAAGCTATACATTTCTTTCTTTAAAAAAAATATTTATTTTAAGTGTCAAGATTTACATTTTGTTTTATGTATAAGGCGCCTTTAAGGATAGTGGGTGACCGTATCAGTTAATGAAAATATGAGATTCCTAACCTGTTGTGGTGAATCAAATCATTTGTTGTGCATGCATTGCTGTGTGTGTGTGTGTGTGTGTGTGTGTGTGTGTGTGTGTGTGTGTGTGTGTGTGTGCGTGTGTGCGTGTGTGCGTGCGTGCGTGCGTGCGTGCGTGCGTGCGTGCGTGCGTGCGTGCGTGCGTGCGTGCGCGTGTCATTCAGAAACAAAGGCACGCAGGCGAAAAGAGATCATGGATCAAGGTAAAGGCAGATAGAACGAGGTAGACAGACATAAATGCACAACAGCACCCCTCACTGTTTGCATTCATACCAGCCTGCTCCTCTTCAGCACCCTGGAGAGCACCAGTCATCAGGGTTTAGCACTGTTCGTAGCAGAGGTTGTAAAGCAGGACAGCCCCATTGTTAATCCAAGACTGTGTGTGTGTGTGTGTGTGTGTGTGTGTGTGTGTGTGTGTGTGTGTGTGTGTGTGTGTGTGTGTGTGTGTGTGTGTGTGTGTGTGTGTGTGTGTGTGTGTGTGTGTGTGTGAAACAGGACATCCAGTGCATATGTGGGACAAAAGCCACTCAGTGACCTTGGCCTGTTAACCCATTAAGAGCCGCAGAGCTTGTATATCTGCTATTGGTTGAATAGCCAACCAATGTGCTATACTGTAGCTAAACTCTTTGCTTTCCCGGTTTGAATGGGTTAAGATGTGGCTGTGTGAGGAAGCTTGGGCATGGGGGGAATGTTACACAGAATTATGTTTATTTTGGGCAGTATCGCTGCTGTCAGGTGGAAAGTCCCAAACCTTTTTATTGATATAAAACAAAAAAAAGATTTAAAATAGCCTAGAACAAATAGCAGATCTGTTATTTTCACTGTACTTTTTGCACCATTCATCTTGTATGATAAAGGAGGACCTTATTCACATTTTGTCTTGTAAAAGCTTAAATATGGAGATGCCCATGACAGCAATGATATATGGTTGTTATCCAAGCCCAAAATGTAACTCTAACCTTATGCTATTGCGGGAGACCGTCCGTATTCACAACACGTGCTTCCAAACAAACAAAAAATCAAGTTCGTCCATGAATTTGTTCTACTTTGTTGACCCTGTGGCCCTTATTCTAGTCCCACAATCGGACATTTTACATTAATCATTCATTCATTCATTCATTCATTCATTCATGGCTGGATAGCCATGGGATTTTCTGTGAACCTTCCCCAGACAATAGTCCCTATATAGTACTCAATATATTCCCACGACTCCCACCCAATGATTTTTTCTTTTGTGACCATCCGTAGGCCAAAATGTCCAACTGCACACACACACACACACACACACACACACACACACACACACACACACACACACACACACACACACACACACACACACACACACACACACACACACACACACACACATCTCAGAATCTAATTGGGCAGATTGCCATGAAACATAATGCGCTCAGCAAGGACAAACCCTATTGATTTAGATTTCCTCCTGCATCACCCTTAGACCTAACTTTTCCTCCTGCCACTTTCCAGTTGCGCACAAGTAAGCCTGCAACATAAGCCCTCTATAAGGCTCATTTATACTTTATCAGTATCGTTGCTGTCGGGCAGAAACACCTCATTATGTCCAAATTCTAACTTTTATTGTGTGTCTTTTCCCCGTAAATTAATACTTCATCATACAGCGTCACAGAAAGCATCAAAAGTAGCAGATCCCACAACCTCGAACCACAGCACGAGGCGCGTATAGATCTGCTACAGAGTCACGAATATCACGAATATGAGGTGTCATAAGCTTATCTGATATTTGCTATTCCGCTATATGGAGAGCAAACCTTTTTGTTAACAGCTGTTTGACCCGCTAGAATTTAGAAGCATCATAGACTTTTTGATCTCTGATCTACAGTGTTTAAGTACTTTCAAAATCATGTCCCTATATAATGCACTATATGTGATTATAGGTGAATATGTTTTGAAAAGCCAGTACCTCTTTCAACTCCCAGCTTGCTGCACCATTTGCTGCTTTTCATTCCCCTCACCTGTCAAATTAAGGCTCGGGTTATTAACATTTTGAGCTGATATTTCAAATTAAGCAGAAAGTAAGTGATTATCATTACTGTAAAACGAAAGTGAAACACCTGGTGTTGGCTGGGATCATGTGACTGTTCCGTCTGAACTATATGGATCAACCTCGTGGAACACTCTGCACTGCATCCGGCCTGCCTGTTACTTACCAGAAGACTCCGGTTAAATTGACCTTTTTCCTGCGGTGTGGTTAAGTAGCAGATTAGATTCAGCTACAATCGATGCATTGGATCAATACTTACACATAATATTGAGATTACACACACACAGAGAGAGAGAGGGAGAGAAAGAGAGAGGGGGGGGGGGGTGCGGAGAGAGGACAAAGAGGACCAGGAAGGTTGAATGGCTTGGGAACATGGTGTTAGAAGGGAGAAGGAAGCATCAAAGACCGAGAGAGACAGCTGAGGTTGGTATAGCTGAGACCTGTGTGCAGCCAGACAGAAGTAGGTCATGGTACTGTAAGCTTCCTCATAAATACATGTATGCAGCGCCAACGCCCCTCCCTGGTCGGCCTGCTATTTAAAGATCAGATGATTGACCACCTGTACTAAAAAAGGAACTAAACTGCTCGGGCTGACAGTCTGACGTTGTGTCCCCCCAAGTGTAAAAAGAACTAAAAAGAATGCTAAATGGTGCATTTATTAGAAATGTTTTACACTGTGCATTACCCATTCATACACACATTTGCACACTGACAGTGGATAAAACCATGCCAGGGACCAACCTGCTCATCGGGAACAGTTAGGGGTTCAGGGGGGACACACCAAACGGCGAGGAAGTGAAATTAATTTAGAAGCAAAGGCAGCTGAAGGAGAGCTGAAAACGGGCCACGAGGCCTGGGCCGTGGCTCAGCGGTCCAGGCACCTGACTGGTAGTCCCGATCCCGATGACCTTTACTGTATGTCTTCCCCCAATCTCTCTCCCCCTTTCCTGTCTACCTTATAAAGGCGGGTCATCATAACACTGAGCACCACAGAGGGTTAATTCGCCACTGGTTTTACTCAAGGACTTTGAAGAACACAATTGATAATATGTACATGTCGAATGAAACGTACGTGGGATATGACATATATTTTTGTAGTGTGTTGAGGTGTAGTGGGGCTGTTACGTTCAAAGTAGTTCCAATAGTATTTTGAAGGCATTTCTTGATGTACCTGAACATGAATATGGCTTATTCCCTATTGTGTCAACACATTGCTTTAAGCTTGCAGATCTGCAACTTTTGATGTTTTCTGTGTGACACTGTAGTCTGTAGTGTGATCAATTAAGGCATTCATTTACAACAACAAAAACAGTGTGAGCAACGATACTGTATACTGAAACAACATTATCTTCAGACTGGCTAATCTTTCTGCAGTGCCACCCATATGCAAACCACACATCAGCCATCTGGAACCCGAGTAGTATACTACAGACTATATGACACAATAATATCTGATTTCCATTTCAGAAACAGTATTTCTCCCCAGCTTCCTGTGTTACGACCCGGGTCTATATGAGTATGGGAGGTTGGAATATAGGTATAGGGTTAACCTTCTTTTCCCTGGTATGTGGTGGCTTGATGAGAGAGTGATGTGTGATCTGTGGAAGTGGGCAGAGAGTGAGAGAGTTAAGTGAGTGAGTGCTTTGGAAAGTAGGTGGTGACTCGGGGCCTGGAGGAGGTGATTGGTCTTCGGCGGGTGGTGGAGGAGGATAAAAGGCCACCTCTGTTCAGTGCCAGGCGTCCTCTCTTCCACACCATGTGGACTGCCAGCAAACACACTGCTCACTCTGTGCTCTATAATGTGTTCTCCTAGTGTGTAGTGTTCTTATGATGAGATAACAATCCCCTTGCAATGATCTAATCAGTCGGGTTTGGTAAGGGTGGGGGTGTGGGGGGGGGGGGGGGGGTGTTGAGCAGGAGTTAGGGTAGTAATTGTATTTTCATTTATTGATTCCGGACAGTTCAGTATAGGGTTAGAATAGTTAGTGCTGATTTTGTGTTATTTTGATGCTCAGACCCCCCCTAAAGACACAATAAAAACCCATGGAAAGACTGTATTCCTGTTTGCTGGTGCTGCTAGGCTGGTGCTGTAACACCCGCCCTATACTATATTTTTTCCCTGAGTTCTTGAGACTCAAATGCATTGCACTTGAGGCAACACAACGCATTCTCATACCCCGAGGCATCACTGGACAGCAGTAAGTTGAGGGGTTGATCATTTTGTCACAGTTTCTATTACCTCTTCTGGATGTGTTTCTGTGTTTCACTTAACACGACAGCAGACCAATCGACCGGTGTCCCGACTTGGATCAACGGAACCAACCTAGCATATTTTAAGTTCTTAATTATTATGAATGAAAACACAGGTTATCACGCAATTGTTTTGTTGTTTTATTAATGATCATTATTTAAAATCGTAGTGTGTTGCCAATTACTTTTAGACTAGAGTATTCTAGTGGGTTCTTCTTCAATACTAAACTACTAACCAAATAGTTATCGGTGTGAATGTTTGATCAAAGAAGCGAAGATCTGAGAACCTTGTCACCCTTGTGCATCTAGCGCCCAGAGACACACAGTAGGTCACCCAAGCATCTGGAACTGACGAGCGAACTGACTCTGTAGGAGGTAGTGGTATACTAACGCTAACTGGAAGGCTCGCCCCAAAACACACCTGCCCTCATTTATTTTGTTGCGGACTGCTCGGTTCATGTATTCTTGTATTTGTTTTACTGATGTTAAGGTTAGGAATAAGGTTAGATTTAGGCATAGTTTTACTGAGGTTACGTTTAGGAATAAGGTCCTGATCACATTTATCCGATCCGATTCGATCATTTGATTTTGAGCATCTGCCAATACCGATTTTTCCCGATCCGATATTTATATTTTATAGAACACGTTTATGCCATATCATAATAGTACAATATCCCAAATCACTAGGCCTGTCCTGATCAAGTTTTTTGGCTCCCGATCCAATTCCGATCAAAAGTATGTGATCGGCCCCGATTTCCGATCACCCGATCCGATCGGGACAACCCTAGTTTAGGCAATAGGCATAGTTTTACTGAGGTTAAGGTTAGGAATAAGGTTAGATTTAGACATAGTTTTACTGAGGTTAAGGTTAGGAATAAGGTTAGATTTAGACATAGTTTTACTGAGGTTAAGGTTAGGAATAAGGTTAGATTTAGACATAGTTTTACTGAGGTTAAGGTTAGGAATAAGGTTAGATTTAGACATAGTTTTACTGAGGTTAAGGTTAGGAATAAGGTTAGATTTAGACATAGTTTTACTGAGGTTAAGGTTAGGAATAAGGTTAGATTTAGACATAGTTTTACTGAGGTTACGGTTAGGAATAAGGTTAGATTTAGACATAGTTTTACTGAGGTTATGTTTAGGAATAAAGTTGGATTTAGGCATAGTTTTAATTAGGTTACATTTAGGAATAAGGTTAGGTTTAGGCATAGTTTTACTGAGGTATACGTTTAGGAATACCTGGTGGCAACCGTTCCGGGGTCTTCCGGATTTGACCCGGAGCGAGTGTGTTTTGGAACGATCTAGTGTTCTCATGTATTCGTGCTAACTCAAGGCACAGGACAGCTAGGAGAGGAAAGATGTGCACCACCTATGTAGACTGAATCTGCGATCCAGGAGTTCCGAGTTGGTGTCGCTAGATCACACCCTCACCTCGCATCATTTTGGACATCCTTGTATAAGGAATTGCTTTTCTATTTCTAGATACTTTACTGATGGAATATTTAGCCCTACCGTATATAAATTGTATCATAGCCATCATATAGATAATTTACGGATCCTACCTGGGTCAAGTTTTTTTCCCCCATTCTGAATTCCCATAGACGTGTTTAATATCGCGGGCGTGGCATATAATAAGAACTGTGTGAAGCATCAACTGACTGTGAGAAATTGCAAATAAGTGACTAACTATCATAAACAATACAGAGCCACCCCAAAACAACATCGCTAGTACAATTTGTTTATTGTTTATTGTTACAATTCTTATATGAGAGGATTTTAAGATGACCAATGTCATAGAGAAAATATGTCCGTGAGCCAGGGGATGAGCGAATAATATCAGGACTTTGGTACGCTATTTGTTGGCATATTTTTGGGAGGTCTCGTTTGTGTGCTGGTTCGAGACAGAAACTTGCACATTCTCTTTTTTTGCTGTAAAGCTTTTATGTAGCTACTCTTTTGTAGCTACATTGTGTTTTTATTCAGAACAACCTCTTCATAGCTGTTGTCAACAACGTGTGCGGGGCTCGCTGTATCTTGGCCTTTAGGCGTCTGACCTACTTTTGTTTATCCTCGAGTTAAGAGCGTAAAACTTTTCTACATTGTTGACTTCAAATCAACAAACAGCAACATCCATCATTAATATTTCACCAGCAGGTTCAGAATATCAGAAGTGTTTGTGTGAGCTATTCTCATAGAGATAAGAGATGCAGTTATATGATTATCATTTTCTCCTGTGCGTGCAATGCATGATAACTTCATTTGTGCTTCGTCGTAGTGTGGCGTAGTACGGTTTTCGATGCTCCACACCGCCACATGACAAATTCTTACCCAGACCTGACAACTAGAGGGTATTTTATTTTCAGAGCAGCCACAGATGGTGCAAATAAACAGCATATTAGTCCCATTGCCATCTCTCATCGGAGCCAGATTGAATGACGGTGAGCTTTAGCGATAGATGGCAAAAATCTGCCAGAACAGCAGGTGGACAGGCGATGCACCAACTCAGTTTACTCGAAGAGGATCAACGCATACTAAATCAAGTCCAGTTAAGCCTCCCAGCGCAGTTTTGTTCCAACTAGCCTACCTCATTTGACATTTTCAAACTTTGAGAATAGTAGAAGGCACAAGGCACTGAGGCAGCATTTGCTTTGTATGGTTATTTATTTTATTGTATTATCCTCTCTCCTCAGCTCTCCTCTCCTCGGGGAGTGGCATTCCGATTCGTCCTGGAAATGACATAAAGATCATCCCCATATGGGCTGTGATCTGGCCTAGTCCTGAACGTCACCGGAGTCACTGGAGGACGTCATCATGGCGTCATTTGGCTTGCTGGGAGTATGCAATGTATGTTCAACAGGGAGAGAAAAGGAAAGGAAATATGCAAAGAGTGCAAAGAGGCTTAAGTTGTGGAACATGTTCTCCAATGTGGAAAATCCTTTCACAGGTCGCTATTTTTGGCATAATTAGGACACCTGTTTTAGAATTTTGAAAATAAAAATTGTGAAAAAGGGACATTCGGCATAATGAGAAGAACTTATAACAGAATATTTCTACTTTGTGGTATTTCTACATTTTGTTAGTTATTTTTATGAATACATTTGTATTTGTATGAGTAGTAATACAGTAGGCTAACTCATACAATTGGGGTGATTGTATTTTGGCTCTTCTTTTGAGATATTTGAGATCGTGTCAAAGGTTATGTCTCACCTAGACACAGGATCTGACACAAATTTTGACTTGAATGTCAAGATTCAATTTCTCCCTTGAGCAAGCAGGCAGGCCCTATTAGCTCACTGGTAAAAATGTCAGCACTTGAGCAGGGTACCGGGTTCAAATCCGGGGGGTAGAAGAGGAAAGTTACATAGTGCAGCTTTAAATATATTTTTTTAGTGCTTCTTCATTCACTCACGTGCACGTTTGCTCTGCAGTATATTGATCCTCACACTTAAGCGCCCTGAAGCCTTTGGGAGCTTTAGTAACACGTTCTGATGCCCTAGTTTTACACATCAAAACAAGTTATTTTTGGCTTCAGTGTAAGCGCACATTCTGCCTGTTTTTTTTCTCCCTCATGCGCCATGATCTGTCATGGATTTCACTCTGTTAAGTAAACAGGATTAGTGGTTGTAGTGATAGTGTGTTGTCTGCCACGGGGACATTCATATTACAACTTGACAAAACATTGTATGCCACAAATGCACACTTGCTAGACTGTGGCTGTAGATTATTAGACTAGACTCTAGTCTTGGCCTCATTCTAATTTGTCTCCACCAGGCCGAAAGCATGGGGACAGTATGTTTTGCATGTGTGTCCGTGTGTCCGTCCGTGTAAACAACAACAATGCCAACAACGAACCTCCGCCCCAATTTTCCCACAACGGCTTGTTATAGCACCACCATGAGGCCAATTTTTGCAAAACACATTTCTTTACATTACTGTACACATTTTATCCAAACATCACACAAATTGGTACACACTATCGCTCTAGTCATGTGATCAACACGGATCTGTCCGATTTCCCATATTCCATCTCGATTAGCTACGATTGCATTTCAAAGTTTGCAGGATTTGTCCGTTTTGAATAAAAAGCCTCAAATCATGAACGCAGCATGCGATTTATGTGACATTTTGCACACGCAATTGCGCATTCCCACTAGGCTCTAGACCTCCTCTCATCCCTCCTCCCCTGCCCCCGAACACGCCACCCTTCTACTCTCCAACCATCCACTCACGTCCTCTTCACAGAAATCACCACATCTGACCTTTCCTCTATAACTTCAGGCATGATATCCTCCACCAGCATCCTCGACCCTATCCCATCCACCCTAGTCATAGCCTACCTCCCATCACTCTCATCAATCATCAGTGTCACCAATATAATAAACTCCTCCCTGTCCACTGGCTCTGTCCCTCCTGCCCTCAAGCTGGCCGCCAACACCCCCATCCTCAAGAAACCAGGTCTTGACCCCAACACCCCCAATAACTACCGGCCCATCTCCTACCTCTCCTTTCTGTCCAAAATACTGGAACGAGCAGTTGCCTCTCAACTCAAATCCCACCTAGATGATGACAATAACCTCTATGAGAATCCAATCCGGCTTCCGCAGTGCTGTCAATCAATCATGTCCATCCTCATTTCACGCCTCCACTCCTCCCTTGGTCTATCTGGCACCGCTCTCTCCTGGATGAAATCCTACCTTTCTGACCGTCAGCAATTCATCTCAATCAACAACTGCACCTCCTCCACTGCCCCAGTCATTCACGGTGTCCCCCAAGGTTCTGTGCTTGGCCCCCTGCTCTTTACCATATACATCCTCCCCCTCGGACAGATCCTTCGCCACCACGGCCTTCAATTTCACTGCTATGCTGACGACACACAATTATATCTCTCCACCATGACCATCACCGCAGCCACTCACTCCACCCTCACCACCTGCCTCACAGAAATAAAAACCTGGATGCAACAAAACTTCCTCAAACTCAACTGCAATAAATCAGAAATAATCATCAGCTGTCCCGACTTCCTCACCCGCTCCACCCAGGACTTCTCACTTAACATTGACGGCTCCCTTGTCAAACCCTCCCCACGCATCCGCAACTTAGGTGTCATTTTCGACCCAACTCTCTCATTCCTCCCCCACATTAACCACATCACAAAAACTGCCTTCTTTCACCTCAGAAACATTGCCCGTCTCCGCCCCTCCCTGACACCCTCAGCAGCTGAAACCCTCTTCCACGCCTTTATTTCATCCCGACTGGACTATTGCAATAGCATCCTCTACGGCACCACCACAAAAACCCACAATAACCTCCAATATGTTCAAAATTCAGCCGCCCGCCTACTCACCTCCACCCGATCCAGAGACCACATCACACCAGTCCTTCGTGACCTCCACTGGCTCCCCGTCAAACAACGAATCAACTTCAAATGACTCCTCACCACCTACAAATCACTGCACAACCTGGCTACCTCTCCGATCTCCTCAAGCCACACGCCCCATCCGGGGGTCCAGCGACGCCGGCCTCCTTGAGGTCCCTAAAAAGATCAAACGCAAAACCTGGGGCGACAGGGCCTTCTCTGTGGCCGCCCCCACCTTCTGGAACGCTCTCCCCAAACATATCCGAGATGCCCCCTCACTTCCTACCTTCAAATCTGCTCTGAAAACCCAGCTGTTCAGAATCGCATTTCCAAGCTGATGTGTTTTTAAACTTGTTATATGCACTGTTTTATTGGTTTTACTCTTTTAATAGTTTTTTCTAATAAAGTTTTCTTGTTCCCCCCCCTGGCCCCAACGCATGTAAAGCGTCTTTGAGTGTCATGAAAAGCGCTATATAAGTCCCAGATATTATTATTATTATTAAGACACTGAACCCCACGTTGACTCCAGTGTTTGCTACCATCGGTGTGTGAATGTGGGAGGTGAGGACGCTGGCGTTGACTGTTTGCCACTTCACATCCCAATGTATGAATGAATGGACCATTTTAAGCGCTTTGAGTAAGCACTAAGCACATGTGCATAGAAAAGCGCTATGAAATGCAATCCATTATTATTATTATAAGACATTGAAACTTAATTCTCTGCACTTTTGGCTGCGGTGAGTTGGTAAACCCACGAGTTCTCTGGTATTCACATCTGCCTTTTATAGCGCCACCAGGACTTTTGCAAAACAAGTTTTTTTATATAACTCCTTCAGATTCTGCCCCAAAATCCAGAGAATCGGTACACAGTATCTCTGTAGTCATGTGATCAATATGGATCTGGATCATATTCCATCCATTCCATAGTTTACAGGATTGGCCTGTTTTGAACAAATGCCTCAAATCATGAACGCAGAGTGCAATTTGAGGGATGTTTTGCACACACATTCCTACTAGGCAGAGGAATAAATCCCCCCCTTTTCACATTGGTCTGTTATAGCGCTACCAACAGGTGGACTTTTGCAAAACACATTTTTGGAACTAAATGCCTAAATCACTTTGAATGTTAAATCGCCATCAAAGGCGTAAGGCGTTCTTTGGTGGTGTTGTGGGCTGTTCTCTCTCTCAGTTTGTCTTTCAAACAAACGAATGGGTGGCCATTCATTTCATATGCAAGCAGTATTTACCACCAAATGAGAAAAAGAGGTTGCGAATCAGCAATGGTTTTCAGTGGAGTGCCAGACCCAAATCCAGTATACATAAAAAAAACAGGAATTAAAAAAAAATCAAAAAAGGTAGCACATCCAAAAATTAAACAAGCGGTGGACAAAGTACTCACATTTCCATTTCTTTATTGGCACACACCAAAAAGGAACGCTTACGCGTTTCGGCTATGCAGCCTTCTCGTCAGGCGTGACTTCACCCTTCAAGTACCTTGACCAGCTCTTACCAACAGAGACTCTGTACGAGTCAGGATATTAGGTATCTCTGCA
Organism: Electrona antarctica; assembly: GCF_951216825.1. Classification (NCBI taxonomy): domain Eukaryota; kingdom Metazoa; phylum Chordata; class Actinopteri; order Myctophiformes; family Myctophidae; genus Electrona; species Electrona antarctica. The sequence continues at coordinate 11,110,365 of NC_136789.1, forward strand.
ATATACAGGGATCTAGAAAGTCTCGGTTAAGTTCTTACACCACTGTGTGGCGGGTTCTAGTCTCGGACAACAAGTCCCCACTTAATTCCTGTCAACGTACATTCATAGCAGAAGATTTGATGATGGAAGGAGACCCTCAGGTCTCCACTTCTGAGTGTCCATATGCCAGTTCCTCCACCTTCCTCCATGATCCCGTGAAGAGGAGCCACAATAACTCTACTGCCAGATGCAGAGGAAAGAACAGATCAGCTCAGCAAAACTGCTCTGTAACCAGCCAGAAACATGGAGACACCGATGAACCTAACAATCATCAACAGTTTACCAAGAATGTAGGAAAGACGTCAGATGAGTTACACTGGAAAGAAAAGCTACATCTGCCAACAGTGCGACAAGAGTTTCTCTCAGTTAAGTAACCTGAGGAGATACCAGTGTCTCCACACTGGAGAAAAACCTTTCTATTGTCAACAGTGTGACAAGAGGTTCATTCAGCCCAGTGACCTGAAGTCACACGAGCATGTCCACACTGGTGAAAAACCTTTCCATTGTGAACAATGTGACAACTGACAAGAGTTTCATTCAGTCAGGTGAACTGAAGTCACACCAGCGTGTCCACACTAGAGAAAAACCTTTCCACTGTGAACAATGTGACAAGAGTTTCTCTCAGTTGTGTGACCTGAAGTCACACAAGCGTGTCCACACTGGAGAAAAACCTTTCCATTGTGAACAATGTGACAACTGACAAGAGTTTCATTCAGTCAGGTGAACTGAAGTCACACCAGCGTGTCCACACTAGAGAAAAACCTTTCCACTGTGAACAATGTGACAAGAGTTTCTCTCAGTTGTGTGACCTGAAGTCACAACAGTGTGTCCACACTGGAGAAAAACCATACCACTGTAAACGACAAGAGTTTCAGTGAATCAAGTTCCCTGACAAACAAACACACACACACACACACACACACACACACACACACACACACACACACACACACACACACACACACACACACACACACTGTATAGTTTGATTATATGTTTTATCGTGCATAGTAGTTGCTTTTTAACATATTCCAGCGGACAAAATCGCATACTTTAATTTCTTTCATAATGTCATCAGTCCTTTTGAAACATGGTTTTCACCCATCCAAAAACGTCCCTTAAAATACTCTTACTGGTGTAAGTTATTATTATTATTATTATTTTATTTTTTTATCGCACCCGTGTGAAGTGAGGGGCACTCTTATCATCGTACATCATCATGACATAAAATAGACACTATTTGCTCAGACACTATGATGTAAAATTCTCCATTCATTGTCAATGGGAATTTAATGTTTGTGACCATACACTAAAAGCTGGATATAGGAGGGCACCCCTCAAAAGTCAGCTATAAACAATTTTGAATCACAAAATGTGTCTTGATTTGATTATGCTTACTCCAGCTATGACCTTAGGGGCTTTAGGATATACAAACAAATTAATATGCAGAGATGTTTATTGATCCTTAGAAGAGGGGAGGAGAGTTGCCTCGTCCTTGATTTTCATTGGATGGTCGAAAAAAGGGACATTGAAGAGCGGAAAGGTGATGGATGGCTGGATCAATATGTATTACTAGTAGCATCCAAAAAGGCCTTAACTAAAAGGTGGCTTACAAATGTTATACCAACTTTAAATGAGTGGATTGACTTAATCTATCTATAACATATTTATTCTGGAGAGAATTACATTTAGCTTTAGAGGTCAAATTGAAGTCTTCACGGACAACTGGTTTACAGAAATGCCCAGAATAGGCCGGGACACTCGGGTTCATGTGGTTAATCCGGTTCATAATGTTATGTAAACACAGTGTCTGTGGTTCTCCCTCGGCCCGTCTACTCTTATACAGTAGGTTACATTTGTCCTCCCTTCCTCACCGTGCGCTCCCTCAGTGTGCCCGACGGTCAGGCCTGCTTTCCCTGCTGAACTATAGGTCACTGCATGCTTCTCAAATGCGTTCTTGTCAAGGACCCCTAAATTGATACGTGTTTGGCTGCGGACCTCCATCTGAGAAGATGTGTGCTTATAAAATATTAATTAATATGAATGATTCCACGTTTGATTGATTGATTGATTGATTGATTGATTGATTGATTGATTGATTGAAAATTGTATTAGCAGTTTGTAGTTTGTATTTGTCAATACAAAATCTGCTAAGAGGATAAAACCAGAAAAAGACGCCCATAAGTGCTCTTTGAGTGCGGTTTTGAAGGAGTCTAGGCATTCACATTTTTTAACGGCTGTTGGTAGGGCGTTCCACATTTTAGTGACATAGGAGCGAAATGAGTATAACCCCTTGTTTGAGCCGAATCTGGGTTGAACTTGGTTTGTCGACCTCCCTCTGGTGTTGTGATCATGGACTTTGTTGACATTAAGGAAGTATTTTGACAGGTACATGTGTATCTTACTATAGCGAATCTTGAAGACCAGGCCCATCGCAAGTTGCTGTAGGCCTACTCTGTCATCAACCCTAAGCCATTCCAACCTATCAAAATGAGCAGGCTGAGGTGGGTTCGGGGACTGAGGCCAAGTATATAGCCTGACCAGTTTTGGGATGTCTGGACCCTTGTTTTGAGGGCCTTTGATGTGCTGTGGTACCATGAGGTGCATCATGCATATAGTCGAAGAACACATCACAGCAAAGCGACGCAGTGCTGCTTTGGCTGTTTTTGAATAGCTGAAGCATAGCATAGTGGTTCAACTGATTTTGATGCTATACATGTTCTGGGTGGGGACCCACCTCAAGTACCTCTTTACACTCTGAGAAGCAGTGTAAAGTAGGTCCACTGGCTCCCTGCATGGAGATAGGGATATTTAACAGGAATGCACACTGCCTGCCACATGAGGGGCATGGCATGGCATGGCAGGGGGAGCGAATCCGAGTGGTGGGAGGTACTGCAGCCAGAACAAATACCAGTAGCTATCCACCGCACGCACGCACGCACGCACGCACGCACGCACGCACGCACGCACGCACGCGCACACACACACACACACACACACACACACACACACACACACACACACACACACACACACACACACACACACACACACACACACACACACACACACACACACCAGAGAGCCCAGGGAGGGAATGAGAGTGGTTATGCTTGTCCCTTTGCCAGCAGCTTCTCTCTCTCTCTCTCTCTCTCTCTCTCTCTCTCTCTCTCTCTAACTTGTAGTATATGTGTATGAATCTCTGTGTGTGTAACTAGAACCATATTCTGCGGCATTGTATATATATCTACAGTATGTAGATATATTTTTTATTTAGTGAAACGTATCCTTTTTCTTTTTGTTCTTGGTCAGCTTAGATCCTTTTAATTTATCCAATATTGCAGTTTCGTTCAACATGAGAGCTGGCAGCATCTCGTATTTAAGTGTGTGTGTGTGTGTGTGTGTGTGTGTGTGTGTGTGTGTGTGTGTGTGTGTGTGTGTGTGTGTGTGTGTGTGTGTGTGTGTGTGTGTGTGTGTGTGTGTGTGTGTGTGTGTGTGTGTGCGTGCGACGTGTGTGCGTGTGTGCGAGCGTGTGTGCGTGCGTGCGTGCGTATGTGTCAGAGAGAGAGAGAGAGAGAGAGAGAGAGAGAGAGTGGGTGGGTTGTTTTTGTGTTATACATGATTATAAAATGCATTATAAATGAGCTTATGCATTATCTGCATTATGAATGAGCTTATAATGAATTATCTGCATTATAAATGAGCTTATAATGCATTATAGAGGCGTCCTTAATATGAAGTCTTACCATATAAGTACACTAGTCTACTCTGGGACCACATAAGTAGCCTATAGTTGAGTTGAGTGTTGAGTAGGGAACGGTGCAAGTTTGGAGGTCATGCCTCAATACCAATGTACCCATACCTTTTGCTGAGTATACCTGCCCAGTGTGGGACCCGTGTGCTGTTTGACTTACAGTAGGCCTACGTGGGATGGGATGTGTGCATGTACGTGCACGTTTGTTTTTTTGGGACACTTCCTCCAGTCCTCTCCAGCTCCTCCTCAGTTTGGGAACTAGCATGAAAGCGTTGGACAAACAAAAAGACACTACACACCCACGGACGGATACAGCACATCCATCGCCTGCTCGAGGCTCTGTACCTCCGAGACGCAGTAGAGTCTTGGCACGGGAATGTCATAATAAGTGCCACGAATCCTCTGAGCCAATTGATTCATCAGCCGCTGACGCTTGTGAGAGCTCTCCAAACGGACAGGCTCTCCTTCGCAGCCTGTCCACAGCTTCAGCTGCCAAATGAGTCAGGTTTTATAGAATCCTGCCACATCGCAGGACGAGGTATAATTGATAAATTAGCTTTATTTAGAAGTGAAGTTCGTCAGAGAGGCTGCTTATTCTCTCCATTGGGAGGCGAAGGCTGAAGAGCTGCAAAAAAGGACAGCGGTCTCTTGTCATTAACGAAGCCGTCTGCTCACTTACTGTCTTGCGTAGAAATGTACAACTTATACTTAAACTTATAACCATGTCCTCCAGAAAATAGAACATTCAGCATGTTTTATTCTAGCTCACAATTGGTTGTCTTAAGTTGTGACATATGGTGTGAGTTTGTAGATCAGTTGTTTTCGGGAAAAGAGATTGCAGATTGAAAAAAGGATTTGGCCAAGTATACCCTCAGTCAACAAAGTATACAGTATATAGGCTACTGCACAGTAGGGTGTATATACAATTTACAATGTAGGCATTTAACAGACACTCTTATCCAGGTATTAATCACATACGGTACATAAAAGTGGTTAAATCAACGCGAATTGAGACGAACAGAGAATGTATTTCTTCAGCCATTCACGAACTGAAGCAGGGGATGCTGAAAGTGTAAGGGAACCAATTCTTCTTGCTCTTGTGAGTCTTGGGACCGGCGACAAATCCTGACACCGGAAGGTCCCCGCCCGGCAACAGCGTTCCACGGAATCTCAGCCGTTCCACCAATCCACGCTCGCGCAATAGGCTTTCATAGAGCTGAGTGACACATGACACAGCAAGGGCCGAGGTGTGGATGTAGTGAAAAGCTTTTTCGCTCCAGTCCCAGCTGACTGGAATCACAAGTGAGTCTCCAAACGCTTGAGACAGAGGACGTGGTCTGCCAGCTTTGGTTGCTAAAACTGCTGTGTAGAGTTTAAACGTGCATGTCTTGAACCCCAGCATCGATATAGTGTGGGGAACGCTGTTAGCCAAAAATAGCAGTTCTACAAGCTCACACCGTTTCACCATGGCGAAGAGATTTGGTGCAGATGGAAAATAGCGCGGTCCAAGTAGAAAGCCAACTCAGCCATGTTTTGTTGTTTGTCTTTAGTGAAACAACAAACATGTCTGTTTGGTTTTGTATGACTTTTGTATCGATTGTACACACACACACACACACGCACGCACGCACGTGCACACGCACGCACGCACGCACGCACGCACGCACGCACGCACGCACGCACGCACGCACACACACACACACACACACACACATCCCATTTCTCAAGCCTCTATGCCAAAAGATTTAATTCAATTCCATATAGATTTGACCACTAAATGTTCTTATAAGCAACTCAACCATCTTATCTAATGAAAGAAAGTTCCCTTAGTGGTTTTGGTTCAAAACATGTCCATACTTTGAGTCTTGCAGACGGATTGGCCATCTTGAGAGATACTCCGGTGTTGAGCATGCATGGAGGCCCACAGCGCGCATCACACCAGATGGATGTTAAACTCAGCAAACTGAGCAGGGAGAGAGGACTGTTGGGCAGCCAAGACCTTCGGAGGGGAAATTGAGTTAACAGAAATACACTTATGAGAATGACAAATGATGAATGTATAAATCGCCTTTATCCAAAGTACTATGTGTATTACAATTCCCCCATCCACACACACATTCACACGCAGACAGGGAACCATGCAAGGCACCAAGCTGCTCATCTGGAGCAGTTCTCAAGGACACTTCAACACTAACCCGTGTGGAAGCCATGCAGGAACCTTCTAATTGCCAAGTGTCCACTCTAAATCCTTAACCACTGCCGCCCAAATGTGCCAAGCATTCCAAAAAGACAATTATTGCTTATCGCTTGACCAAACGTCTTCACATGATGAGTCGTGTAAAACTCCAACGTCCCACCGAGCCCATGAACCCTGTCTGTCTGCCACAGCCATGAACACAGTTGGTATAGCCGAGCATCTGGAAAACTGTCTGGAAGCGAGTATACTGTATGAATCAAACATATACATGACACATTATTTATTGCTGACTACGTGACAGACTACGTGACGGCACCTGGGTGAGCAGTATGGGTGAATCAGCCAGATTGCTGATCCTCCCAGTCCCGGTAGAGTATAAATTCCAGAGCGGCCTTATTGGTCTTGCCCTAATGGGACTGATAAAGGGTAGTTACTGGGACGTAAGTCGGGACTTGATCACCCCGGCTGGGTCACCTGAGTGAGGGGTATGATGTTTGACAGACCCGAAACCCGATGACCTTGGGATACATCACTGAGGATACGTCCCAGGTGCATCCATGCAATGTATTTTTAGTTATATAGAATAAGAAAATAGTTAAAGTTTTGTTGAGTTTGTGATTGTGGGCGTGTGTATATTTCAACAAACTTTTTTGTTTACCTCTCTCGCTCTCTCTCTCTCTCCTGAACTGTACAGTTATATATCCTATCCTCAATGTGTGACAAATCTCCATGGGGATGCTGTGAACTCCTTTCAAGATGTCTCCTCTCTACTTTGAAGGCATTTGGTTGTGGAACTATGCAGTATAGGATACAGTACAGTGAGTACACTATATAATTTATTTGAGAGAGAGAGAGAGAGAGAGAGAGAGAGAGAGAGAGAGAGAGAGAGAGAAAAAGAGAGAGAGAGAGAGAGAGTGGGGGGAGAGAGAGAGGGAGAGATTTTGCATTGACGTTGGGAAGTAATTTAAGGACACTTTGCCTCCTGACTATGAACAAGAGAAGCAAACTTTTTCTGAAGAATTCCTGTTGGCACTTTCTATGCTTTATTTCGCCCCTGTTCCACCGGGATTGAACCTGTTCCATAACTGTTCTTTTCTTCCTGCCTAATTTTGAACCAAATTAATTGGTTTAGACCCCTAAAAGGTGGTTCGAAACTGGAACCAAACAACACTTCTTCTTGCCCTGAAGTGGGAACCAAAGTGGGTTAGATTAGCTACAAATACAAATGATTCCTGCGGCATGGCTGCAGTTCACCGCTCCAAGAGATGGGTCAAATGCGGAGAACAAATCTCGCATATAGTATAGTCCAGGGGTTCTTGGGGGGAAGATTTTTTTCTAGGTAACCCCTCATCCTCACAACACCGATAAGCATATTGGCAACCTTACATTCAGATGCCATTGGAACTATTTGTATTAAAACTTTTCAATCAAAGTCACAACACATTGTAGATGTAGACCTATTTGACAGTGCAGAAACATAATTGCCTTCCTTGATGCATCAATTAAGCGTCAATGACCATCAGCTGGTCACAGTCACAGACACTGCAGCCTCTGCAGCACTCTAACTGAAAGTGACTGCATGGAGTCTGTTTCATTTCTATCCAAAAAAAAGGCCCTTGAATGATGGAATATGATTAAGGATTACTGTGATTAGGGTATAAGCTCACATATCGCACATACCATAATTCACTGGCAAAACAAAGAAGAAAAACATTTTTTTTGAAAAAAAAAAAAGAATCTGAATTATTTTCACGGACCCCCTGGCTATGCGTCGTGGACCCCCAGGGGTTCGCGGACCCCACTTTGGGAACCACTGATATAGTCAATGTATGTGACAAATAGTAGAACTTTAATTTATTTCCCTCCTCATCGCCCACAATAGCATTCACACAGTGATTGTGCACCTTTGATCTTTGGGTTGTACCTCTGACCTTTGCTAAATTGCTGATGGTGATTGAGAAAGCCAGCCAGGAACAGAATGTTCACTTACAGAATGTCTGGGTGTAAAGGCCCCAGGCAGGCAGCTCAATCCTGGTGATGTGCTGTGCTGTATTAAAAGTTCTATAACATGAAATTCAACTATTATTATTTTTTTGTGTTTTTTGAGCTCCCCACATCCCCACAAATATGCAATTTTGAACAATCAGGCTTTCTCATCATAGCTCTACATTACATTACTCTCAGGAACAGCTCAACTGATTTGGTACTCATATGCGTGATGTCAGTATCTTTGTATAATTCCTCCCCCTCTTCAGTTCCATTGTTGATTTTCCAAGCTGGCATGAAATGGAAACAAGCCTGGGTTTATCTAGCTGCGCATCAGTATTACCAAATGCTGTAGGTAAAGTTTCTAACTCCACCTTGAATTCAACTCTTGTTTGATGTAAAACGTATATCTTGTCTTTTTGTCAATGAAAGAGTTCAGTTGTCGTGACTGGCCGGCCACCACGGTCAGGTCAGTTTGCTGTGCTCTCGTGGGCCATCAGGCCACGGGGAAGCTCTGCTCTGTTGTACTTCATCTTTTGAAATAAATACGACTGAGACCGTCAGTTCATCACTCTGCCTGCGTTTCTCCATCTGATGCTTTGATGCCTGGTTTTCACTACTCTGCAGTTTGTTTTAGAGAACATTATTCTTCTCTGGTTTGGTCAGTCAGATTAGAAGTGTGAGATGGAATGGGATGGCATGCACGTAGTGGTGAAGACTGCACACAGAAGAGCTCTCATCATGTGCAAGAGGCTGCAGAGCCTGCTGTGCAAGAGTCACAGTGACTGAAATATGGATGAGAGCTATCAGATCCTTGCTGTGAGGCACAAAATGAGCATATATATATATATATATATACATACATACATACATACATACATACATACATACATACACACACATATATTTTTTTTGTAGTTGCGTGTGCGTGTGCGTGCGCGTGCATGTGTGTGTGTGTGTGTGTGTGTGTGTGTGTGTGTGTGTGTGATGCTCATGTGTTCCAGCACGTGTCTATTAATATGGGAATGATGGCCTATTTGCAGAATTCTTTTGTTCTGAACAACACCTGTCCCCACGTTATCTGCAAGGTTTATGAGGAGAACGGAGAGAGAGAGAACATTTAAGAGAGTCAGTCAGAGTGTAGCCTCGGAAACCCAGACGTTTTAGTCAGAGTGAGACAGTTGAAAACGATGAGGGTGCACACAGAAAAATAAAGGTGGAAAGGTGGAAATGAAACGGGCCATTCAGAGTGAGCAACTGAGCATAGAGAAAAAACATTTCTGGTTCCAGACAGAACCTGTCAGCCTAATCCAAGGTTCTTTAACCCATAAATGAAAAATGTATGTTAACTATTCAGTGTTTTACTGTTTATCAAACCTTTTCATGGCAAAGACCCCCAATCTCTAAATATTTAGGGACAAAGATCTGAGTTCAAAACTCATTCAAAGATTTCATGGTGCAGCACGATTTTGAATTGAAATTGAAATTCTCTTCTATTTTCAGATTGTGGTCCGCAGGCCAAATACATATACATTTTGGGATCCTAGGCACAAAAAAACATTTGAGAAACACTGTTTTAAACTAAAGACCCATTTAAGAACCTTTTTCTCTGTGTGGTTAGGAAAAAAAGAGTGAGTGTACAATATGGTGTGATGATGATGGCTGGTGCTTCAAAGGAAACTGCGGTAACTAATCCATTCATCCAGTCTGGTAATGACAGCAGGATTACAGACAAAAGTCTTCATAAGAAGGCAATTATAGCTGCATAAAGCAACACGCTGACCTAAATTCAATTATACCCCTCTCTGGTGCTTTTCAATTTCTTTCCATTTAGAAAGCTGGATTATAACCACATGAACCGTGTCCTGATTCTGGGCCGTAAAACATGATGAGCGAACATTGACGTTCTGCAAAAGTATAGGCAAAATGGCAAATACTATTGGGGAACGTTTGCAGATCTACAAGCAACAGGTGTTGTGAGCTTGTAGATCAGCTGTACAGCAAAGTATAGAGGTTTTTAAGTGGATAATGCGTTGCAAGTTTTACGTGTTGGGAAGAAACTTTTGTTTTACTTTTTATGTCCTTTTTTGTAAATTAATATTGTACTTTGTATAGCCGATCGCCAAGCTCACAACGCGTTGTGATGTGATTCGGTGTGAGCTTGTAGATCACCTATTTCAGCATTTTCTCACAAAATTTGAAAGTGAAAGTTCAAGTGGTTAAGTGTGTCTGGGTTTTATACATATTGAAGCAACATTTTTTGACTAAATAACATTGGATCTACCGGTATTCAAGTATGGGATTTATTTTTGTACCCTCTATCACTAAGCCCGGGTGAAATTCACCCGGCGAACACCTGCCTGTAGAAAAAAACATGGGGATGTGGGCAGGGAATCCAACTACCTTCTATGATGTCACTGAGCATCATGAAGCCACCCCAAGGACCCACCCACCTCAGACATCAGCAGCATTATTTGTGCGCACGGAAGTGTTCAGGCCATAGCACACCAGTAGTCCAACTGGTCTGTATGTCTGTCTGTCTGTCTGTCTGTCTGTCTGTCTGTCTGTATGTCTGTCTGTCTGTCTGTCTGTCTGTCTGCACTGCCGATTGGCATGAAACTTTACACACACACACTCAGTAGACCAAGGAAAGAACCTCCACCCCAAATGTTTCCATGATCTTGGCCTCATGGTGGTGCACATTTCCGCCTGACTAGATATTCAGCCATCTTGTGTTTTCTTCAAAGTACACCTGCTGCTACTACTCCTACAGACATTACAGACATTAGCGTCGCAAGTTGAAGGGCCTCTATAAAGTAGAGCTCACCTCCAAAACTGATTTCATTCATGCCCATAGGTGGCGCAACAAAGGCGAACGGTTGCACCATCTATTGTACAAACTCCATTTCCCCCCAGCTTCCTTGTGTCCTTGCGGCTGCACCCACCCTAACGACATGACACACCCCAGCGTAGGCAACAGGCCTGTCGGCCTGTGAAGTTGGGTTTAGTCCATGTCAGAATGTGCTATGATACCCGTAAGCCCACTTTGCTCAGTCCAGGCCAGGGCAATACAAACTCCATGAGAATGTAATTTGGGTTTTGTTTCGTAGACATTTAAAAAGAAAAGACGAATCTAGCTTTTTGCAGAAAGAAGCTCCACTCAGTTAATATAAAAATATTATTGACTGCAGATCTTTTGATGATCCACACTGTCTCCTGTTGTAGTCTGTTTATATTCTGATGGAGCGCTTAATCACTTGGGCTTTTATTATTCATTGTTTCTCTCACACTAGAGGCCTTTGACCCATCATTCAAAATTATCTCAAATAATAAGAAAAGGAATAATTGAAACGTGTCAATTATTCATAAGGCCAGAGTTTGTGTATTATGTGTATATCCAATATTGGATTTCATGTTAGAGCTGAGTGAAATTATGATAACCCTGAAGCCATGTGGGTGGATATACTAAAACAAGCCAATATTGATTGGCATACTAAATTGAAGTCATTGCAATGTTCTGCTCTGTTTATCAGCATTTCCTTTTAAATTATGAAGTTATTTTAACAGATGGGTCCGGGTTCCCAGATTGCACAGACATGTATTGATCCCTCGGGGGGGGGGGTAATTCAGTTCAGTTGCCAAAGGCAGTAAAGCAGTTAGAGACACAGGGCAGATAAAGAAGAACATTTAGACAGCTAAAGGGTTAGGGTTACTAAAAGTAATGATAATGGTACATACTGGGACTTGGAAAGGAATGGAAAGGAATACAGACACAAGGTTACTGTAGAAAATAAGAAAAACAAACTTGCCTGGCCCAGCCTCCATGCATGGACTTTAATGTACAGAAATAAATTAATAAAGTATCAATATAGTAGCAGTAGAATATTGTCATGTACTGTAAATGCCTGGACATTAGGACAGCAACGAATGCAGACCCCAACTAGAAAAAGTGCCCCTCGGGGCACCAGGGCAGGTCAGGTTGTGGCCTCCTGGTGGCGCTATAATAGGCCAATGTGAAAAGGGTGCCATTTCTTCATACGCCTTTGATGGCAATTGGATGATTTGAGGCATTTTGTTCCAAAAATGTGTTTTGCAAAAATCAACCTGTTGGTGGCGCTATAACAGGCCAATGTGAAAAGGGTGGGATATATTCCTCAGCCTAGTAAGAAAACGTAAAACGTAAATTGCACGCTGTGTTCATGATTTGAGGCTTTTGTTCAAAACGGGGCAATCTTGCAAACTGTGAAAGCCAATTATAGCCAATTAGGATGGAATATGAAATATCGGACAGATCCGACTTGCGCACATGACCATAGAGATACTGTGTAACGATTTGTTAGATTTTTGGACAGAATCTGGAGGAGTAATATCAAAAAATGTGTTTTACAAAAGTCGGCCTCCTGGTGGCGCTATAAAAGGCAGATGCGGAAAATGCAGGTCAAAGGTTTGTCCTTGGCCTCTAGGGAGTGTGCATGCAACGTTTCATGCAGATCGGTGCAGTTTTAGGTAAAACATGTGAAAAGCTGCCTCATGGTGGCGCTATAACAGGCCGTTCTGGAAAATGTGGGGCAGAGGTTCATCGTTGGCATCCAGGGAGTGTGTGTGCAAAGTTTGGCATCGACCGGGTTAACGGTGCCGGAGATTAGCTGGTAACAGACGGACGGAAGGACGGACGGAGTGCAAAACATACTCTCTCCCCATGCCTTCGGCCTGGTGGAGACAATTAGACCAAGAGCAAAAGCAGTATCAAACCTGTATCGGTGCATATCGTCTCTGTCGGGTGGAAACCTCATATGTCCAACACTGTTACCGTATCTTTCAGGATTCTAATTCAAAAGTAGCAAAATTAACAGATCTACAAGCTCAAAACATGTCACTTTGTGGTGCGCTTTGAACTTGTAGATCTACTTTTGATGTGCTTGTGTGACGCTGATAATTTATGGGAAAAACAACAAAGAATATATGGAGATAAGACGTTTCTTTTTTTAGATATATTTTTGGTCTTTTTCTGCCTTTATTGGATAGTGTACAGTATGGTGACAGGAAATGGGGAGAGAGATGGGGGGGTGACACGCGGCAAAGGTCGTCGGGATCGGGAGTCGAACCCGCGACAGGTTGGCTTAGCAGCCTAGGTGCCCTGACCGCTACACTAGCCGCCCAGGCCAGATAAGAGGTTTCTGCCTGACCGATATTCACTACACTGTAGTGTATACTGTAGTGACTACAGTATCAGTGTCAGTGCAGTATTGTCATCAGGATGGATGTTATGACAGGAACGAAGCCTTAACCACATGAACCCTAACGTAATCTTCCACCGTAGTCTGAAAACTCACCTCTTCAGAAGTTTAGACACCATCTTAACCCGCAGCACTTGCCGTAGCATTTGCACTAGCCTCGACGACCTTACAGGTGTATGCAAAGGCCCAACTTATGTAATTTAGATATTTTTTATGTAGACATAGCACTCTATAGTGTGTATTCTCATCATCATCATTTTTCGACCGCGGTCGAGATCATGGATTTCATAATGCCACGCCAGACTTTCCGGTCCTTCATTGCCATCCCCAGTTCCTGCTTACTGATGCATGTGTCCCTAGTGATAACATCAGGGAACGACAGTTTTCTACCTCTTGTCTGCTTTGAGGCAAGATTCCAGAGAAGATGAGAAGATATAACCTCATTGTCAACTCTGTAGCAGTGGCCGGCAAACTGTTCTTCTGGATCGGACTAGTGAAGAAACACGGGGAAGGTTGCCATATATTAGATTAGTCAATAGGTGGCTCTTCCAAGAGAGATTTTGCGCTCTCATTAGAAGGCGGGTGTAAGTGCCATCTTTAATTTTTTTGAAAGTGTCCATGTCTCGGAGCCATAGGGTAGAATCGGCTCGACGGTCGTCCTAAATATTTTTACTTTGAACCTCTTACTAAACTGGGATGACCAGATCTTATGCATGTCTGACCAGGCCATACCCATCCTAGTTTGAAAGTCCTTTTGGGAAGAAGATACTTATATGAACCCAAATACTTGTCGCTCTGCAAAATGCCTAAATTGTAGCGTACTTATTCTGGGCATGTCATCATAAATAGGACAACATTTGGCAAAAATAGCCGATCTACAACCTTGTAGATACTGTATACTTGTACAATCCAACAAGGTCAGTTTTCTTTAAAACTAGTTACACTTCACTATACAATCTTTTAAATGCTCAGAGACCTAAATAAACAAACCACAGGCCTTGATAACATTCCAGCCAAGAGTGATATATCACTCTTTAGGTATCTTTTCATCTCTCAATCAAAAACAAAAGAGTTACTGGCAGTAGGCCTACTATTATGCATAGACTATATGAGTTGTATTTATATTCATCAAAGAAAATCAACCCATTATCGTCAAAACAGATGGAACCACTCACAGCATGTGACAGCGGTGCCGTTCTTGTGTCATCCGAATCAATACACAGATACACACAAACGCACGCACGCACACACACACACACACACACACACACACACACACACACACACACACACACACACGCACACACACACACACACACACACACACACACACACACACACACACACACACACACACACACACACACACACACACACACACACACACACCACATCTGAAAAATGCACAGGCACTCCCCAGGCTCTGTAATCACAGTAAATCTCCTCTCCCACATATACTCTCCCTTCACAGAGTGAGTGATTGTTCCGGCCCATTGGCTCCTGATGAGAGAGATAACTTTTGGACTTGCACGGGAGAACTGAGAAATTCCTGTTGAATCATCTTTTACCGCTGTCTCCATTTGTCACTATTAGGGCCCGGCTTTCTCAAACCATGGAACTGCTCCCAGGAGCTGCTGCACTGGCCTATCTTGATGATAACATACTGGCTGTAGAGGAATAGTTTTTTTCTTTTTTTGAGGCCTACAGTAAGAGACCTCATTTGTCATTTAAGCTTAAAAGAAGTTTGTACTGAAGTTTTTTTGTATCTGCCCTGCCCATAATATATAAGCTGCAACTGATTTAAGAATGAAGCTATATTGTACTACTGCTAATATTGTTTGAGTACAATCAAAAAAGGTTATGAATAAGGCAGTGTAGGCCTACTTGGACCACTGTTTTCCATCTACACCACATCTCTTCACCAAAAAGTGAGCTTGTACTTGAGTTTCAAGTGGTTAATATGATACAGTTTCGCCCCCACCAGTGCAGAGTCACCCCAACCCCAAGGACATAGCTGCCTAATTTATTATATTTCATCAAGTCGTGTGGAAGTGTGACCAAGTGTAATGGTTCCTAATAACTGAAGAAGGGATTCTATCTGTTGGTTTCAATGAAGATTCTCCAAGTCACTAATAGGTTTCAGTGTCTTAATGCCTCTCTGAGCGACATTTCTAGCGGGGGCCGGAGCACTGTGATATCACAGAGAGTACTGAAGATCAGATCTCAGCAGTGTCTCTGTGGAATCATGGAGAGAACAGAGTGAGATACGGTATAGTGGAACACATGCCTGTAGGCTACAGTTAGTCCTGTATAGCAGTGACCTCGCATCACCATACTTTCCAGTTGAATGGTTCCGTTTTTTCGGCACCGCTTTGTTTTGGGTCCCCCAATCCCCATTTAAATGCTGAATCGAGTATACCTAGTTTAGTCTCGACAGTCGCTACGAGTTGGAATAGAAGATGGATATACCAAAACTATTATATAAGCTAACTGTGCCGCATCACAGGTTTTATTGGGTAGACCCTGAAATTATGATGCTGGGAATTATTTTGGGTAATACTGGTTCTGGTTTGGTGTTTCCAGCCCGATGACTACAAACAGTGACTACATCATGACGTACAAGATTTAATGAATAACAAGATTTTTGTACAGTTCTCACTGCTCAGTAGGAATACTTTGAAGACTAACAGGAGCACTCATTCAAGGTTTCTTTGACTATAGTATGCATGCACCTCATGGTACCATAACACCACAAAGGCCCTAGAAACAAGGCTCCAGACATCCCAAAACAAACTGGTTTACAGACTAGACTAGACTACTGCTTGGCCTTATTCCTTTACACCCATGTATCTGTCAAACTACTATCTAAACGTCAATGAAGTCCACATTCACAACACCAGAGGGAGTTCCACAAATCACGTTCAAACCAGATTCGGCTCAAACACGTGGTTAAATTAATTTCGCTCCTATGCCACAAAAATCGTGGGTAAAGGAATGTGAATCCCTACCCTCCTTCAAAACTGCTCCCATGCAGAGATCACTTATGGGTGGCTGCAATTCGAAACTGGCCCCAGTAAAAAAGTCTAAGTACTGTACATATTCTTTCCTTACCGTTTATATGATGTTTTTTTCTTCTTCTTTTGCATATATTTGTATGTCATTAAATGTTCTGGCAAATTGAAAATGGAGGACACCAATGTAAACAAGTCATAGTGCTTTCATGAATATTTCAATCATGTATTGAACTGTGCTTTCCTCAAACTGCTTACAAACTATTAATACAATTTTCAATCAATCAATACATCTGAAAATCCCCATATATTCAGTATCATCATTAGGATGACATAGACTGGCCTGGACTTCATATTTGGGCATGCCTCCCATGGAACTGCAGGGAATAATAGGGAAACAGACAAACAGACAGGTATCGGATTCGGGTACAATGCCATTACACCAACGGGTAAAACAGAGGATTTGCATAATTTCCAACATGCATGTTCCCCGAGTAGGTCTAGTGTTGAAAAAGGGTCTAGCAGTAGGCCTATAAGCACAATTTACCACAGGACAATGTATTTATTTGTTTAGGATCCATTTAGTTTCTAGGAATATGAGGCTATTATAATAACATTATAATGCATTTATTTGGGGAACAGCAGTAGCCTAGTGTAGTGGTCCTGAAGCTTTTTAATTTCAAGGACCCCTGTAACTTTTTACAGACCTGTGAGGGTCCACTTGAAACCCCTCAAGGAACCACAAGGGTCCCTGGACGGCTGGTACCCACTTTGAGAACCACTGTTGGCCTATAGTGCAGAAGTGGTTTTCAACCAGTGGTCCGGGGACCAATAGAGGGGGTTCCAGCAGGTGGTCCCCCGCTAAATGATGGAGTTTTGTTAACCAGGGATCTTTAACTCTTGAGAGTGTAAAATGAGAGTTAATTATTGTTAAACATATGCATTAGGCTACTTAATTTACAAGAAGTCTACACAATTAGAGAATGTAGTAGATTTTTGATCAACGCCTGTTTCCTCTACTGGTACCACCCGAGTGGAATAGTAAGAGAGTGGCGACATGTCGCCACTCTCTTACTATTACTATACTCGGGGTACCACATCATACAGACATGCACCATGGAATTGTGGACAAAATCTTATCAATTGAACAATAACACAATAGGCTATTCTAAGTTTTGGGCCTGAGAGGCCAAATCTCATGGTGGTTGTCCGTGGCTCAAATGCTGAATAAATAATGGACCTCGAAAGGGTTGAAAACATTGCCTTGTGGCCTTGCTAGTGCATTCTTTCTTTGTTATTTTAGGAGGGTTTGTTTGAAATTATGTAGTTATGACATGTAGTACCGCACCGTAACAGAAGGCAGTGCCAATTGTTTAGTTTTATACTCTGGTTTTATAATAAAGAAACCCGTTGATTTTGTCCCTGTCGGGCACCCGTCTGCAACGTAGCGTGACTCCCGGAAGTTGTCCACTTTTCTCCTGACACGTAGCAGCGTTGGCAGTAGCACTGCAGGGCTCTGGACTACACTAGGAAAACTTACAGGTGAGTCTTTGTTGTGTCCTTAAACTGCGGATTAATGTGAGTGAAACAATAATGGTTAAATGTTTAAATGAACGTTTGAGGCGTGCACGTCATACGTTCTGTTTAGAGTCTCCTCCGCTTCTTCTATTTGCTAGCAACCGTTAGCCTCCCACTCATCAGCTGTGCTGCCTACAAGATTTATGTAAACAACTCTTTGGCCGTGTTAACTTCCATTATAATGGAGCGTTACGTTAGTGCGCCAGCACCACACTGTTATTTATTGGATGTGAACGCTAGTAATTTTAAATTGGAGTTGATGGATGGAGAATCATGTGTAATTTAATGGCTGAGAAATGTGCAATGAATGTTGAACTTGAATGCATTGTTCATGCCTTGTTGATTTGATCAACCTTTTAGAGTGACATTTAGTTGACCTCTTGCACACACTGGCGTGTCACAGATTAAAGTAATAACATACATTCACGCATTTATGTGCACTAGCATATCTCCAATGCTCCATGAGATTCAAAAGGACCACACCATATGCATTCTCTTGACATTTGCAGCGCTAAGCACATCTTCAAAGAGTGAGCGCATAAATACACTTTTCCAGGTGTGTATCATGGCTAATCATTGATACTGTTTATTGTAGTGCTGTGAAAAGTGTGATTGCCATCTCCTCATGTACAGAGTGAGAATGTGGGAATATCATGGAAGAGTGGCGACCTGAGAGATATATATTATATAATACGTTTTCAAAAGGAATTACCTTACCGAGTTGAGAGAGTAGTTGTTATTTAGACAAGTTATTTTTTCCCCAGGTCAAATGTTTGTCCATGTGGAAAAGTGAATTTTGCCATTTGTAAAAATTCATCCATCTTGTTTCCTGGGTGATAACTGTATCTTGTTTGCAGAGCCAGAGATGTCGGGGTTTGACAACTTCAACACAGACTTCTACCAGTCCAGCTACAGTGTGGATGACCAAGGCCAGCCTACAGGTTATGACTACAGCAACACAGCCACAGGAGAAGACCAATACAAACAGTAAGATACGATTACACATGTATTTATATGTTGTGAACTTGTGATATTAATTGTAACCACTTTCAATCTGCCTTCCCTATTTTTGGGCATGTCATTATAGGCAAAGAAAAGGTCACATCTACAAGCTCATTACGCATTGTGTTTTTTGTGATGTGTTGTGAGCTTGTGGCTATTTTTGCGTGACACCGAACCGATACCCATCGCATCGGTGCCACTTACGTCAACGCCGTAAGCTGATTTAGCCACTCGGCACAGCAGCTCGCTGGGTCAGGACTGGAGTTGGCAGTGACTGGTTTCATTGTGGTTTCACAATGGCATGTCCTTGAGATTCTAGGCTCACCTCAGTTTTGAATCGTCATATTATTATTTTTTTACGGTTTTAAAATGCCAAAGACAAAGGTCTTAAAAACATAATTGTTACACTATGGTGCTACTTGCTGGTGTGTAGCACCACAGAAATTTATATTGATAACATTACTGTCGAGAACTAAAAATAGACTTTTGAGGGTTGTCACAGACCCATGTGCTCCTTGTGAGCCCGGGGGCCCGAATGCAAACATAACTTAAAAAAGAAAAAAAATACTGAGACTGAGTCACTTTTTTATTGCCAGATCTACAAGCTCACAAGATGCATTTTGAGCTTGTATGTGAACAGTTTTTGTTATTGAAATAAGGAAAAGACAACACTTATCATGCCATATCATGATTTACGATGCCAGATGATATCCAGTCTTGTATCACAATGTCAATATTGTCCAGCCCTAAATAGTTCCCTTGTATTGTGTTTCCATGTGACAATGTAAATGTGCACAATTGGAAAAAAGTAAAATAGGAAAACTGCTCTCCTCTTAACCACTAGAACCCCACCATGCCTATTATATCCTGAGGGGAACATTCTCCAAAAATAGCAGATCTACAAGCTCAAATCCATTTTAGGTGAAGGGATTTGATGTAGACAGGGGAAAATAAAGCGGTCAGAGTACAGTTGTAACTCAAGTCTGGTTGGTTCTCAACCTGTGGGTCATGGGATGAATCTACAGTTGCAATACCCTCCATTGACAGCCCATTTATCTAAATCGAATTTCCGATCTGCTTGTATTAAACCATGTTAAACTCACCAACATTGCAGCTGTAGGGCAAGCATGAATTATGTGGCCTAACTTCTAAGGCAGCATATACCTGTATAGACGTATATTACCCTCATTACTGTGCACAAATGTATTATATATACATAAAACCCACAAATTTGTGTGCGGCCCCCCCCTCACACAATAATTCTACAGTTGTGGCCCCCTGGCCTATTCTAGTTGAATACCCCTGGTTTAAGTGGTTATAGTGTATAGTGTTTTTCATGATGTCCCATGATGTCTCCTGTCCCAGGCCCTACGGTCAGTATGACTACTCCCAGCCCATGGGCTACTCGGCCCCGGGTGGTGCGATGCAGCCCCAGCAGCCCTACACAGGACAGATCTTCCAGCCCCAGCAGGCCTACACTCCGTCCCCGTCGCAGTCCATGTACAGCAGCAGCTTCGACGACGAGCCACCACTCCTGGAAGGTGAGAGCCCTAAACACCGTCTGAATCAGAAGCCTTTATTGCCATGACATGTACACATGTTAGGAACTTGGTTTGGTGGACAGCAGAGTGCAGTTACAACATTTGGACAAGTGCAAAACAACATGCAGTGAAATGAATAGTGAATAAATATAAAGTGCAGAGAGTTCAAGTGTTCGGGTCAGTTTAGAGCACAAGTCAGTCCATATTCACTCTGAGTGGGGTTGGAGGGAGGATAGTCGGGCCTTCATAGTCTGACTCTTTAGGGACCGCAACCTCCTGCCTGAGGGAAGGGGGGCAAAAAGACTGGCCTGGGTGTGCAGGGTCAGCCATGATCTTCCTGGCCCTCCTCAAAGCCCTACTCCTAAACAGGGCCTCAGGGGGGGGGGGGGGGGGTGCAAAGGGCAGCCAATCACCCTCTCTGCAGATCGTATGACCCGCTGCAGCTTGTCCTTGGCTGCTGCAGCGGGAAACCAAACAGTGATGCCAAGGGTGACGATGATTACTGGGGTTTTGGCTGATATTTTGTCCTAAAACGACAACATTTTCTAATCAATTTAACAAACCTTTGATGTGATTAAAGTTAATTATCTAATCAATTTGACAAAAACTTTTGATTTGATTAAGTTTTCCATTTAAGAACATTTAACTTGAATTTGTTTTATTTAAACACTTAAGCCCTATACCAAGATGTGCTAAAATGGCCAATCTACAAGCTCACACAAAGCGTGAGCTTGTATGTCGGTGGTTATTGAACATTTATGAAAATCTTCATAATTTTCACCAAGAATGACATGCCCGAAATAAAGGGACAGAAAGGTTGAAATAAAGTATTTTAGGGAGAGACAAGAGGATGTTTACCAAAACGCATGACACAGTGCTTTGCAACTGTTTGCTCAAGACAATGTAACTCATTTATTCGACCATTATTTTGGATGCTGAAATTGCAGTGTTTCTACACTGTAAAATTCTCAGTGTTTACCCTGGAGCTCCCTCAGGGATCACTGTGGTCCACGAACCATACATTAAGAAGAACTGGTCTAGAGAGGAGAATGATTAAAGTAGCCCTCGATTTGACTTAGCACTTTGTCCTCTGGCGGTGACAGGGGGTTTGCCGGGTTTTAATTTAAACAATAGAGATGCTTATCAAATCAATCAAGTAGATTACTATCATGAACAAGCTTTCAACAGCCTCAAATACCCTCAAATTCGGCACTAAAGGGACTGTATTTGATTCAACAGGAACTGAGGAATATGATTTCATCAGGAAAGGTCTTGAAAATGTGTAGTTGATTCAACAGGAACTGAGGTATATAGTTTCAGCAGGAAAGGCCTGAAAATGGCTATGTTGATGACAAGTTAGTGAGGGGACTTTTGAGTGAATAGCTGTTGGTCATGATTAGCAGCTTGATGATGACTTAACAGTGGCCATTGTTTACATAGAACATTCTTGCTATTTGCATCTAAGACAAGTCTTTGTGAAGCCTGTATTTTGCAATACAGTATCTAGTGTCTCATATCTGGGGAAATGCATGTACCAATCACTATAGACGAATAACAGTTTAAGTCCACATTTTATTCTGACCCCTCCACGAAAAGGCCTAGTTGTCTGACCCCTTTTCCATCATTTATACATTATGGATAATTAGTGTGGACTTAAACTGTTATTCGTCTATGATGGTTTATTCTTCCCTGTTTAAATCAGGTGTGAAGGGCTGCTTAACACTGAATCAGGTGTGTGTTGCGCACACTGGGTGACGTTCCTACTGATATAAGTTAACGTAGGACAGTTATGCTCAAACTCCGGCCTGTGACACACTTTTGACTGGCCAATCAATCTGCCCTCAAAGTCACGCATCCAACAAGCTTTAAACTGAGCATACTGGACCTTCTGTTCCAGAAATAATTTAATACCAAGCCATAAAGGAATGCACATTACAGTTGTCTTTTCATACGTTATGTGGAAATAAAGCAAATAAAAGAAGTTATCAAGTATCACTAATGTTGTCATTTTATCATCTGGCCCCTTGCCATTTTTGTAATGTAGCCCACAGGTTCAGCTATTTGAGTATCCCTGCTGTAGGTCGGAGATGGGACATACCATTGACCTTTTATCCACTACTGACTATGTTAACACACTCATGTAGGAGAAGGGACATGATACCATTGACATTTATCCACTACTCTCTTGCCATCTGTGTCATAATTCACAGGCAGGGAACACTGTTTCTGGTCTATCTATATGACATTAGCTAGACCAGAGACACTCTCTGCGTGTCTCATTGGACTAGTGTGTTTCTATTTGTGGGTGGAAGGGGCAGGTAGCACTTGGCATGATGTGTTCACATCGTTTGGGTGGTGCTCTCTAAACTGTCTGGTAGAGCACAGCGAAGTTGATGGAGAAAAAAATAGTATATCGTTCCAATGTGTGCCAAACTGAAAGCCTACAATACAATGTGTTGTAGAGGTACACCCTGATTCCTGAATAAGTCTCCATCCCTTTCATGGTCTCTTTTCTTTCTGTCCCTGATGACAAAGACCAGTTAAACTGCTTACATGATTATTTGGCCTTTTTTCCCCACCTGCTGTTTTGTCTCGGAAACCTTTCAGCTACAACTGTCCACCCGTTTTATGTTTTGCAACAGAACTGGGGATCAACTTTGACCATATCTGGCAGAAGACTCTGACAGTGCTGCATCCCATGAAGGTAGCCGACGGCAGCATCATGAACGAGACAGACCTGGCTGGACCCATGGTGTTCTGTCTGGCTTTTGGAGCCACGTTACTCCTGGTAAAACAACATTACGAAATATATTAATATGGATGGGGGGGGGGGGGCATATTGTTCATCAGATTATCGATTGGATACAACAGTAAAACTGCATTCATGCATATCATTATATTCCATAAAGTACAATGATATACATTTATCACCACGCACACCTAACTTGTGTTACTGTCCCTGTGCATAATGTGTACTGTAGAGCTCGACTGATGTTAGATTTCTGGGTTCTTATTTTGGAGAGTCCTACACCAATGAAAATGTTTTATATTGAATAAAGTTTCTGTTTGCAAATATTTAACTTTAAAATATATTATTTTTCCAAAAATAGCCACTCTACAAGCTCACAACGTGTCACATACTTGTAGATCAGCTAGAGAGAGTATGCACAATGCGTATCACTTTTCTAAATTGCACATAATGCAGGAGGCAACAGGCTGTTGCGTTATTGTAAACGACCGCTTCCAAACTGACACATAATCACCTGCACATCATTTATTGACAGAAAGTAGATCAAGACATGTCTACGGTGGATTTTTATGAAACAACCTTGGACATAGAGGATAATTCAAGCATTCTTGTACAGCTGCAATGTTAGTAAGTTTAACATTGTTTTATACAATCAGATAGGACTTTTCTGTTTGGATTTATGGGCTGTCAAAGCCAGAAAGTTGTTCTTTGCCACTCGGTAGGCGTTCCCGCATAACGTCTGGGTACGATGATGTCACACGCATAGCATAGCCTCTATTTCTGAACATCGGGACACTGGCTGCGTAATTGCCGATAGCGACGCGATCCAAAAAAGTCAAATAATGGCCGATGTATCCTGCAAGACCGATATAAATCGCTCTGGCTCCAACAATGTGCATACCCTGCCTCTGTCTCGGGCTCATGGTGTGTGTTTTGTGTCCCTCTGTCCTTCCAGACAGGTAAGATCCAGTTTGGTTATGTGTACGGTATCAGCGCCATCGGCTGCCTGGGCATGTACCTCCTGCTCAACCTGATGAGTATGACGGGCGTGTCGTTCGGCTGCGTGGCCAGCGTCCTGGGCTACTGCCTCCTACCCATGATCCTCCTGTCCACCTGTGGGGTGCTCCTCTCTCTACAGTGAGTTGTGTTATTCTTTTGATGTATTATTTGGGACTGCCATGGGGTATTGTGAAGATGCGCGAAGAGCGTAACATAATGTTTCAAAAGTGTGTGTGTCATGATCGATACGTTTCACGGTACAGAGCCCACGATACGATGTGTATCGTGATACGCGTTGATTTAGAATAATACTAAATTGACTTTTGCAGAGTCCTAGACTACCTGTTGCCGATGTTTGGACAGTTTCTGTCGGGCAGAAACTGATGCTGATGTGTTTTCTCTAAAAAAAACCTATCCCTAATTGTGATGCGTGAAGAGCGTAACATAACGTGTGTGTGTGTGTGTGTGTGTGTGTGTGTGTGTGTGTGTGGTGTGTGCTTTCACGGATACATGTAAAGGATACAGCAGACTTTGTATATACTGTATATGAATAGTATACAATGAAGCATTTCATGCACAGCTTGAGTTTTAGGCCAGGAGTTCCACACTGCATCAAAATTACGTTTAATTCAATCAGGACAACTCATGAATGAATATAGATAATATTGAGTAATATATTTATATATTTATTACGGTTTTGGCGATGAATTTGATCTGCTTTGATCTCCCAACCATAGGGACTCCGTACATATACAGCAGATCCAAAACAAACAGGTGCTAGCTGGGGTGGTGGAGGGTGAGCAGCAGTGGTGAGAGTGGCAGCATAAGCATGAGCAGCAGCAAAGCAAGCAGGAATGAGCAGAGCAAACTTCCAGATTAAATAGAGCAGAGTCTGAGAGTGGAAGTGGAGCTCAGGCGGCCCAATGGACGGAAACATGGACGTCATTGTTCCGACCTCCCTTTAATCTGACGGATTACTATCCCACAGACCTACACTAATCCCTAACCCTAACCTCAGTTTTAACCAGCCACGTAGGTCACTAACTCTAACTTCAGTCTTAACACATTATGTGCCCTTTTAATCTTTCAAAATGGTGACCCAGGGTGCCCACTTTTTAGACCCACTTTTTGTCATTTTTAAAGGAAAAAAACCCCCAAAGATGTCCACAAACGTCCTTGGCGCTACATGCGGTACTTCCTAGTGGGCACAAAATGTGTTAACTGGCCACGTAGGTCAGGAGGTCGGACTTATGAGCAGTCCCCAATAGATGCACTGAGTTCCCTGACAGAACTTGCTCTGCGCATGTCTGTGAGAGGCGCGATGCTCATGAGTCAAACAATGTATCTATTAAACTTGTTCTTTGCCCATGACGCATGCAGTGGTCAAGCACTGCAGGGCAAATTAGTGGCCACAGTGACTGGTACTGTACATCCCAGGACAGGATTTGTAAATAATGGTTGCTTATTTGGACTTTTGGTTGAAATAGTATGCTTCTCTAAACATGTAACAATCATAAATGTAAGCTGCTCTTTCAGGTGTTTCCTGGTAAAACACTCACTTTTTTAATTTGCTTATTTTTTTGTTGGTTCTGTATGTGGAAAATGTGTTTCAATATAAGTTAAACCTGCAATTTGCCTAGCACATTGAGCTCCCAACCGAACCCGTTTCATTCTGGTCTTAAGCAGTCAATCGATCAGTTTGCAAATACTTGAAAGCGGTTCCGGTATGCTAACGTACCTGCTACAACTGACATCACATTTGCCCTTTCTTCCCTCCTGCTCCTCCAACAGAGGCATGATCGGAATAATATTGGCCTCCGCAATCATCAGTTGGTGCAGCTTCTCGGCCTCCAAGATCTTCATCTCGGCACTGGCCATGGACGGACAGCAGCTGCTGGTGGCCTACCCCTGCGCTCTCCTCTACGGGGTCTTCGCTCTCATCTCCGTCTTTTAAACCATCCGCTCTTGAGTGGAAAACGTACCATCGCCCCTCACATTTTCTGTAATGTCAGTCCTTTTCGGGCCCGGTCTTGATTAGTGTAATTCATTGTTTTGTTACGACAGCAATTACAGAATACGAACTGGTGACAGGCTTTATCATCATTATTATTATTGTTAGGATTTTTTTAAGTTTCTGTTTCCATTCCGAGTCGTCAACACGCACCGTGACGTGCTTCTCTCCCCTCCGCCTTGCTCACTTCACGGTCTTAAAGGAGAGGACTACCACCAAAAAAAGAAAAAAAGAAACATGGTGACAACTGACTCCCGAGGCGTGTTGAGGCCCTACGTTGGTTGGGAGGACCTAGTGTAGTCCTATGATGTTAAGGCCATGAAAGGGAATGGAAATGAAGGGGCCAGGATAGACGGTATGTTATTGGATGGAGACGGGACCCCCACAGTATCAGGAAAGTAGCCCCCCCCTCCCCCCCAAGTAAAATGCAATGTGGTTCTCAAAACCTTTTAATTTTCAAGGACACCCATAACTCTTGAAAGCATACAAATGGATCCATTTGGTTCCATTTGTACACTCAGATACAGATCTGCAAAGGTCCATTTAGAACCCCCTCCTCAAGGAACACTGAGGGTCCCTGGACCCGCTAGACTACACGAACTGATCCAGTAAGAGAACAATGCTGACAAGAGCACAATTTTTTTTTTTGAAGGAAAAGCTGAAACCGCTTGTCTTTAGGACCGATCGCCCCGGGGCACACCTTTTTTCATTCCACCCCACATTGCCAATGGAAATTTTAAAAAATGTCTTTCACGAAAGACTGGCTAACGCATCTACCTGTAGGTAGATGTGTTCCTGTCAATATTTGCTCTCCATACATCCTGAACTGTGTGTTTAGATTGCTTTACATAGGTTCCTCTGCTCATATTTGTTTTTATGTGAAGACATGCACATTAAAAGTTCTCTATCGTCCCTGAGCTGATCTGCCTTGTGAGTATGAGGTAAGAAGTAAGAGGTTCACAACACTGGGTCTGCCTCTACAAGGGCAAGAAGGCAACCAAACCCATTCTGGTATTACATCTATAATGTATTATAAGCAAGTAAAGCAACCTACAACAAGGTTTATGAAGTATTTTAACTAAGTACTGGTCATAAAGCAATTTAAGCACAATATAACTACCAGGTAACACTTTACTTGAAGCTTGTGTCTGTAATAGAGCGTAGCACTTGTCCAAATTATTTTGACTGTCTGAAATGGAACCGTGGGTAATTGGACCTGGCCTGACGCGGGACAGATTTAAACTGGACCTGATCCGAAACGGACCGAGGATAATTTGAATTTATTCAAACGTTGGACAAAAATACAGTAGGTGAACGTTTTGTGAAAAAATTATCTACAAGGTCACAACACAGTGTTGTGAGCTTGTAGATTGACTTGTGGATTTGCATCAAAGAGATTTGATGTACAGTGGAGTGAAAAAATGAATACAGTAGAGTGAAAAAATGAGAGGGCCAAGGATGGAACCCTGGGCGACACAGTTAAGTCCAATGCAGTATTTAAGGTTTAAGTGGCTACATGTTTTCTAATGCACACATGAAATCTTCAGTAAACTCCTGGTTAGTGTTTATCATACAAGTGGGTCGTTCTGAGGGAATGATTCCACATGTTGCAGTTTAAATGTTTACTCCTAAGGTGTCAGCTGAAACCTTAGCCAAGGCATTGAGCTCTTTGTTTTAATTAATTATATTTTATTTAGCTTTTATTTTATATGAAGACATACAAAGGAACAACAACAGTACAGATCTCCCACAAGACAAACAAAAGCAACTAATACACACTAGAAAAGATGAAGTAATTTCCATTCCACATCTCGGCCTCAATTCAACTGCCACTTTGTCCAAAGCAGGATCCTACAGCCATGTTTTATACTTTAGCTATTCAAAAATAACAGATACAAGCTCATAGCACGCCCTTTTGAGCTTGTAGAGTTTGAACGCTTTTTTCGAAAATATATTCTTTCAAGGCAAACATTTTTAACTCATCTTTGCTTTTGGGAGTCCATGGAAGTTTGGAACAACATATTTTGAGATCGGGTCGGCAGCCAAATACAAAATTTGGGGATCCTTGACATTAAAGAGTTTGATAACCACTGAATAGCAATGAAAGTTTTTTCACAAAACTGTGTACCCAGGTCTCTTTCGCTATTAGTATTATTGTTAATGAGGTTTGAGACCCCAGGGAAACCTATACCTATGCAGGCCAGAGTAAAACATGGCAAGACCAGGTCGACCACGGGCAACCGGACCAGCAACGGGCACGCCACACATGGATGTCTTGAGTCGATGGCACCCAGGCCAAGTGCACCGATCCCGCAGGACTCAACCGCAGGCCAGGGCAGTGAGCCAAATCTCCCCCCCCCCCCCCCCCCTCCTCTCGCATTAGCAGGCACGCCCCAAAGCCAGCCCAAGACCTCACACTCCTGATATATGTAAGTTAGAGATACATTTTGATACAAACACCTAGTATGATCTATTTAGCATCTCATAAGATATACGCTGCAACCTTTCCCGGTCAACCATTCCTGCAGAGATTCAATTAAATTGAGATAAAACACAAATTTATGTGTGAATGTTTTCTCTGAAATCTGGGTGGACTTCTCTGAACTGACTTATTTGACATTTGACACTATTTTTGTTGCTCTCGGTCACTTCCGAGAGCGGAGCTATATAGAGACGGTCAAACTGTCTATACTAGGAACGTCTGCAGCACATCGATTCAAATCATTCATTCCTGGGATGACCCATTTGAGTAATTTTGACCCTGTCTTTGATTGTGACCTTTAGCTTTGTTCACATTTTAATGTGCACTGATCATCCCCACCAAGTTGCATGCAAGTTTACCTGTCCTTGAGTTGTGTTTTTTGTGAAATGGCAGTGTAGTTTGTCTCACTTTCTTGGATCCCTTTGACCACTGCAGTGCACACACAGTACATGATCATTATGGGTCAATGGCAGATGATCATGATTCGTTTTTGACACTCAAGCAGCAACATCCTTTGATGTCTTAATGCTACCCCTGGGCAACCATCCTCAAGATAATATATAGCTCTATGGCTGTGATGCAACGCGTTGTAAACTGGGCTTTTATTTTGATTTATTTACAACTCTTGGATAAGACTTTAAAAATGTGCTTCTCATAAAGTTGTCAAGAGGGTCAGCATACAAACCCCTCTATTTTCATCCTGTGTTTACTAGACCTCCAAACAAACAAATCCACAGAAAGAGGTCCTTAAAATGTGGTAACCCACTTATAGCAACCAATGAATAATGCAGAAATGAAAGGAGTGCTTTTTCCATTCCAACAAGGCAAGGAGGGGCGTTGCATTTCAAGCGGCATAACTGGAGTGCTTTCATATGCACACGCATTTACATGTGCATATATAATATATATATACAGCATACTTTATTTGTACATCATCAAAGTGGAAGGGAAGAGCTGCACGGTCTGCTGTTGTAATTGTATGTATTGTCAGATGGATTGATTTGAAGATTGAATAGGCCTTTACATGTTTTTTATAAGTGGTGTAATCCGCCAGTGAATAAAACATACGTAGCCTACCTCTTATTCCATCTCTTTTGTGTGCCTGCTGTGAATGTCTAGTGCCTTGAGCCATTCAGAGGATTCATTCCTAATGTTTGAAGAAGTAGCCAAACTAGCCATAGTCTTCTACATTTAAAAGCAATATAACAATGTCTAAATACTCTGTTACAGGTCACTGAGGGTCCTTGAAAAGAAAAACTAACCATACTGTGGACGGTGGACCTGCTGTAGGACAACACAGAGTATAATATTGGTTTTGATATTCACAGCTTCACATTCCTGCTGTGTGGTTGTTTGAGCCACCGTGATGGAATATCTTTAAAGATGTTCCATCTGTATTCTGTTAGGGGCACCTGGAACTCCTGCTCAGTGCTCGCATGGTGGTATTTTGCCCAAAATACCTCTGTCAGTCTGTCTGTGCATCTGAATCTCGAACTGTTTGTGATGTTAAAACTTGCTGCGCACGTCACCCAGGAGCCATGGTAGTGGGTCGAGTTGGTCAGATGGGCATAATGATAGAGACCCCCCATTTAATACAATTGTTTTAATCCCTGTGACACCAATCTACACTGTAAAAACCTCTTTGTTACATAAGCCTCACTATGATATCTTCAACTGGTCAGCTGTAGGCCATGTAGAATAACAGGAATGGTTTAGAATGATGATAAACCATAAATATCATAATTCCATATTTTGTGATAATTGTTTATGAAGCCGTTCTTGAATCTGCGTGCGTGCGTGCGTGCGTGCGTGCGTGCGTGCGTGCGTGCGTGCGTGCGTGCGTGCGTGCGTGCGCATAACCAATCCCAGATTGGGAGTTGGGACTTGGCCGAACAAACATTTTCAATCGTGAGATTAGTTATTTACTTGAATACCAATGTCTCATTTTCTACATAACAATAGACTATTGTTCCATCAGCGTGACCAGGCAGCAACAATCAAATAGGCAGCACTGGGCAGAAACCTTATCTCCATAATCCATCTTTTTGTTTTTTCGTAAACGAATGACCTACGTGATCATACTACAGCGTTGCACAAAAGTAGCAGATCCAGTAAGCTCGAGCTTGTGCTTGTAGATCTGCTACTTTTGCTACTGACAGACCATCCATGCATAGCAACTCGATACACAGTGGTCGGTTAATTCCTACATGGCTGTGCATTCTATTTCAAATCTTCCAAATGTCCCCCAGAACTAATTGGCATGTGTCTATTTAAATAGTGATGGACATGTAAGGATACTGTAGTTTGGGACATCCTTTGAAATCACTCGAACAGAATTCTATATCGCACAATTCTTTCTTCATCCAGGGTTTCATCTCTCTGCAGTACCCTTCTCTGCAGTACCCTACAATAGGCCTATAGTATTATCATGAGATGAAATCTACTGCATTCCTCAGGGTATGTAAGATAAGATAATAGATACACTTTGTATGCCTCTATAGGGAAATCCAGATGCACAGCAACCTGTACCAACGCACCTGATGGTGTCGCATCATGAAAATAGTAGATCTACAAGCTTGCAATGCCTTCCAAAGTGATAAATTATAGGCTTCATATATTGGGCTTAAGAGTGAAACTGTATGTAGTGTGACAAATGGCCCAACAACAACTAAAGACCCCAAACTAAGCTAAAAATAAAAATCACACCCGTGTGAAGTGAGGGGCGCTAATATATTGAAGTCTAATTCATGTTGATTAGGTGATGAAACGGTGCCAACACAAAGATTAAATTCTCTCTATTGTTAATGGCATTTCATGTTTGTGTAAAGGACAAGATGATGTAAAATTTGATTTCCCTTCATTGTCAATGGCGTTTTTTAAAACAAACATTGAACTAAAAACAAACCTGTATATAGTTATTACTATCTCAGGGAATATGCATGAATGATAGGCCTATCAACAATATGAATTATAGACCCGGTAGTGTGAACAATTACTCATCAAAGCAAGTTTATTCTAATATCTATTCAGATGATTATCTGCTTTTATTATTGATGATGGTATTCTCAACAAAATCCACAACCTGATCTGTACAAGGTATAACACACACAATTGGTATTAGCCTAGTGATTGTTAAATGACTTCCAGCTGAATCTTTCCTTTTAAGTTTACTTCACGGTTAATGGTTTTGGTTCAAGTCAGTGGTTCTAAAAGTGGGATCCAGGGACCCTCTCCTCTCAGAGTTATGGCGATCCTTGAAATTAAAACTACTGGTGGGTTGCCGCCTATAGCATTTACACACACTTGCCACTAGGTGTCTGTATTGAGCTGTATATTCGCTGTACATTGGTCTGAGTTCAATATTCTGCTGTTGGGGACTTGGTTTTCCTCTTGAGCAGTGGTGGAAGAAGTACTCAGTTTCACTTAAGCAAAAGTAGCAATACCAAAATATATAAATTCTGCAACAAGTTAAAATCCTGTATTAATCCAATTAAAATTCTAATTTCAACTAATTTCTGTAAACTCATGACAGCCATTTCTCTCTCTCTCTCTCTCTCTCTCTCACACACACACATACACACATATGTGTTTTTTGAGGGGCGCTAGCGCCTCCCAACGTCTGGCTTTTCACATTATGTCACATGGCCGCCAAGTCTATGGACTTTTAATGTTTCAGGCTTTCCACCAAACCAAAGGAAAGTAACTAAGTACATTAGTCAAGTACTATAAGTGCAATTGCGAGGTATTTTTCAGTACTTTTACTTCTACTCCACTACAATTCAGAGGCAAAAAAAGTGCCCTTTTGGGCACAGGTCTCCACCAGGAGGATAGGATTGTGTGTGATGTTTGGCAAAATGTTTAGGAGTAATATAAAGTGTGTGTGTGTGTGTGTGTGTGTGTGTGTGTGTGTGTGTGTGTGTGTGTGTGTGTGTGTGTGTGTGTGTGTGTGTGTGTGACGCGGCCTGTTGTAGCGCCACCATGAGGCTGATTTGAAAACTGTCAAGTGGCATTTCTTCCTCAACCTAGTAGTGTCTAGTAGTGGGAATAGGCATGCACAGTTTCACCGCAATCGGACGCTGCGTTGAGGAGTTGTGGCGATTTGTACCAAACGGGCTACTCCTGAAAACTTTAGAAGCCAATCGTAGCCAATCAGGATGGATAATTATGAGAAATCAAACAAATCACATGATCACATAACTATGGAGAGCATGTGTACCGATTTGCGTGAAATTTGGATAAAATCTGAAGGAGTAATATTAGAAAATGTGTTTTACATATGTCGGCCTCCTGGTGGCGCTATAAAGAGCAGATGTGAAAATGTCCAGGCAAAGGTTTTTCCTTGGCCTCTAGGGAGTGTGCATACATGGTTTTACACAGATCGGTGCAGTTATAGGTAAAACACAAATCGACCAGTTATAGCGCCACCATGAGGCTGAGTTGAAAATATTCAAGTGGCATTTCTTCCTCGACCTAGTGGGAATGTGCGTGCAAAATTTCACGGAAATCACACCATGTGTTCATGATTTGCAGCATTTTGTTTGAAACGGAGTACTCCTGCGAACTTTGGAAGCCAATTTTAGCCAATCAGGATGGAGTGTGAAAAATCTGAAAGACCGGTTTCGTTGAATGGCTCTAGAGAGACTGTGTACCAATTTGCGTAATGTTTGGACAAAATCTGTAGGTGTACTGTCAAAACATTTGTTTTGCACAAAGCGGCCTCCTGGTGGCGCTATAACAGGCCAATGTGAAAACTTTGGGGCAGAGGTTCAGCTCTGGCATTCAGGGAGTGTGTGTGCAGAGTATGGCTGCGATCAAGCCAACGGTGCCAGAGATTAGCTGTTCACAGACGGACACACGGACGGACACACGGACGGACGGACACACGGACGGACGGACGGACGGACGGACACACGGACGGACGGACGGAGTGCAAAACATACTCTCTCCCCATGCCTTCGGCCTGGTGGAGACAAATATTCAATTACTTGACAACTTTAGTTACTAGTTAATTTGTAGATTTTGATTATTATTACTACAAAACATAAAGTAACTTTCAGCCCAAAGACATTTTGGCTAGCCGATATACGAGCCCACAATGCCATTGTGAGCTTGTAGATCTGCTATTTAGATTTTTTGAGTGGTGTAAACCACTCCTACAACTGGCTTTGTTAGTCTGTGCATGCAAAAATGAGCATGGTGCATTGTGATTGGCCGGAATGAGACATTGCGTCACTGACATTACGTCAGACCACAGCTGATCAGTCTATATAAGACCTTACACCACTCAGTTCACACGGGTGTGATTTTTTTTATACATTTTATACATCTATCTAAACTAATAACGCTGGAGAGCCTTCCTGGGGGCTTGAGGCCATGGATATCAGCACTGTGATATTGTACGTACCCGAGAGGTTTGTCTTTGACAAATAAAAGTATATCGCCGATATTGTAGCCTATACTCGATTTGCAGGCCTAGCTTACTAGAACCACTTATTTATTTTTTGAGGGGTGCCTCCTATGCCCAGCTTTGTGTGTTTGTGTGTAACAATGTTTGATTGGCCGAGCACTGCATGTGATGTATGATGATGATGTCTGACGATAAGAGCGCCCCCCAGTGTGATCTTTGAGGGGTGTTAGCGCCTCCTATATCCAGCTTTTAGTGTAGGTTCACAAACTTTGTCCTACACAAACATTATATTCCCATTGACGATGAATGGACAATTTTACGTCAGTGTCTGAGCAAATAGACCTAGTGTCTATTTTACGTCATGATGATGTACGAGCGCCCTTCACTTCACACGGGTCTGATTTTTTTCCCGCCGCTAGCCCCTTCTATAAACAGCTTTTGTCCCCACACGTCTCAAGATTTGACAATGAAAGGGGAATTCAGGTCAAATATCCGCTAAATCTTGTCCCCACACGTCTCAATATTTGCCATTGACAATGAATGGAGAAATTACGCCAGAATTCCGTTAAATATATATAAATATAAAGATCAAAACATTAAACGCCATTGACATTGAAGGGAAAATGTACGTCGTATGTAAACAAACAAATCGGCAAACCAATCACATAAATTCAGTTAGTTGTTCATGAGATGATGTATGATGATGTATAATGATAAGAGTGCCCCTCACTTCACACAGGTGTGATTATTGAGGGGCTCTAGGGGCCCTATATACAGCTTTTGTCCCCACTCGTCTCAATATTTGCAATTGACAATGAACGGAGAAATTGGGTAAAATGTCCGCCAAATATGACGTAAATCTTGTCCCCACACGTCTCATATTTGCCATTGACAATGAAAGAAGAAATTAGGTCAAATGTCCGCCAAATATGACATAAATTTGTACAATGACAAGAGCGCCCCTCACTTCACACGGGTGTGATTTTTTTATTTTATATACATTTGCAAACTTAATGAGTACTTCCTACTTTTGGTACTTTAGGTACTTTTGATACCAATACTTTTGTACTTTTCCTCAAGTAAATTTTGAATTCCGATCTTTTAATGACCCCTGAACACAAGGTCATGTTGATGATGTCACGATAAAGGACAAATATGGAATTATTTGCCTCTCCATTGACTTCCAGTATGAAACTGAGCTTCTAGTGCAGCACTAGTTCACTTCCATTGAGCTTCTAGTGCAGCACTAGTTCACTTCCATTGAGCTTCTAGTGCAGCACTAGTTCACTCCCATTGAGCTTCTAGTGCAGCACTAGTTCACTTCCATTGAGCTTCTAGTGCAGCACTAGTTCACTCCCATTGAGCTTCTAGTTCTAGTGCAGCACTAGTTCACTTCCATTGAGCTTCTAGTGCAGCACTAGTTCACTTCCATTGAGCTTCTAGTGCAGCACTAGTTCACTTCCATTGAGCTTCTAGTGCAGCACTAGTTCACTTCCATTGAGCTTCTAGTGCAGCACTAGTTCACTTCCATTGAGCTTCTAGTGCAGCACTAGTTCACTTCCATTGAGCTTCTAGTGCAGCACTAGTTCACTTCCATTGAGCTTCTAGTGCAGCACTAGTTCACTTCCATTGAGCTTCTAGTGCAGCACTAGTTCACTTCCATTGAGCTTCTAGTGCAGCACTAGTTCACTTCAATTGAGCTTCTAGTGCAGCACTAGTTCACTTCCATTGAGCTTCTAGTGCAGCACCAGTTCACTTCCATCAAATGCCTTTTTGAGCGATGCAGCCGCTCCAATACACAGCTTTGTCTGTATGTTCTCTCTGTCTGTCTGTTTGAGCATGGAATCCATTACTTTGATTGGCTGATGTATGATGTCGTTCTCATCATCATACATCATCATCACATCATGATAAAAGGCACCGCTCAAAAGTGTGATTTCCCCCCCCTCCACAACCAGTCAAATAACTTTGTATATTGTAACATCCTCCATTCATTTCAAGGCTGCTCAACAGCACCACTCGGTGGCTGCAACTGTGTTGTGCCGTGCTGATATGGACAAATGAACAGACAAAATCTTGCTGATATCGACAAAGACACGACTCGGTCAAATGTTGGATCGGCTTGTTGCACCGCTCAAAAATGTGATCTTTCTCCTCAGTCTCCACACCAATCCTGCGTCCGGGCCATGTAGTTTGTGACAAGTAAAAGGTTAGGCGCCCACAATGATGTTGTTGATGGGAATGAAGAAGAGCTTGACGAAGAATCCAGTGAAACCCATGATGGCAAATCCAGTCGCCGTGGCCATGCCAATCTTCTTCAGTTCTTTAATTTCTGGTTTGGTGCATCTCTTCACCAGCCTGATGGAGTCTTTGACGAACTGCCGGCTGGGCTCCGCAAACCGGTGGGTTTTGCAGGTCTGCACCACCTGGTCCATGATGCTGCAGATGTTGGTTAACATTGTTTGTGTGATGGTATCCATTAGAAGTGTGTGCTTCAACAATCAGAGAAAAAGTAAAGAAAAAGCAGTGATCTGTGCCCCTATGGAGTGCACTGATGTTGTCAGTGTGATGTCATAGTACTGACATCAGTCTGATGGTACACTGCATTCTTCAGGAATGTCCATATATGGAGATCTCCATAGATGAACCATAGTACTGACCAATGTCAGTCATATGTTGATGACATCAGTGATGTCCATATATGGGCATTAAAAGGCAATAGCGAGATCTCCATATATAAATGGACACAGGCAGACAGACATATCCATATATGGCCATAAAAGGGACAGAGACACAGATCTCCATATATCGGTGGCAATTGGGCATATTGGTTGGATCGGCGGTTCTGGACAACAGGATCTTCATATATGCCAACCAACGTCACACCAAGTTTGAAGTCAAACTGTCGGACGGTTCTCGAGATACACGGAGTGGAGCTATTGCGATATATGAAGTCTTGATTGAATGTATACTTTTTAAATTATTATTAAAACGTTTGTTAACAGACTATGTACAGGTTATGCTAATAGGATAAAGATAAATCCCCAGGAGGCTTATTTCCATTGTGGTCAATTGTTCTCAATTAATCAGTAATACATAATAATACATGCCATACATTACAATACTGCCCTACAAAGCCAAAGTGCAGTGACTACGTTTTTGGGCACACCGGAGAACTTTAAAGAGTTTTGGTAGAGCATTCCACATGTTGGTGGCAGCAGATCAGCGGTTGTCCAGGAACACTATCTTTGGTTCAACGTCCTGACAGTCCGACACCCTACCCCAAACCCTGGCCTAACCTAACCCTAACCGCACGTGGAAGCCACGGGTGAGTCTTAACCGGCCACGTATTGATGTCAGTACAATGACATTATGCTGAAGACATCAGCATGCACTCCATATATGGGTATAAAAGGGACACAGATCACTACATGTCTTTTAGTTGTCCTCTGACCGTTGACATGTTCACTTCCTCTACTAACATGCAGACACACGTCTACAGCATCAAGGACCAGGTTGTGCAGTTTGTGGAGCCCAGCCGGGAGTTCATCAAAGACTCCATCAGGCTGGTAAAGAAATGCACCAAACCAGACTTTAAAGAACTGAAGAAGATTGGCATGGCCACAGCGACCGGGTTTGCCATAATGGGTTTCATTGGATTCTTTGTGAAGCTCATCCACTTTCCAATCAACAACATCATTGTTGGCGCATGAGTTTGTACTGGTCACGAGCCCAGAGGCAGGATTGGTGTTGAGACTGAGGATGCATTTTACATTCTGTAAACAATGCAACTGTGGATGAAGAAAGGGCATTTCATTGTGTCCGTGTTTGTAACCCTTATATCATGAAAGGTCATTTATAATATATTAACATAAAGTTGCCTTTGGTTAACTGATTTACAAATACTTGGTTGGCCTGTCTGGAGTGTGTGTAACTCCATATTTGGAATATGATGTCATGATGATGAACATTCAAAGACGCTTTAAAAGCTGACAACATAATGCGCCAAGGGCATCACTGAGAGCGAAATGGTGCTCTGAGGCACTGTCCTCCACTGGAAAGACGAGTACGAACCTGGTATCAGTCCTTGAGTCACAATGAATATTCCTCATAAAGTCAGCCATAACTGGTTTAGTTCTTACCGAACACCCCTGCAGCGGGCCAGATCACAGTTCTCAGGTTTCAGGATGTATTTACGCGATCCTTCAAGGTGGATTCCGGGCCTGCCTCAGTGCGAGATGTCTACTCCCAAGGAAAGGGAATTGAAACTCGATGCGCAAGTCAAGAGAAAGACAAGCTACGTCCCTGGCCCAGGCAACAATAGAAGATCATCAAGACGAACAGAAGGATATGCCTCAGATGATGAGCAGCACATCTCACCTCAGGGCCACTACTCCCTTAATCAGCAGTTCCTCGGGTTCGTCAGGGTGCTGCATGACGAAGCAGAGGAACTGCGAAGGCAGATCAGGGACCTGAGCAGGAAGGTTCGCCATCCACAAGAAGATGGATGTCTACTCTTCCCCCTGGTACACCACGTCAAACCAGAGCTCCTGGGCTCTGGTGAATCTAGCCGTCTACAGGAGAGACATCAAGTCCAGTCACCGGTAAGAAACAACTCACAAATGCTCCAAGACCCTCCAAGCTCCAAGTGCTCCAAGTCTAGGCGTGCACCAGAGAGTCGTCTACTCCTCTCCCCGGTACACCACGACAAACCTGAGCTCCTCGGCTCTAGCGATATACGGGAGAGACATCGAGTCCAGTCACCTGTGAGCCACAACTCACAAGTGCTCCAAGATCCTTTCATGTCTAGGTGTCCACCAGAGAGTCTACGGAAGAGACATCGAGTCCAGTCACCGTTAAGCTACAACTCACAAGTGCGCCAAGACCCTTTCGTGTCTAGGTGTCCACCAGAGAGTCTACGGAAGAGACATCGAGTCCAGTCACCTGTGAGCCACAACTCACAAGTGCTCCAAGACCCTTTCGTGTCTAGTTGTCCATCACGTCGTGCCCTCTCCCCGGTATGCCATGGCTCACCAGAGCTCCTGCACTCTAATGAGCCTAGACGTACACCCAAGAGAGACTGGGTCCATCCCTCTGTGCGACAAAACTCACCAGAGCTACTACACTCAAACGGGTATCGCCATATGCCAGACAGGCGTTGTGTACATGCCCCAGCATGCCATGACTGCAAGTATAGCCGTACGCCAGAGGGTCGCCAAGTTCAAGCCTCAAAACGCCATTACTCGGCGGAGAAACGACACTACACGTATAGCCGTACGTCAGAGAGACGCCAAGTTCATGCCTCAAAACGCCATGACTCAGCGGAGAAACAACACTACAAGTATAGTCATATGCCAGAGAGTCGTCAAGTTCATGCCCCAAAACGCCATGACTCGGTGGAGAAACGACGCTACATGTATAGCCATACACCAAAGAGACATAGAGTGGATGTGCCCATACGCCATGACTCACCAGAGCTCCTATGCTCCACCTGGTCTAGCCGTACATCGAAGAGACGTCGAGTCCAATCCCCAGAGCACCCTCATTCATCAGGGCGAAAACACACTCTGTCCTACAAGTATAGTTAAGAGTGGCAACGAGACCATGCCTGAGCACGCCTCGACTCACCAAAGCAACGGCACAATCGCTTCTATGGTCATACCAAGGACCAGGAATCACAATCCCTGACCCATCTGCAATCGAGGTAATTCTCCTGGACAAGTTTGTATGGCTGAAGATTTAGATCCAAGTGCAGGTTGACAGACCAGCAGCAGCCTGATGAGTGGAGGCACACGGAAAAGACAAGCACCCATTTCACCCAAGTCAACAGAGTTAAGCAGAGCGTGATCCAGGAATAATAGCCAGTGTTGGCACTATGGGGCGAGCAACAGCAGTTCTCAAGAGAAAACAAGGCTAGGACCAAGACCAAAGCCCCACAGACGGACACCTATATCCTGAACAGAGTAGAGGGATGTTCAACCAAACCACCTGGACAACAGAAAATCACATCCTTTTTTGTAACTCCTAGGCTCCTATGCACAGCTTTGTGTGTATGTCCGTCTGAACACGGAATGTGTTTGTAGCAAGGAATGTGATGATTTGATTGGCTGAGCACGGAATGTGATGTATGATGATAAAAGTGCCCCTCACTTCACACAAGTGTGATTTATTTACCCAACGCTTTGTGAGTCCAACCCCCCCACCCCCCCGTGTGACCGTGACATGTGGCAGCCAAGTGTATGATTACCCAGTGACTTCATCACTTCATCTACACCTATATTATGCGTATATTTGTCGAAAATATAGCTTAGGGTAACATGTAGGCTAGTATCATGGGGGACCCCGGTCAATGATGTATAGAGGGTTTAAGTGCTTAACTTAACCTACTCGTATAGGACATACGTGTGACTAATCTCCACAAAACTTTCTATGTCTACCAATTAAATTCTGTGCATTAGAAAAGTTTGTATTTCAAAAGACTTGAATAATGAATCCCTGGGTTCCCAAACATTTTCAGCTCATCAACCAAAAGAGTAATTTGGGGTTACTGGAATGGACATTATGATAGGGCCATGTGTAAACAAGTCTGCAGGACTTTTTTTTAATCCTTTTAGCATCACTTTATAATTGTGCCACTGTATGTTTTGCTAACTGTTAATAAAGTAATCAATCAATGAACCAATCTCATTGCAACGTGTAGAACTAAAACTCGAGCCATACGAACTTGTACAAACGTTTGTAGATCTTCTATTTTCACTATTTCAGATTATTTTTCTTTTTTTTTTAAACAGAAACCTTTTGTATTGTTGTAGGAAAAGTTAAATAAATGATTTACTCAAGCCCCATTAAAACGGGTCCTTATACCCAAAATGGGTC
This sequence comes from Electrona antarctica, assembly GCF_951216825.1. Lineage (NCBI taxonomy): Eukaryota > Metazoa > Chordata > Actinopteri > Myctophiformes > Myctophidae > Electrona > Electrona antarctica. The sequence continues at coordinate 11,151,234 of NC_136789.1, forward strand.
ATGACCCCTGTGTTTGTTAACCTCTGTTCTAGGTGACAGACGTTTGTTGTGTTGTTGCTGCGTTCCCAAAAAGCGTGTGGAACAGAAATTAGGCTGATTAACGGCATGGTCTCTGCTCAGGGAGAGCAGACGAGCGGCCGGTTGGAAATGCGACGATTGGTATTCAGCAAAGCAGAGGCCTCCTCCTTCCATGCATCTCCAGCGCATGAATATTCAGCGAGACACTGTTAGCACAGCACTGGGTGTGATTTCCTGCTGCTCTCTCACTTCATTAGGCTAATTGTCCCCCTCATTTGTGGCGTGCACTTGTCGAACAGTCGATTCGGAACGCAATGAACTAGCCAAGCAAGCGGCACCGCGAAGGATCGGCGCAGGGCAACCGAGCGCGGCTGATAGCGTGTGTGTGTGTGTGTGTGTGTGTGTGTGTGTGTGTGTGTGTAAACATTTAGACGGGAGATAATCACTTGTCACTCAGGCAGAAGGGAAGGCTTAGTGGATCATTTTATGCATCAAATGATGTGCATTGCATCATGTGCGTGTGTGCAAGCATAATAATCACATGAAACCTTGTATGTCCAAAACCGTTCCTTTTTCCAATGCATGTCTTTCTGAAATGTTAATGTGGCATCCAAGTCTATGGACTTTTTATGTTTGTTTAGAGCCTAATTAAAAATAACCAGTCGCCATGCAGCCAAGTCTATGGACTTTAATGTTTGAGGGTAGTTATGGTGTAATTTATTGCCAGCCAAGTCTATGGACTTTAACACATTGAGTGCCACCTGGTGGACGAAAGTGGTGGTGCTTGGGTGCCACCGAAATCAGTTTTACTATGACACGCGTCCGGTTTTGGCTTCCATCTTGGATGCTAAATTATTAACATTAATGTGCTAGCGAGCTAAAATAGGTCAATCCTTGCTCTAGAAAATGCCAATGTTCCAATCACTGGATAATCACGAATGACCTCCAAATCGGCGATTAGTTCAAAACCATGGACCATGTTTCTGAGAAAACGGCGTGCAAAGGCTGTGGCAATACAGAAACTAATGGCTATGGATAAACAGAAGCAGTGCTGGCGAGGCCTTAGCAAGCCTCTGTAGCAACCGGAGCGATTCCAAAGATGAAACACAGCGGGGCTTTCCTATAGCGATATCAAACGCCTTAAGACGAGCCAACTCGTAATTAATTTATAGGACGAGTATACCCGTCCTTAGGATCCAATGTGTTAATAGGGCAGTAAATTACAACATAAGATGTCATCTGGATCTGGCTGATATACGTATTTAGGCAGGCAGTCATGTAGGTAGGAAGGTGCGAGAAGTAAAACTATTTCAAAAGATAAAAGATAGCGTAATAGATAAAAGATAAAACTGGAGTAATATGTTCTCTCATCTTAGTTTAAGTTAAAACTCTGGCTGCTGCATTAATAATATAGAGATACAAGGTTTCTGACAGAGACTATACATGCATAATGCATATTGTGAACGTGAAGTCTTTCACACATGCCCCCCCCACACACACACAAGTTACATCCATATATTAATGGTGTATTCTCATGTGAGGATACTAAAGAGTCCAGCAGAGCAGCAGTACAGAATAAATGGTATAATATTATGCATCAAATCACTTGCACTGCTCATCCAAGCCTTCTGTTAGTGCTTTTTCACACACACACACACACACACACACACACACACACACACACACACACACACACACACACACACACGCTTACTTGCTTATGGTTGTCCATCGAGTCCGATGATGATGCCCACGCAAAAGAGCCCTATCCTGGAGCTATTGTTCTATTGCAGGTAGGGCATGGTAGGTTGTAGTGGTGGTAGTGGTACTGGCAGTCATGGGTGTGTTCCTCCTGTGTCTCTGCGGTCTCTGTTGCTGTCGCAGCAGCAGCCTCAAGGGCCTCAGGCCTGATCTTGCACTTTCTCAGTGAGGTCTTCAGCTGGTCCTTGTACCTTTTCTTAAGCCCCCCTGCTAGGCACCGGCCATGGTGTAACTGGCCATACAGCACTCTGCGGGGAAGTCGGTCTTGAGGCATCCGGCTACAATCGCTGGGCGATTGTAGCCTCCATACTCCGGCAGCTTGTTCTTGCCAGAATCTCAATATGTGGTACGCGATCACACCAGGTGAGGCCCAGGATGCGCTGTAGGCATCCGATATGCATCCAAGCGCTCCAGTGTCTTGACGTGACGGCTGTATGTGGTCCATGCTTCACAGCTGTAGAGGAGGGTGGTGATGCAGACAGCGTTGTAGACAGCAACCTTGGTGTGCAGGTGGAGGTTGCTGTTCTGGAAGACTGGGCACCATAGTCTCCCAAAGGCAACCGACGCCTGCTTGACCCAGTTCTGAATTTCACAGTTGATGCTGCAGTCCTCTGAAAGGATACTGCCAAGATATTTGAAGGATGGGGTTATTGCTAGTGGCTTGTTCGATGGTGAAGACAGGCAGAGTGTGTGGGGTATTGGAGCTCCATTGGCAGACCACTTCTGTCTTGGCGGTGTTGACAGACAGACCCATCCTACTGTAAGTCCTGACAGCCACATCAAGGATGGTCTGCAGGTCGTGTGGAGATTGCACCACCAGAGCACTGTCACCCCACTGCTATCTTCAAGCTCCTTATGGAGAAGCTGGGTGACACATAGGAGGAAGATATTAAAGAGCACAGGTGCAAGCACACACCCCTGTCTTACCCCTGTAACACACGCACACACACACACACACACACACACACACACACACACACACACACACACACACACACACACACACACACACACACACACAAAGTTTTGATCAATTTGATGGCACTTGAATGGACATATTTCCTCAAAGCATTTTTACAAAATATGACCTCTCCTGAAGTCCACGGTTAGCTGCTTGGTCTTGTTGACGTTAAGGAGGTTGTTCTCCCGAGGTTGAGGTTGTTCTTCCGCCACCACAGAGTTGAGCTCATCTCTATAGGCTATAGGTTGACTCGCCATCGTGACAATCCCACTTATCCCTGTCCGCGTGCTTGATGATGGGTGTTGGAGTCATGTGTGGCTGTGCAGTTCAGTTATGTGTGTACAGGGAGTATAGCGGAGAGGGCTCAGCACGTATCCCTGTGGTGCTCCAGGGTTCAGGGTTAGTGGGTCAGACGTGATGCTGCCCATTCTCACAGCCTGATGACTGTTTAACAGGAAGTCTATAGTATCCAGTCGCACATGAGCTTTGCTGACTTGTCACAGTCAGACAGACAAAACAATTATAATACAGCAGCAGTATTAAATTGTGAAGAAATCACACCTGTGTGAAGTGAGGGGCGCTCTTATCATCATACATCATCTCATTCCGGCCAATTAGAATTTGCGTCCTCACCTTCGTCTTCAATGTTTGTGTTATATACACAATGTTTGTGTTTACACAAACACTCAAAACTGCCCATTCATTATTAATGGCATTTAATGTTTGTGTTAGGACAAAGCTGGACATGGGACGCCCCTCAAAAATATGGCCCCTCACATTAGGAGAGCAACTAATCACCAGAACCATTAGGACGGGTGTTTTGGACAAATCTATCATGGTTTAAATGGAGTTTGAGGTTACAATGTGTTTGTATAGACGCCTTAACAGACAACGTCACACTGATGAGAAACAGCATGCACGTGCGGCAGCAGAAGAACCCTGCCTCTCATAAGATGCAATGGAAAAGTTCTTACTGCACTCACGTGTAAAAGATGCCCCATCAAACTTTCAGATGCTCTTTTTCTCCCAGTGTGGAGGATGAATGATTAGGATTTGTATTGTATTCTCTCACTCTTGAAATATATAATACATTGGTTTCTGTTGTGTGTGAACAATAATAGTAATTCAAAGCAGTTGTCCTCAAAACCACACCTCCAGTCGCTGTCATAAGAACGGGAGGTGCGCTCATGATCACGGTAGCAGAGCCTGTTTGGCCATGGCTGCACGCGCACCTGCAGCCCATCAAGTATAATTTATGCTTCGTCCCGCGATGGTGTCGCGCACGCAGACCTCTACACTCACAAGCTCACATCGCATCCGCGATGCGATGTGAGCTTGTATATCAGCTGTTCTCTGTTGCGCTTTGAAGTATGTCTCCTAGGGTGCACCTCACTAGCCAGCACACAAGAGGAGGTTGAATGGACTGAAACCAGCGCTCCCCAAAACAACAGGTTTGGAGATCTGTCGAGAATTGATTACATGAAACAGTCACCCGTGCACCCAGTCCCAATGTTTGTAAACAAATAATTGGTCTATAGGAAGGGGGCGTGTCTGATAAAATTCATATTGAATATCTAAATACTGAATCGAGCAACTTAAAAACTGTCTTGGGTGTTCACAAAAGCCTGAGTAGACAAAAAAAAGGCTTTTCTCACTGTTTAAAAACATATAGCCAGTTCGAGACTCTAAAACCTACAGTAAACACCCATTTGATTCAGTAGTCCACTATGTCAGATTCAGTAGTACAAAAAAACTGCCGGGTGTGTTTAGTGAACGATAAGGGCATAGACATATAAAGGCTCTGCCGGCTCTGGGGCGTCTGTATCTCAAGAGAAGGCAACATGGAGGCAACAGGAGGCGATATTGGCAAGCTTTCGATTCCATGCGAAGTATAGTGGAAGAAAAACAGAAGGGGACGTTCGGTAGGCCAATCAGAGGCCCAACTCCCTCTTTCCCAGCAGCACTTGCTTCGGCAATGTCCCGGACAAGACGTGCTGATTGGCCAGTAGTCACTTGAGTGGCAGCGATGCAGCGTGCCTTCAGGATTCCGCTTGACTTCCTTTTCCCGTTGCAGACAGGTCGCTCCAACGAACTGCAGCGACCAATGAGGCATCTATATATTTTTATATAGATGGATATACATATTGATATGCTGTCAAACTGGTGTTTTTGTCCCAACCCGCACCACAGACCGCCACAGATTCTCAGTTTTGGCATGTCCCGCCTACCTTGGAGATAGGAGACTTTCCAAACTGAGTTGCGAAGTGACAAAACAAATCACGGAACGCAGCGAATCAGGCTGGAAACCAGGCTATCAAAATGTTACTTAAAGTACAGTACTCGCGTAAATGTTACAACTGGTAACCTAACCATGTGTGCCTGTCACTGGCCCGTCTTCTGAATAATTCAGAGTGCAGAGGTTATCTCGGGCCTGTCTGAAGGCCTTTTCTGCACGAGTGAGTTCCACTGTGCGTGGCAGTAAAGCGTCCATACGTCCCTCTCTCCAACTGACTCCCAGCATATTGTCCATTACTTCCAGGTTCCCGGGCCGGTAACGGGAGGGGTTTCCGACCAGCTTCCTCCATCACGTATGCTACATTTAACTGCTGAGCTGTCGCCCTCCTGAAATAATCATGATGTTATCTCTAGCCCGCTGAGCACTGACCGTGAGCTGGAAGAGGAAGAGATCTGGCTGCATCGTATTGCTCTTTTCTACTAAGGAAACCGTGTCGCTGTTGGGCAGAAACCTCCATTATTTGAACTTTTTCTTTTCTTATTTTATGTTTTTTTGTGTAAATTAATGCCCTACTAACCTACTTGATCATATTACAGCGGCAAACAAAAGCATCAAAAGTTGCAGATCTGTAAGCTCGACACACGGCGCAAATCACTTTTTGATCTGCTACTTTTGCTATTTCTTGAGTGGTGCCCTTACGGAGCTATGTGTGTGGGTGGGTAGCTGGCTGGGTGGGTATGAGCATGAAAACAGCATGGCTGTTTTTCACCACCTCTGCACAACCTAACACACACACAAACACACACGCACATATTAACTCTATACATGATGATTTCAGGTGTGCCAGTACAGTGACAGTACAGTACTGGCTCGCCGGATTCGGCCCGACCCCCTGGGCGCGTTCCTGTGGGTCTGGAACTTCCAGGGACCCCCCCGGGGACCCCCACACGGAGTTGCACCGCTCACTTCACACAGGTGTGTTCTCTATTTGAGTCCTGAAAAGTAACAGTTTTGGAGTAACAGGTTTTCACCTGACAGAGACAATTTAGTTTCCTCAATTTATGGTTCAGTTTCAGATAATGTTATCAGAACCTAGTCTGGTGTCCTGCTCAGGATATTGGCACATAACCCTGAGAACCCAGAAGTGATACATCCATCTTCAACCGCTTAGCCTGGAATCAGTTAGGAATCAGAGAGCTCCAGACCTCCTTCTCCAGAGCAACATTAACAACAAATTCCTCCTGGGGGATCCCGAGGCGTTCCAAGGCCAGTGTGGCAATGTTATCCTCCCATCTGGTCCTTGGTCTGCCCAGGGGTCTCCTTACAGTACTTTTAACATGTTTCACCTCACATCACAACATGCCGCATCATGACATGTTGTGAGTTTATTAAATATCTTCTCCAGAGTGGTCTGTCTGTCTGTCTGTCTGTCTGTCTGTCTGTCTGTCTGTCTGTCTGTCTGTCTGTCTGTCTGTCTGTCTAACCTTTGTATGCATCAATTTGTCCACCTGTCTACTGTATCTCATCACATTTCCATTCATCTAGTAGCTGGGGCTCGGGTCCAGATTTTAACAATATTTGTGAATGGCATTTAATGGCGGTCCAGTAACCATTATATTCAGCTCACAATCAGCCAACTGGACTCCAGTTGGCTGATTGTGAGCTGAATATAATGGTTTTAATCTAAAGAGGAGATAGCAGAGAGATGGTTGATTAAATCATGTTTATATTTAATTACCGGTACGTCATGCTCAAGGACATAAATAGGGAGCATTTGAAAAATGCATGAACAACGTGAAGATTTATAGCTGGAAGACATCAAATATGGATGAGCAGTAGGCCTACTGGATTTTTCTTTTTTGTATGAAGTTCAATACTATATACTGTATACACTCAACCTCATCCTGACACATAGATCTCTTGATTAAGATATTGACCTTTTTGAACAAAATCTTTTATTTTTATCAGCCTATTGTTTCCACCAAGTTTTGTGCAATCCATTCGATTGCGACCTTCTTCTTCGATCTTTGTCAACCAAAACGTATTCATCTCTTTGGTCCAGCCTCCCGATCCCTTCCAAATTCTTTAGAAATCAGCAATCCAAAATTTGAGAGGACCTGTGATGTCATGACATACTTTTTATTTGTATTTTTTCTATTCATTTGGTCAATAAGGTCCACAGACTGATAGGTCTGCTCTGCCGAAAACAAGTTATGGCCATTTTTGTATACTTTACCATAGACAACCAATAGGCCTATAAGGCAAAATTTCATCATACTACATCATACTAATGTCAAACTAGGGGGTTTTCATGATTCTGAATCCATTCCAAGCATTAGTTTTGCACGAAAAACACTCCTTGGCCTAAATTCGGCCATATCCACAAATGTGCTGACCTCATCACATTTGTGATGACGGCTATCGCTGTTTTTAGGCCAAGGAGTGTTTTTCGTGCAAAACGAATCACATTCCATGCTACAGGGCTGGACTGTGTCAAAAATCCGTCCCTGACATTTGGCCCAGACTGGCCCACCACTAACCGGCACGCAGATAGCAGATACTTTACCGGCCCACTCCGTTGTGGTACACACAAACAAACAAGGCCTAATACCACCAGTTTTACTGAATAATATGCCTCCATTGTCTGATAATTACCATAATAATCCTAAAATTGGTAAAAGTAAAAAACAATATATATTATATACACATTCCGTGCTCAAACGGACATACACACAAAGCTATGCAAAGATCGAGCGACTGCACCGCTAGAAAAAAAGCAAGTTGGGCCCCAGGCCACAGGTTGAGAATGGCCAGAACAGTCCGTGTGGAGAGCTGTGTTCTGTGCATTGTACAGTAGGAGCGAAGCGCAGAAAGAAGCGCTGCTCGACCGTCACAGCTGTGTTCAAGATGGGAGTACGCACTGGGAACATTCTCTCAGGCTGCATCCTAATAGCCCATTAAGACACCAGCAGTCTAATCAACGCTAACTGGCACGTCTAATTACTCCAGAAAGATAAACAAGCCTCCAATTAGTGGGTCCAATTAGCCAGGTAATGAGACCCTTGTTTTTGGATGACTCTTTAATGTCACCAGTGGATACACGGAGTTAAGGAAGGGGACAGATCTGGTTGCGGTGCAGGGAAATGGGGACAACTTTGTACCAAGCTGGAGGTAAGATGGTGACACAGGTGTTGTGGGGAGGTATTTTATTAAGCAAATAAAAAAGCCAGCTTTCAAAGTAAACGTTTTTCTTTTTGTATTAAATTGATGACCCACCTATGTATTTTCTGTTTATTAACCACTTAAACCCATATATTCCTAGTTGCTTATTTCCCTTTGCAGAGAAGTCGGCCTACAAGCTCACAAAACTGATACATTCTCAGCTTGTAGGCCTACATCATCTACCTTTGCATAATGTTTACCCCATGCAGAATAGGGGCACAAGGGGTGGTTGAAAAACTGGAGATTATCTAATGTAATCCTGGGCACTACACTTCCTCTGCCAACCTGGGGGGGCAGCGGACTGACCTCATGCTTCCTTCTATGCATGAGGAGTCCAAGCTGCTTCTTTTCACCTCAGAGGGGAGAGTTTTCCCGGCCAGACATAGCGTGTGGAAGGAACATGTTATTCCGACCAGTTCCTTTCCCCTCCATCAGGCGCCCCGGCTGGCCAGGGGGAAGTAGTTTAGAGACCAGGATTACTGCATGTTTTTTGTGAGGGTACCTACCCTAGAGGACACAGGAAGAACATGCAAACTCCACACAGAAAGGCCCTTTTGCCAACCCCGTCTCGGGGTACTCCGACTGTGCCACCGTGCCCCAAACTATACTGCAATCTAGACTCTAGAGCAAAGATTATACTATCAGAAATATGGAGCTTTAACCTTAAAGGGGGCAGGGCACGGCCCGATTATAATTAGCTTTGATACATCAAGTACATGTTGTGAATATAAAATATATTAATATAATATCATGTATTATTATATTATAATTATTATATTATAATATAATATGATTTATATTATCAGACCTTTTAATACATTTGTTTTAACCAAAATGTCACTTAAAACAGCATCTTACTAAAATATTAAATCTAGCTTTCGCCACTGAACACCAAGGAAGAGCCACAGAGTGGCGCTCCATAGCAGCAGTAATTGGGCTGGCTGTCTATCAGGGCAGTCGGTCTGCGCTGCATGTCTGTCTCACTCCTTGGCTCTGGAACATGTTAACGTTCTCCTGTAGTTCCCCTGGCATCACAGGGGCTGACGGTGCCACTCAATCACGTTGAGCATCTTTTATTTTATTTTTGAGTGGTGCAAAGCACTCCAACAACCAGCTTTGTCTGTATGTTTGTGTACCTGTGTACGTGTCCGTGTACCTGTGTACGTGTCCGTGCACAGGTGAGCATGGTTACCATGGTCACTGACATTACGTCAGACCACAGCTGATCAGGCTATATAAGACCTTGCACCACTCAGTTCACACGGGTGTGATTTTTTTATGCATATCGTCGTAAATGTTCGTAAATTATCACCCTACTTGATCATACTACAAAAGTAGCAGATACGCAAGCTCGAAACGTGGGGCGAAGCAACGTGTTTTGAGCTTGTAGATCTGATACTTTTGCTATTTTTGAATTTGAATCAAGTCAAAACCCTGTATGAGATGCTGCGGAGCTTTTAATTTAGAGAATCAACGGATACAGGATGCAGCGACACAGGCATAAAGAAACAAAAGAAAAACAAACAAAGCTCATAATAGGAGCAACAACAACAAAAAAGTTCAGGAACTGACTGTCTGTAATGTCTTTTTTGCTTTAACACATAATGTTAGAATGTTAGCACAATTTGTAGAACGACTTCCAACAACGTTTAAATGGCTGTTTGTACTTAGTTATAAGAGGTTTGGGCCGCTACGTGGCCCTCACATCTACTTCGCACTGCCGATCCGACCAATATGACATAGAATATGGAGATGCTGATATGTCCATATAAGGAGTGTTCCTGTATCGTAAAACACCCAAAAATGGCGATGCCAATGAACATTGTGTGTGTGTGCGTACCGGGTATATTACTATTATGAAGACCAAATGCCCCCACAACTTAAGTATAGTAGATTAGAGAAACATGCAGGCATTTTGAGGACCAAGAAATGATTAGGAGTAGGAAAATATTCAGGTTGGGGTTTAGGGTTAGACATTTAGAGATAGGTTTAGGGTTGATGGTTAGAGTAGATCGCCCGTAGATCTGCGATCTACGGGCGATCTACGTCACTATCGCCGTCCTAAAATGTTGATGTCCTGTGTGTGTGTGTGTGTGGGTGCGTGTGTGTGTGTGTGTGTGTGTGTGTGTGTGTGTTCAAACCTCGCCACAATCATTTCCTCAGAACTCAGTGAATATCAGCTTGTTTAACACGTGATGTGTTGACCCTGAAAGGTCAAGACAGCGCATCACCATGGCGACGGCTTTGGCGATAGAGCACTGAGTTCGCATCTGAAATTGCACGCACGCACGCACGCACGCACGCACGCACGCACGCACGCACACACACACATGGACCCTTACTGGTCTGTATAACTCTGAGAGTGTACGCATGGAACCAAATGGACACTTGTGTACACTCTCAGAATGATGGGGGTCCTTTAAATGAGAGAGAGAGAGGGGGGGGGGGGGGGGGGGGTAGAGGGGAGCATGTGGGATACTCATTCAGATTGATCTCATATCTCTGCTCAGATGCACATGTTCTTTTATAGGAAAATTGATTAAAAAAAATGGACTCAGTAGTTTTTGAAATTAATGTGATCTGTTGTAATCATTGTTGATCGATCGATCTCTCCATGGAAACAAGTTTCTGCCACTGACTAAGCCGGTTTACAGGTTTTTATCGTATTTGTTTATATACAAATGTCAGAATCGGTAATGAAAGTCTCTGTCAGTCTTGTCCAAGGCTTTGATTGTTACAGATTGTTACAGTCAAAGGTTATGCTAAAAGGTTATCACAAAAAGCCCCAGGGGACTTGTTTCCATTGTGTTCCATCGTACTCAATTCAGCATAACGAACGTAGGAATCTACGCCCAGTTGCAATTTGAGGTCAGCCATCACATCAGTAGATAACAATAACAGTCAGATTCTTACTCATGTCATCTTTTATACACTTCATTATTATAATTACCTCTTAAAAGAAAATGACCATTGTGTTCTGTCCTGGCTTTCTTCAGCTGTCTCTGCTCAACAGTTATTCTGTTAAGACCTGTCAGGTCCATCTGATGAGGCCAATTCTACAAAATGTCTTCAACATGTGTTGCTAGATCGGTGGTGGTGCTCAAACCTTTTCATGGGATTTTGGGACCACCTAAAATTTGTGGACCACCTAATGTATTTGGCCGCAAAGCCGCAGACCCCCATTTCAACATATTTTGTTCGAGGGACCCCCAGAAGCAAAGAGTATATATATTCACAACTCAAAATTTGCAGATCTACAAGCTAAGCTTGTATATCTGCTATTTTTGAATTGCCAAAGTATAATATTATAGCCTAACGGTTGAAGTGGTTAAAATCTAAAATAACAAAGATGCTTCCCCTGCCTTAATGGCTAGGTGTGCTGTCATGCTCATTTCAGCACGGCTGGATAGCTTATTTCAACCAATTGCTTGGTCAGAAGAACTACCTGTAGTAATATAAATATTTCATTCCACTTTTGTCTTTTATCTCCTATTTTGGCGACTCCTCTGTGTACCACCATGAGGGGGACTCAAGTACCACCAGCGGTACTAGTACCAGTGGTTGGGAACCTCTGCTGTACAGTACTGTATGTCAAATCACAGATGTGTTTACTGCGGTGGCGCGTGCAATCGCTTTAACATTTCCACAGTGGAAAATTGTTTGCTTCTCCTCCAGTCAGTTATCTAAATACCAGGTGCGCCTGCAGCCCAGATTCTCTTAAAGAGATTTAGCCTGTCAGACCCCAAACTTAGAATATTTTGTTGTTGTTGGATATGATTTTGTCCACAATTCCATGCTGTATTGATGTGGTACAATTCTTCTACATTATCTAATTGTGCAGACTTCATATAAATTAATGCAGGTGTTTAAACAATACATTTTCGTAACTCTGAGAGGAGTTTCATTTTACGTCCATTTGGTTTCATTTTACGCTCTCAAGAGTGAAAGATCTAATTAGGGTCTATTTGGTTAACCCAAAACATGGTAACGCCCCGCCTGCATCTGATTGGCCTACCGGCTACCGGCACTGCCCGTCTTGTCAGACTGTCCTCCGAGACGCGAGGTTACTCCGTGGTGGGAAATAATACAAGTACAAGAGAATGACAGCTTGGCGTATTATATCGTACTTGTTTTATTTATTTATTATCCAGCATCATCCACCTCGGAGGAAAGTCTGGTAAGGCCTTATTGCAAAACATACATTATCCACTTCACCCTTCGGCCATTTTAAAATAGCCGATCTACAAGCTCACAATTCATCGCGATGTGATGCATTGTGAGGTTGTAGATCTGCTATTTTCTAAATATTTTTATACATTTGGAAACTTGTGAAATAGGACATTCGGCATAATGAGTACTTTTACTTTTGTACTTTAAGTAAATTTGGAATTCGGGACTTCTGCTTGTAACAGAGTATATTTCTACATTGCAATAGCATATTAAAAAGCTAAAAAAAATTGAGTACTTTTTCCACCACTATTCTCCACCCACTTATTTACACCTGTGAACATGTCATGTGACAATGAAGCTGATTCTGCGTTCACACGAGGCAGATACAAAGATGCAAACGTCGTTGACGCCATCAAGCGTGCGTCCGTAGTGACGGGTGTCATTGCAGCGCAATTTGGAATCCCACCAAAGCGCCAGGATCCGACCGCCGTTCCAGGAGCCAGGACCTGCCTTACCATGTCTGATTGGCTCCCGGGCAGGCATATAGTTTTATTGAGGTTAGGTTTAGGGTTAGGCATAGTTGCAAAAACGAGAACTGTCAATCACAGCGACTACCAGCCAATCACAGCAGGATTTTCCTGGAGCTACGGTGGAATTCCATATAATATGTCATTGCAGCTAGCTCTGTAGCTTTGCATCTGGAAGTTGAACCCAGCTCAGCTTCAATTTGAAGCTTTGCATAGCTTGCAGACGTTGGATGTATCTTTGTATCTTCATGTCGCTGTCTTCCATTGACAATGTAGACTGTATCTTTGCATAGGACTTTAGCTAACCCTCCTTTAGCTGTACTCTGGGGTGATGATGACGCAGGTAATTGTGTGTGTTGTGTGTGTGTGTGTGTGTGTGTGTGTGTGTGTGTGTGTGTGTGTGTGTGTGTGTGTGTGTGTGTGTGTGTGTGTGTCTCGTCTCTGTTGGTTGGAAACCTATACTGTATATGTCCAAAACTGTCATATTTCAGGATTCAAATACAAAATAACCAGTAAGACGCCCTAAAGAGCGAAGTCGTGTGCACGCATCCGCCTGGGTGACGGTAAACTGCTGGGCGAGTGCTGGCGCTTTGGAATGGGGGGTCAGATCAACATATGGAATGAATTCTGTACTGGCCATATATGGAGTGTGTCTTGAGTGTACAGGGTTTGATGAGGTCAGGCGGACATACGGACATACTTTTTAGGTTTTCATAGCAACCTGCGACCTACGGTCGCAATTAAAAACTATACTGCTTGTGGATCTGCTATACTTTTGATGCCTTTGTGTGATGCTGTAGTATTATTAGCGGTTTCGAGTGAAGCGGTGGTATTATGAAGTAAGGCACTGATTTGCAAAACAAAAAAGACCAATATGGCATATGGAGATAAGAGGTTTCTGCCCGACAGCCACGATATAATGGAACCAGAAGGAAACCATTATGAGTGATTATGGGTCAAATCAATGATTCACATCGCGTGGGCTGTGGGGTTATTGCAAGTGGGCCTCCAAATAATTGGCAAAACCCTGAGATGATAACATAAATATGTTATGATGATAACATAAATATGTTATCATCATCATAACAGTACATCAAGTTCCTATATTATAGGAACTTGATGTACTGTACATATACTACCGTACGTTACTTCCACTGATTCAAGCCAGAACACAATGGATTGATTGATCAATTCAAATAAATTAATGCTCTGAAAATACCTTTGCATATAAGTGGTCAGATGGGTGGGCCTCAAACGCTTTTCGGTAAGTGGGTCGTGAGCCAGAGAAGGTTGAGAAAGAAGCTGAGTTCAGTGAGCAGCACTGCTGTGCATTCGGTTAGATTTGCAGCAGTGAAATGAAATGCATAATCCCTGAACAGCTAAATGAGGATTTGTTACCCGATCCTGCACCGCTCCCTCTCTCTTACATAAAACCATGTGTGTGTGTGCGCGCGTGCATGCTTCGACTGCACATGTGTGTGTGTGTGTGTGTGTGTGTGTGTGTGTGTGTGTGTGTGTGTGTGTGTGTGTGTGTGTGTGTGTATGTTTGTGTCCATGCACACGCAATCCATATGGTGTGATATCTGTGATCTGATTATCTGTTTGTGTGTGTGTGTGTGTGTGTGTGTGTGTGTGTGTGTGTGTGTGTGTGTGTGTGTGTGTGTGTGTGTGTGTGTGTGTGTGTGTGTGTGTGTGTGTGTGTGTGTGTGTGGTGGCGGTGGCGGTGGCGGCGGCGGCGGCGGCGTGCACGCGTGCTAGCCTCAGGTAAAGGAGACATGCTTCTAAACAACATGTGTGTGTTATATATCAGCTGTCAGGTCAACAGCTGGCCAAAGCAGAGAATAGTGCTGCAGAGACAAACACTGACCTTTATCACACAAGCAGGGTTTTCTCTCTGCCATGCCAGAGAGACACATCACAATCCCAGAGTGTCCCACATAGTCCTATATCCAAAGTGTACTATGATGACCATATATAATCATATCTGATGCTGAAAGGGCTTAAAAAAAACAAATAAATTCAGTATAAGCAACATAATAACAATATAAAAGCACTGCCTATATGTGGATTAACCAAACGGCAAGTAAGCGACATGGGCCGCACTGGAGTTTGACAAACAAAACCTGTAGTTTGACAAAGATCAATTTGTATAGCACATTTGTATCATATTTAATGCCCTTTTCCCATGGAGGATGTCCCCACCCGTAGAAGGCCCAAGACGTCTGGAGACGTCTTTAGGTATTTTTTAATGGTATAAAAATCGGATCGCTAAAATACATTTTTTGACAGCGGCCGTTGCTGGGCCACGCCTTGCTCAGCGCTCCCGAACATGTTTTGCGCATGCGCACAGCCGTTCACTTCCTTGATTACGGCAGACAAAACGTGCTATTATCTCTGAATATACGGTGCTGTCCATTGTTTGTGATCAGAACACTGATGTTCTGTCCTAATTTCTGACTTCACTTAACCAAGCATCTCGTTTGGAATATTAAGACTTGACAGCGCGAGGTACCTCCCGGTTTTGGTGGGAAATGAAAGGTGGGGCTTTTCAGAGTAAAATCTGCCTCATCTGCTGCGCACGCCTTTATTTTGAAAAACCCCTGGGCATAAAAAGTGTTAAAGGCATGAGGCATTTTGAACGAAAAAAGGGAATGATGCAGATGACTTTCTTGTTTGTTTGCCTTACCCTGTGCCACCCAGACAGCCAGTAGATTTTCCTCTTTTGTTTTTCTTTTTGTTTTATCACACATAGGCCTATATAGACCATAAAACACAACAGATATTTCCCAGTGTGGCCTTTGAACTCAACAGGAAGAATGTGTACTACAGTAGTGCTGTGTGTGTGTGTGTGTGTGTGTGTGTGTGTGTGTGTGTGTGTGTGTGTGTGTGTGTGTGTGTGTGTGTGTGTGTGTGTGTGTGTGTGTGTGTGTGTGTGTGAGTGAGTGAGTGAGTGTGTGTCTCTCTGTTATGCATGGCTACATCCCAGGTCAGGTTGGGCTTCATATATAGTGCATAACAGTGGCTTGTTATTCTGGACTGTAATTTTTTAACAGTAAGATTGTCATTGTATTTATTTTGCATGCTGACTGGCAGGAACAATTAGCTCTTAGAGAATATAGCTCTGTCCTACAGTGAAGTCCCTTAATAAAGGAGGCAGTTGTTTCAGTGTTTCATGCAACCTTGTCGTGTCCTTTCCACGTCTCCAGGTAGCAATAAGGTATGAGGCCAGGGTTTTATCTCGATTACGTGTTTACCTGCTGCCACCCATGTTTCCTCTCCTCATTTGCTCTCCGACTCCACCCCTAACCTTTAACTGATAAACAAGATTTGTTTTCCGCAAGTAGAATGCGTGTGAGGAGATAACATCCAAGCCTTGTGCACAAGGGTGTGTGTGTGTGTGTGTGTGTGTGTGTGTGTGTGTGTGTGTGTGTGCGTGTGCGTGTGCGTGTGCGTGTGTGTTTACATCTCTAGCAGCTAATACACCAGATATTGTTGTGGTTGATGAAGAGTCCAGAGAAGTGTCTGTATTAGAGATAGCCTGCACCTTTGACCACAGCCTAGAGGAGGTCATAAAATACCAACCACTTCTACATAACATCTCAGAGCTGGGCTATAGGTGCAGACTATTTGTCTTTATATTTGGCAGCCTAGGGCATATGCACAGACTGGTTGTTAGAGGGTTCCAACAACTTGGGATGCCCAAAAAGGAGGCAAAAAGGCTGGCAAAGTATTGTGGTGTCTCTGCTATAATTGGCAGCCGTCATATATGGCGGAGACGCTGTTACTTATACCCATAGAGTACTGTGTGACATGCCTGTTGTATCATGAAAACAACTCTAATGCACCTATAATATTTGTGTCCTTGTATGCATATCCTTTGTGTGGACATAAATAAATGGTTAAAATTTGTGTGTGTGTGTGTGTGTGTGTGCATGTGCGCGCTTGATACTTAAGTTACAAATGTTTTTTTTTGTGATTAGTATTTTATTGGATTTTCTTTTTTAGACACAAACACAACACCCACAATACCAGTAACAACAATACAGAACAATCAAACGAAGACAAAATAAATTAAAAAAAAGCGTTTGACACAAATCGACAGTCACATTACAAAAAATAAAATAAAAAAGACACAACTAGGAGGGAAGGAAGGGGAGGGGAGGCTGTGTTCTTCTCGATAGACATATATGTGAGCAGGCGAGGATCTACTGTAGGGGGGGCAGCCAGTAGTCTGTCATTACGTAGTGCTATCATACAGAAGGAATCTGTCCCACTTCTGGTGGAACTGATCTATCCTATTTTTCATAGAGAATGATACTCTTTCATATGACGCTGTACTGTTTAGTAAGTTATGCCATTCTGTAATTGATGGTACGTGGGCCGATTTCCATAATTGGACTAGCAGCCTCCTGCCCAGCATTATGGCTGTTTGGATCCATTCCACGTGTGTGGAAGGAGTTATATCTTTAAGAATAGAAGGATCTCCTAGTATAAATAAGCGGATATCGAGAGGGATATCTTGACCAATGATTCTCTCAATAAGATCATGTATTTGTGTCCAAAAATCATGTACCCTGGGGCACTTCCATAAGACATGGGTCAACGTACCTTCGTTCGGGCACTTCCAGCATCCTGGATCATTTTTTAGCTTTGCTCTATGTAATTTAGAAGGGGTCCAATACATTCTATTAAAGATTTTAAACTGAATTAGCCTAGTGCGAATATTGCGTGACATGTGCTTTGAATTGCCTAGTATGTTGACCCATTCTTTTTCTGTAAAAGTAGTTTGCATGTCTTTTTCCCATACCATTTTCAGAGCTCTAGTAGTACTAACTTTCTCCAGCAACATCGAGTAGTAGAGCGATGCTTCATGACCCCTACCGTAGCTAGTGATAATAGAAGAGGGAGTCTTCCCATTCTGAGGGACCAAGGAGCTTCTAGACATTTTTCTCAACAGGCTTTGAAGTTGGACATAATGCCAGTATTGTTGTCTATTTAGGTTAAATTCTGCCTGTAGGTCATTAAATGATTTGAGTTCCTGGTCTCTGTAGAGGTCACCAAGCACCGCCACTCCCTTTTCCACCCATTCCTTCCAATAGATGGAGGATCTGCCAATATGTATACGAGAATTAAACCATATGCTAGAAGTCTTATTTAATAATGGATCAAAGTTAAGAATTTTAGCTGCCTTGTTCCAGACCCCCTTCAGACATGTCAACACTGGGTGAGACTGTACACTTGAAGGTAGGGAGGCCGAGGCATAGGCCTTCAAGGGGAGAGCAGAACACTGATATCCTTCCACGTCAAACCACGGGGGGGCACGTTCGGGGGGAAGTGACCACTGTGCCAAATGCCGCAGGCAAAAGGCATAGTGGTACAAAAGTAGATTCGGTATCCCTAAACCACCTTGATCCACCCTGTTCTGAAGTTTCTTGAGACATATCCTAGGTCGTTTCCCCTCCCACAGAAAAAGGCTACACAACTGGTTGTACTTGTGGAAGTACTTCATGGGAACCTCAACGGGCAATGATTGTAAAATATAGTAAAATTTGGGAGCTACAGTCATTTTTAGCACATTCGCTTTTGCCCACAAAGAGAGACGAAGAGGTGCCCATCGTTCTATGTCAAGCTTAAATTTTTCAAATAGGGGTTCTATGTTAACCTTTATGAGATCTGACAGATTAGATGGGAATACAACTCCAAGATAGCCTAGGCCCTGCGTTGGCCATCTAAAGTTTCCTGATCGGAACAGGGTTCTGGGGCAGTATGCTGTGAGGGGCAACGCTTCACATTTAGACCAATTTATTTTGTAGCCTGAGAGTCTAGAAAATGAATTAATAATAGACAACAGTGTGGGGACAGAGGTTTCTGGTTTGCTTACCATAGTCAAAATGTCATCTGCATATAGCATTACCTTATGTGATATTGGGCCCACTTGTATGCCAGGAAAATTCGGGTCCAGGCGAATGGCCGCTGCCAGCGGTTCTAGGGCGAGCGCAAAGAGGGCAGGAGAGGCAGGGTCTCCTTGGCGAACCCCTCTACCCAGCTTGAAATATGAAGAAATTAACCCATTGGTTGTTACAGCTGCTGTAGGTTCTCTATATATCAAGCGAAGCAATTTAAGAAAGGGTTCTCCAATTCCAAAGTGCTTTAGGACTGTAAATAAATACCCCCACTCGACCCTGTCAAACGCCTTTTCGGCATCTAATGACAGGGCTGCAACAGGCTCCGCCTCTTCCCTGACAAACCACATTAAGTCAATTAGACGTCGTATATTGTCTGTAGAGTAGCGATTACGCACAAACCCCACTTGATCGGGATGAACCAAGAAGGGGACAGCTTTATTTAGTCTATTAGCAAGGATTTTTGAGAAAATCCGACTATCATAATTAGTCAGAGAAATGGGTCGATAATTACGACAGTCTGTGGGGTCTTTATCTTTTTTCAAAATAAGGGTGATTATAGCTTGGGAGAGTGTCGGCGGAAGCATGCCTCTTTCCAGCGAGTCGTTGTACATGTCAAGCATCATTGGAGCAAGTTCATCAGCAAAATGTTTGAAAAATTCAGCGGTAAAGCCATCAGGGCCGGGGGCCTTGCCTACGGGTAGTGTCTGTATTATTTCTACAATCTCTTTAACTGTTATTGGAGTATCAAGTTTTTGTTTCTGTTCCGTCGACAGAGTTGGAAGATTTAATTTGGAAAGAAATACATTTATTTCTATCTGCTCTACCTCTGATTCTGATTTATAAAGATTCTCATAGAATTCTCTAAAGGTAGTGTTGATTTCAGTAGTACTTGTGTGTAATGTCCCCTGATGATCTTGTACTGCAGGAATAGCGCTATGGGCCTCTTGCTGTTTAATATAATTAGCCAACATGCGCCCAGCCTTATCGCCCTCCTCAAAGAATTGCTGACGAGCCCTGAACAATGAGAATTCGACCTTCTGTGACAGCAGAGTATTATATTCGTATTTAAGTTTAGAGAGTTTGCGTAGATTATCTTCCGACATACAGGCTTTAAAGTTGTTCTCAGCTATCTTCACTTCCTTTTCAAGGTTAAGAATCTCTGACGCTCTCTCTCTCTTTTTATGGGAAGCATATTGAATTATAAAACCCCTGAGAAAAGCCTTTATTGTTTCCCATGCTGTTGATGGAGATGGGGCTGTGGGTATATTGGTTTCCCTGAATAAATTAATCTGTTCTTGTAATAATAGTCTAAAGTTGCTATCCTGTAGTAGACTTGAGTTTAGTCGCCATCTTAGTGATTTTACTTTACCAATGCTGCCAAATGGCAAGAGGAGAAGAGTCACTTCTGCATGGTCTGATACTATAATAGGCCCTATGTCACATGAGACAATAGATGGTAAGAGGGAATGAGATATCAGGAAGTAATCTATTCTAGTGTAAATCCGATGACAGGGGGAGTAAAATGTATAGTCCCTACTAGTAGGCTTCAATAATCTCCATACGTCCACTAGGCCTAGGTCTTTACAAATATTGTTTAATATTTCGACGGCTCTACGGCTTTTGTAACTTATGGCATTGCTACGGTCCTTGTCCTTATCAAAAACCTGATTAAAGTCTCCACCTAATATAATAGGGTAATTATGCCCGTTATCCATCTCTCCCATTCTAAATTCCAACATTCCAAAGAAGGCAGGGTCGTCTAGATTAGGGGCGTATACGTTGGCCAATATCAAATGGTGACCTTGAATTTCGGCTTCAATAATAATCATTCTTCCCTGATCATCGGTAAACACTTTATTGCTCTTAAACTGAAGATGTTTATGCACCAAGATCGCAACACCTCTACTATTACTTGAACCAACGGAATAAAAAACCTGACCCACCCAGTCCCTCCGTAATCTCTTATTATCTGATTCTAATAAATGTGTTTCTTGGAGGAAAACGATGTCATATTTCCTTGCTTTTAAAGTATTCAATATTTTCTTCCTTTTTACCAATTGACCCATCCCTTTCGTATTCCAGCTACATAGGCTTAGCCCCCCCCTACGATCCTGCCCGCTCATCCGTTAGCTTGAAACCAAAATACCACACAGCCTCAGAGTTGGGGAACGGGGGTGAAGAAACAAAAGGAAAAAACATATCAAAAACAAAAACAACAATACAAACCAAACCTTGGAGCCAAAGTGCTCCACCCAGTGTGCCTTAGTGATAGGCACTAGCACAAAACAAATGCGTCTGTGAAACGCTCCCTTTTCAAGGCCGCTTGACTAATAACTAATAACGGCACCACATACTCAATATAATAAAAATAAAAAAATATATATGTATAGCCTGCTTGGTCACCCACTGGCATATAGTAACGCTCGTCCCCCCACCCTATCCCATACCTTTATTTATTCTCCGCTCTTCATTTTATTTCCGATACCACTTTCTGAAGGACTGCCAATATACTAAACTAAATTGCCTCAGCACCAAGGCCCTTCCTGCCGATCAGACAGGACACGGTTCATAGCATGAGTTAATGTATTTTCCACTACTTTTTTAATGGGTTATTGGTGTTTTAACAATTTGTGAAGAGAGAAGAAAAAGAGGGAAAATGAGTAAACAATCCTATTAGTAATTATTATTATTCTCTGTACTTTTTTTTTCTTTTTTCCCCCCCCCTCTCCCTTAGGTTATACATTGGGATCAGCCTGATGCTTGTTGAATGGAGCGATATCCTGTTAGCCTACCCAGGGAGTTGTAAGTCCGTCGAGAGAGGCATCGGAAACGACCATTAGAAATCGTTACGTCCCTAATTTACCAGAAAATGATTAGAAATCGTTACGTCCCTAATTTACCAGAAAATAAATAAATAATAATAACAATAACAACAACAGTAATTATCATCATTATTACCGTCATTATCACAACCAATGTCTTTTAGAGGCAGCAGCAGAGTATTCACATTGATTGATAAAGTTGGCATGTAATAATAATAATGAATAAAAAATACCCCCATCAGTCCAGCATAAGAATACATAATACAATTAATAGGAGAAAAAAGATTGGTATCAGGGAGAGAAAAAAAAAATAATAATAATACCGCAGTTCCTCACTGTATCTCTACCAGCATATCCCCTGCCCTCCCCCCGCCACACACACGCACACACACACACACACACAATAATCATGTAGGCCTACAATTCAGATGCCATGATGATCCCCATTTGTCCATTTTGACAACATATATATAGCTGCAACTTAATCAATGCATGGGGCGATCATTGCGATCATAAGTTACAAATGTAATGCTGTTTAACAGTGAGTCACTTCAAGGTGAATTATGTCTGTTTACAAAGACACTTTCCAAATAAGCCAAAGTGATAAGAGTGGTCTAACACTGTCATCTATTTTCTTTTACTATTACTATATTGCTACCACTATTTTCAAAGTTAAACATTCTATTTGCCGCGAATGCGTGCTTCCCTTTTAATTGTAGTGGCTCCTTAAAGACGTAAGGCCAGGGTGTCTTACAGTGAGGGACAGACCTTAAAGACGTAAGGCCAGGGTGTCTTGCAGGGAGGGACAGACCTTAAAGACGTAAGGCCAGGGTGTCTTACAGGGAGGGACAGACCTTAAAGACGTAAGGGCAGGGTGTCTTAGAGAAGGGAGGGACAGTAAAGACGTAAGGCCAGGGTGTCTTAGGGAAGGGAGGGACAGTAAAGAGGTAAGGGCAGGGTGTCTTAGGGAAGGGAGGGTTAGGGTTAAAAATGTAAGGACAGGGTGTCTTAGGGAAGGGAGGGACAGTAAAGAGGTAAGGCCAGGGTGTCTTAGGGAAGGGAGGGTTAGGGTTAAAGATGTAAGGACAGGGTGTCTTAGGGAAGGGAGGGTTAGGGTTAAAGATGTAAGGACAGGGTGTCTTAGGGAAGGGAGGGTTAGGGTTAAAGATGTAAGGACAGGGTGTCTTAGGGAAGGGAGGGTTAGGGTTAAAGATGTAAGGGCAGGGTGTCTTAGGGAAGGGAGGGTTAGGGTTAAAGATGTAAGGACAGGGTGTCTTAGCGAAGGGAGGGACAGTAAAGACGTAAGGCCAGGATGTCTTAGGGAAGGGAGGGTTAGGGTTAAAGACGTAAGGACAGGGTGTCTTAGGGAAGGGAGGGTTAGGGTTAAAGGCGTAAGGCCAGGGTGTCTTAGGGAAGGGAGGGTTAGGGTTAAAGACGTAAGGCCAGGGTGTCTTAGGGAAGGGAGGGTTAGGGTTAAAGACGTAAGGCCAGGGTGTCTTAGGGAAGGGAGGGACTGTAAAGACGTAAGGCCAGGGTCTCTTAGGGAATGGAGGGACAGACACCCTGTGATAGTGGAAGTGTGTGGGAAGGAAGTGTCCTGGAGTTAACCCCTTAAACCCCAGAATCCGTATAGTGGGTAAAACTTTCGCTGAAAATAGCAGATGGACAAGTTTACAACGTGACGCGCTGCAACTTGTCGATCCCCACATTAACAGAAAACAGAAACTACACTAGCATAGAGCCCTGGGGGGTTCCGCTCAACCATAAGGGGGATACGTGTCCTGCCCTTGATTGCCTTCTGATTAGGAAACGCGGAGATGTCCGGCGTTTACTATAACTCTTTTTTTTGCTTTTTGCCTTTATTGATAGATTTTACACTAGGTTGACAGGAAACAGGGATCGGGACTCGAACCCACGACACACTGTCAGGATTACCAGCCTATGTGCCCAGAACGCTAGGCCGGCCCGGGCCACTAACCCTACATCTAACCCTAACCCATGGCGGCAGAAATTTCACTTCTGCGTTCCCTAATTGCAGGCTCCAGACGAGCCTACTGGTGATTATCAGTTGATAACAAATCGAGTCAGGTGGTGAAGAAGGGGGGGGGGGGGGGGGGACATGACCATTTAGGGAGCATGTTTCCTTCTCTCTGTGTGGCATGCGCTCTTGTATCAGGTACAATGTAAACACTCCTCTATAGTTGTGCTAGCCTCATTCACTCTGTCAATGCATCAAGACTAAAAGATGTGTGCTGAGGTCAGTGTGAAATAAATGGCTTTAGTGATTGATTCATGTTTCAACCTTGATTTTAGAAATGTGTTATATACATATAAAACACTGGAGGCCTGATATAGGCCTATACGAGTGAAATGTTGTTGAGGAGATGTAACTTAGTAATAGGCTCTAATGGGTGCAACAGTTAATTGAGGTGGTGTTAGCATTGCTTTGTAGCATTTGGCCGGGCCACGCCCACGGGTCCTGCACAGGGGGGTCTGGGCGACGTTGCTGCTCGACTTCCTCGTCAAATTCGTCGTCATCGAATGAGGCAAGGAAATAGTTTCGAGCACGTCTCAGACGCTTCTTTCTGGCTTGACGTGATAATTCAGTGCATTTGCTGCAGTCGGTCTGCTCATTCAGAGCGGCCTCAGCATGGCTCAGACCCAAGCAGTAAACACACAGGATATGTGTCAAATTGTTGCATAACGTGACAAAGCTTTTGAGGGACTGTAGCAGTAGCCTCGGCCTGTTGTGTGCAGGCCGGGGCGTTCTAATTCTAATTAGCATTAGAATTGTTTTGCGTCAATTTGTTGTTCTCAATTATTCGATTAATCTGAAAAGTAATCGATTGAATTATCGCTGAGAAAATAATTGATAATTGCAGCCCTAAATGGGTTTCAATGTTGTGGTTTTAAAATGTGCCCCGTCTGGCTTGAAAGCGCAATTGTCCTACAGTATTGTTGTTGTTGTCAAACATCCAGGCAGCACTGAAGCGCATGCTCTTCCACTGTGACTCAGTGACTGCATATCTGATTGGCCTCATTCACTGCCATGCTCTGTACTGGGTATTGGGGCAATGGAAACAGGACTTGTTGTACCTGGACTAGCCTCATTCACCCTCTGTCTCCCAGGGGATGTCCTGGAATGGCCTATAGCTGGGGGCGGACTCGTAAAAAATCACCACAATTTGGCTTTTGGTGACTAGTTTTTGAATTTTGGCGTGGTGTTAGGTATGGGTATACGGTTTTCAAAAAGCTGTGCAAACAGTTGGACACGCCCCCTAGTGGGCTGTTTGCACAGACTCAAATATTAGATACGTATAGCTATGGTTGTAAACCAAAATAATTGATAAAATAGATTTTTCAATGGATTCTGTTACTATTGGGTGTGCTAAATAACATACTAAAATGTTAGGAAAAACGAACAACCAGAAAGGCATCGTTTTCAAGATGGCGTCCACGGTGGCTAAAATGAGCTAAAATGCCTATAAACTGGGATTTAATACAAAATCATAACAATATGCACTTGGTAACTACTTTTTGAATTTTGGCATGGTGTTAGGTATGGGCATATGGTTTTCAAAAACCATATGCAAACTAATTTGGCTCGCCCCCTAGTGGTCGGTTTACAATTAAACCACTATTAGATATGTCAGTGTATGGTTGGAACCCCAAATAATTGATAGAAGAGATTTTTCAATGGATTTTGTTACCATTGGGTGTGCTAAATAACATACTAAATTTTTACGGAAAACGAACAACTTGAAAGGCATCATTTTCAAGATGGCGTCCACAATGGCTGCCAGGAGCTTAAAATGCCTGTTTCATTCCAAAGTTGCAAACCGACCACTAGGGGGCGAGCCAAATTAGTTCCCGATGTTTTTTGAAAACCTTATGACCATACCTAACAGCATGCCAAAATTCAAAGAGTAGTTACCAAGTGCATAATTGTTAATGTTTTACATTAATCACAGTTTATACAGTTTATAGGCATTTTAGCTCCCGGCAGCGTCACGTAAAAAATCATAACAATTATGCACTTGGTAACTGCTTTTTGAATTTTGACATGCTGTTAGGTATGGTCATAAGGTTTTCAAAAACCATTGCAAATTAATTTTGCTTGCCCCCTAGTGATCGGTTTGCAATGAAACCATAGGCATTTTAAGCTCCCGGCAGCTCCATCGTGGACACCATCTTGAAAACGATGCCTTTCTAGATGTTTGTTTTTCGTAAGAATTTAGTATGTTATTTAGCACACCCACTAGTAACATAATCCATTGAAAAATCTCTTCTATCAATTATTTGGGGTTTCAACCATATACTGACATATCTAATAGTGGTTTAATTGCAAACCGACATCTAGGGGGCGAGCCAAATTAGTTTGTGAGGGTGTTTGAAAACCTTATGCCCATACCTAAAACCATGCCAATATTCAAAAAGTAGTTACCAAGTGCATTGTAAAATGTAAAAAGACCACTAGGGGGTGCTCCCATCAACATACACATGGCTGGGCTGTGTGCATTCGGGGGCATACGTTAGATAGTGAGACATATGTACATGGCCGCAAGACACATACAGTACGTGGCCGGTTAAGACTCACCCGTGGCTCCGACATGCGTTAGCGGTTAAGACACATACGTGGCTTGTGAAGACTCTCCCGTGGCTTCCGTGTGCGGTTAGGGTTAGTTTAGGGTTTGGGGTAGGGTGTCGGACTAATGCGTGTCAGCAGAATGTTAGTTTGTCGGCCCAAAGATATACACCTGTGTTCATTTGCAGAGCATTGTTATTGTAATGTTCAATCAATAAATTGTGTTCCAGCTTCAATCAATGGAACATTAGTATTTATCCGTATGACAATGAAGACTCCTTTTCAAGTTTTTAAAGAGAATCTCAGTGTTTGCCAATTATTTGGAGGTCCACTTGCAATATCCTCACAGTCACGGTCCTGTGGTTGCCCATTGATTCCCCAGGTGGGTCCCCACATGATTTTTGGGGGGTCCTCAGATGACAGTGAAGTGACCATTTAAGGATTTAACACTGAAAGAAAGAAAGAAAGAAAGAAAGAAAGAAAGAAAGAAAGAGAAAGATATACATTTTCAGTGGCACATCAACATAAAAGAGAACAACATGGGTTTTGAGTGCAGTTCGTCCATCACATGCCATCTCCCTCTATTTGTAGCTATACCTATGTCTTAGTTTTGAGTGGATTTTTTCCATTCACACCAAATTAATAATTCTCCATCTCATCCATTAGCTTTTATACCGTTGTGTGTTTCATCCAATCACTCAATAGGTTCATGGGCTGAATATGGCATGATGCCCTAACTCTGAACTAATGGTTCATAAAAAACATCATAAGAGCCTGTGGCCTTATGATCCAGGTATACACAAATATCATAATAATTAAAAACAAATGTTAAATGTGAGCACCTTAATGACTGGAGATAGCCATGTTGATCATGGCCATATTTTGCATTTGAAAACCTTTATTTTTAAATATAGTGTTCATGCATGGCCACATGGGAAGAAGAGAAGCTCAGTTTTGTCTGGGTTCAGCTTGAAGCTAGAAACATACCCTACTTTATCATCAATTTTAGAATTTATGGGACCATAATTTACAAAAACTAATATAATTGAAAGAAGACTTTAAACTAGCGACTGAAAGCATAAAGTATTTATGAGAATATTTATTAAATTAGCGACACCCTCTAGGCCATTAATGAGAGTACTTCCTCATTGGCCTAATTTTCAGCAGTGAATGCTTGCTGCCTGGTCTAAAGCCTCTCTTAGGGGATGCCATGATGTGTCAGTGATGACCACATAACTGAAAGGTGTGTGTTGTATGTCATTTCTGTCCCCACTCTGTGTCTTTAAGCGTGATTGATACCGCACATTAAAAATATAGCCAGGCTCACATTAGGCTCACAACAACATGCTGCAGATGAGCTTGTAGATCGGCAATGTTTCGTAAATGAATGCCCTGTGTCAAGAGTACCATGCCATGCACTCAACAAGCGACCAGCTTGTAGATCAGCTATTTTTTGCTAGTGTGTGTCTGTGGGATTTTAATAAATATTAAATATTTTAAGAGCTTGTGAATAATTTGATCCACTTTTTCCTGGGAAGTAACAGTTTGGGACATACAAGGTTTCCACCCGACAGTGGCCATGTGTTTGTCAATGCACAGATGGACATGCGCCAGAACTCCTCCAGGAATGGTATGCTGGGGCCTCCGGGCAGCTCCGCTAGGTCTGAATTAGACTTCCGCTGCTACAAGGGCGTTGCTATGTTAGGTCCTGTTTTAGCTGCACAGAGGACTCCATGCATGGGCTCCTATAACCATGACCTGCCATGACCGCGTCGTAAAGTTAAACGCTAATGGGCTGGAAAACCACAACACTCACTCTCACTCTCACGAGTGTAAAAGGGTCCACGCCGGGGAAACAAATCACTGAAATAGGGACACCAACAGGTTGAACGCCGTTAAGTGGTCTGCCCCCATTACGTAGACAATGCCTTGATCGATTATCCCTGTTTACAGAGTGGTATATTCCATCAAAAAAGAATGCTATTGCTGAATATGCAAAATATCCATAGCTGTACCATTAGCAAACTTGATCAAGCTGTTAGTGAAATGCATTGTTGTCTCCGCCAGGCCGAAGGCGTGGCCGAGACTATATGTTATCGCTCCTTTCGTGCGTGTGTGCGTGTGTGCGTGCGTGCATGCATGCACACGCACACGTGTGTGTGTTTGTGTATCCGTCCGTCTGTGTGTGTACAGTTAATCTCTGGCACTATTGGCCCGATCCGCATGAAACTGCGTGCGCGCGCGCACACACACACACACACACACACACACACACACACACACACACACACACACACACACACACACACACACACACACACACACACACACACACACACACACACACACACACACACACACCCTGGAGGCCAGAGCAGAACCTCTGCCCCAAATTTATGACATGGGCCTATTAGAGTGCCACCAGGAGGCCAAAACTCACACAAATCGGTACGCATTATCTCTGGGGTCATTACTTTTTCAGATCCAATTCCGTGTGGCTATAAGTATGACCAAGGCCCTGGGTAGGCACAGGCAGAGGCCTAGTTTTTAAACTCTGGTTTGAAGGAATAAAAACAGTGCAGTGAATTCTTTGTGTAGTTACTCATACTGTGCAATACAGTATGTCATGCAGTATAAATAGCAATTTTGGCACAGAGATCCGTTCTTGAGCAAGCACATTACTTATTTCGGTCATTGGAGTTCCTGATTTTTTTTTCAGAAAGGGGGAACGCCCTCCCAACTTGCCAATGGCTCCTTTACTGCACGCACGGACACGCACGCACATTGCATGCATGTACCTAGCCGGGAAACTAGACGAATCTGCCAGAGCAAAAAGAAAAATAGCGGTCTAGCCATGCCATGCCAGGCTAGCATGAACGCACGCGCACATGCACACGCACACGCACGCACACACACACACACACACACACACACACACACACACACACACACACACACACACACACACACACACACACACACACACACACGCACACGCACACTGCACATCATTTCATTGTGAATCTTTTTTGGAATTACTTCCTTCCTATATCCTTTCCGTCCTTAAGGTCCCCCAACACAGGGTGCCTCTCACACTTCCTAGAGCCTCAAAGAGAGTGCTCTGCCTTCTCTGACTATAAAACAAAACATCTCCTTCCTGTCCTCTCTCTCTCTCTCTCTCTCTCCATCGCTCTGCTTCCTTCCTACTTTCGGCCTTTCCCTTTTTTAGAATAACGCCTCGTGAAACTGGACAAAATTGCGTGGGAAACATGCAACATCGTGGTCATTCCACAACGACTTCGGAAGTGTGTGGGACCATGACACTCAAACCATCATGTCGAGGCCTCCTAGTGCCGAGACACATATGTTAATTTAACTCACACAAATGAAGCTGATTCACGGATGTGCTAATGCTGTTTTTTCCTGCATGTTCGGCATCTGCCACACAGTGATTTAGCTGACCTTGTGTTTGCCCTACTATTCTTTGTGTGTGTGTGTGTGTGTGTGTGTGTGTGTGTGTGTGTGTGTGTGTGTGTGTGTGTGTGTGTGTGTGTGTGTGTGTGTGTGTGTGTGTGTGTGTGTGTGTGTGTGTGTGTGTGTGTTCGCACGCACGCACGCACGCACGCACGCACGCACGCACGCACGCACGCACGCACGCACGCACGCACGCACGCACATGCGCAGTGTGCTACTATGGCAGATAATGTGAATCCCACAGTGATTCATACAAGGTCAAATAAATACCAGGCCGGGATTTTATGCCGATTCAAGGATACTGTGTTAGTTCCATTGATCAAAGCCGGAAGACAATAGATCGATTGATTCATCATTGAAATAAACATGCACGTTGTCCACCCATCTGACCACTTACGGCAGCCGTTCGGTGGGCCCAGATCTAGAAAGGGTTGGGAACCACGCTGTCCCAGTGCAAACATCTGTCAACATTATGATGACAAAACTCACATGAAACACTCATGGCAGGAGTGAAAATGAGACAACGTAATGGAGAAATGTGTAACCTGACATAAAATCCACACATTAGCCTATATAAACACACTAACATACTTTGCGACGAACCGCAAAATTACACATACATGGACACATGGGCCGAGGCACCGCACGTCCTCAAAGCGATTGTTTATTGTTTATTGGTAAATAGGAGTGCCCATTGTTACTCGCCATTTAAAAAAACCACAGTGTTCCCTGTGATGTTTTGAGAACAGCGTGGTTTTCTTGGGCCCTGGGGAGCTTCTACCTTCCCCTCCACGCCAAGCCTTAATAACACATCTTCATGCAGAAGACACACTTCGTTCCTTTTAATCAAACGGGCTGCATGGAGGGACGCACCTGCCTCCCCCTCCTCTCCTCCCCTGTCTCCTTCAGTCCTCCCCTCCTTTCCTTCTCTTCCTTCCTTGTCCTTTCTCTTGTCTATATTTGTTATTATTATTATTATTATTATTATTATTATTAGTATTGACATTGACATTATGATATTATGAATTGAATACACAGGACCTGAATGGAAACAAGTGATATCCCTTTGGA
This sequence comes from Electrona antarctica, assembly GCF_951216825.1. Lineage (NCBI taxonomy): Eukaryota > Metazoa > Chordata > Actinopteri > Myctophiformes > Myctophidae > Electrona > Electrona antarctica. Next base: position 11,181,987 of record NC_136789.1, read on the forward strand.
CGTGTGTTTGACCGTGCTCTGTACTGTTTACATTTCTGCCAATAAAGTAATCAATCAGTCGATCAGTCTTAGCTTAGAGGTTTAGGGTGAAGATTGTTTCCACTACCCAAACCATAGGCCTACCCTTTGCGCAGGCGATCTTCAAAGCACATATAATGTGTCACGATAAAATGTATTGCAACAAATATATATTTACATTATTTTACTCTTTCTCTGTACATGTACATCAGTTTTACTATTTTTAATTAGGAAGGAGACACGGATGGCCTCAAACTTGTCGTGTGTATCCAATAAACAATTCGATCGGACCAATGGTTTTCCAAGAAACGGAAATGTCTGCAGCTGTCTGTCCGCAGCTCTGTGGAGGACGCGCCAAATTTCAGTGTGTTTCGGAGTCAGTGTGGGCACCGGCTATCCTGATTGGCTAACCCGACCCGTCAGCTTCACTGATTGGCTGAGCTTTCGATCACATGTGTACCACTTTCACTTTGCTATTATGTAAGTGGTGCCATGTGAGAAAATGTAAGGTAACGGGTGGGCATGTATTGCCCGACTTGCATCGTTCCCTGATATGACTTGAAACGCACCAGTGAAGCGACAATTTTCCACGCTGCACATTTTATCGTCTACTCAGGCTTTTGTGACTGAGCACCCAGACATTTTTTAAGTTGCTCAATTCAGTATTTAGATATTTGATATACATTTTATCCCCTTAACTCCATTTTAACCATGACATATTAATCTAAAACAGTGGTTTTCAACCCTTTTCATAAGGTCCATTATTTATTTGGCATTTGAACCCTGTACCATCATTTGATGATATTTAACCTCTCAGACCCAAAACTTGGAATATTTTGTTGTCGTTGGATACGTTTTTGTCCACAATTCCATGCTGGATTGATGTAGTAGCCTACCATGGGAGAGTTAACAGGCAAACGTTGATCAAATTAGTACTATAGACGAATAACAGTTTAAGTCCACACTAATTATCCATAATGTATAAATGATGGATAATGGGTCAGGACAACTAGGCCTTTTCGTGGAGGGGTCAGAATAAAAGTTGGACCTAAACTGTTATTCGTCTATAGTACTCTTCTACATTTATCCAATTATAGACTTCTTGTAGGCCTAAATTAAGTAATACAGATGTTTAACAATAATGTAAGTCTTTAGAATAACTTCAAATCATTTTACGCATTTTGATGGTGTTTATTTATTTTCCTCCAACTTTTGGAAGTATTTATACAAATATGAGACTGTATAGGCTAGGGTAATTTTAGAACCAGACCGTTGATGGACTGGAGTCTGGACTCCCCTCAATCATGTCCAATACTTGTGCAGGCAGAATGATTTACACAATAATTTGAATGGTGAAACGTGGTTACAGATTAACTCAAATTCCAGGGAAAGGGAACTATACACTAGGGGGAACTCAACATAAATCAGTAGGAGGGGAGCCATTGGCAAGGTTTTACTCTACCCCAAAAATAGGCATGACATACATCATGAAAGGTGTTGGACAGCACTGGCCACATGTCTGTGTTCTAAATGTTTATCTGTGCATTTCACCAATGTAATTCTTGTTCAGTGGTCAAACTGAATTCCCAATAATTGGAGTAAAGGTTTTCTTGCTATAAACGGAAAGAAGACAGGAAGAAGAGAGGAACATAATAGACTGTAATAAATATATTTTAAACAAACTGTTGTAGCCTACTCTAAACAAACATTAAAACGCCATAGTAAATAGTTAGGCTACTTACACACACACACACGCACACACACACACACACACACACACACACACACACACACACACACACACACACTTCTTGTACGTCTCTAAATGTTTTGATGAATTGAACATGCAGGTGGACCCTCTTGTAAACAATTGAAGTGTAATGCTTAATTGGTCGTCCACTCACAGTTAACAGTCTTTGTATTGAGTTTGTGCTTGAAATGTACTGTAATTCTGCAAACTGTTAATAAATATTTCAATCAATCAATCAAAACAAGAATAAACCGACAACATTTGCAGGTCGGTTCTCTTCTCTTGAGGCGAGCGACGCGACACCGCGGTACGTACTGCGGGGTGAAAATGAAGCGCAGATTGTTTCTTGCTGGCGGAGAGAGAGAGAGAGAGAGAGAGGGGGGGGGGGCGTTCACGTACCGCCAAGTGTCAAACTGTGTGTGTGTGTGTGTGTGTGTGTGTGTGTGTGTGTGTGTGTGTGTGTGTGTGCGCGTGCAGTGTGTGCCCTGCCCTACTGCCTCCACTATGCACTGTGACTGTCCTCCACTTATGTAACCTATATGTCATCAAAGGATTCTATATATATTTAAACACTGATATATTTAACACCCTTTATCGTCCACATCGACTTGGATTTTTATTTTTTATTTTTTTGTAATCGCCAAGTGAGATCGGCAGACTTTTTCTTTCTTTTCTTTTTTTCCTCCATGCAGTCTCCACACGGCACACGGTGTGTGACGTGCTTGAAAAGTTGTCAGCATAATGCTCGGGTAGAAACAGCCTCTCTTGTTTTATGTTTGTTGATCTCTGTCTGTCGACAGTCGCCCACGTTATTTACTGACATTTTGAACCCGCGGTTTACTTTCCTTTCTTATTTCTCCAACACCAATACAACGAGATCGAATCAGCATCTTTTTTATGCGCTTTCAGTTGCATATTGACTGTCTGAGACGTAGCCTACTGTACGTGTCGCGATCTCCGTTTCCCCCCCAGAGATAATATCTCTAAAACTAAATACGACATGACATGACACAACACCGGCTCATTCCAGACTACAGGTACGGACAACTCTCTATAATGGTGATCTGTCAATGTTTGTTTTACGTCCCACCACGTATGCTATTATACGTCCATTTTAAAAAGTCAATGAATACTGTTGTTAGTCTGGGTGGGCCAGCCAGCAATAAGCGATCATCGTCCTCTACATTTACAGTGTATAGCAGCCTATTAGCTTCAAGCTTGTCAGAGTCCCTGTCACTGTTTGTGTGTCAGAGAGAGAGAGAGAGTTTTATTGTGATCAAAGTGCGAGGGAAACGTCACACAAACTTTGATAGAGCGGCTGTTTTATGACTCCGCCTGATATATATATTTTTTTTTTCTTTTTTGTACGGCAGTGGTTCTCAAAGTGCGGTCCAGGGACCCTTCAGGGGTCCTCGAGGGGGGCTAAAGCCAAGGCTGCAGGGACCCCTGAGACAGGTCTGTAAAGTAAATTACCAAACTACGATCAGACCCCCACGAGTTAATTTGGTACTTCCATTCGAGCCCTTGTATCGTATTGTAGGTCTAGTCGTTGAAATGGAAAGTTTCGAGAATCACTGTTTTTTGTGTTTGTTTGTTTGTTTGTTTGTTAGTTTGTTTACTGTGATCATTCGGGGAAGTGCAGTTCCTCGCCGCCGCCGAGAGGTTGCGCTGCTGCTGCGCTCCTCGGCGTGCCACCGTGCATGGTTTCGTAATGAGAAGGCAGTACACACACACACACACACACACACTAGTCTACACAGTACAGTTACAGTGTGGCGGGGCAGCGGTTCTGACATATATGTAGAGAGAGAGGAGGGCTCACACATCAACTACTGTCCAACAGACACGCTCCATTTTGAGGCACAGTCAGACATTTGTTTATAGCCTACGCTCCGTGGAGTTTCTATCTATCTATGAAGACCGTGCGGATTATTATTCTACAACAATGTTCACAGCCGACCTGGGATCGGCCAGCTGCATGCGGAGGATTCAGCATTGATCACTAAAAAAAATCATAGGCTAATAATAATCGGAAATACCAACGTATTTTGCTATGAGTTGCTCGACGATGCGTTTTTTCAAGGTAAAACTCCTTTTTTTAAACTTGACATTTCCACCCCGGATCGAATGACACGAGTCAAAGTTCAGAATTGGAGTGGATCGAGTTGAAGGTTGTTGTCCCGTGGGCGTACGCGCACACGCGTGTGCGTGTGTGTGTGTGTGTGTGTGTGTGTGTGTGCGCGTGTTCGTGTAGCCTATAGACGTGCATAATTGTGTTGTCAGTTTAATGATTGTGCTTTAATTGTTGTACGCATTTCTGCAAATGAAAAATTGCCGCACAAATTGGACAATAATAATTCTATAATCTCTGCACATGCATGCATTCTATAGCATGTGTCATCATGGACAGTTTTGACACAAATGCACTCTTTACCACAACTATACAGGCTATAGAAATATATATAGCCCTATAAATATAGGGGCAAAGAGCAAGAAATTACCCCTGAAAAGAAATGTCACAATTCCCTTGAAATGAGGGAAGGGGGGGGGCATAAGAAACACATACAGTATCGCTGAAATTATATAATAATCAAGATCATTATCTCACCATCAAGCTATACAGTACTATTCTGTATAGCTACTATTCAGTACTACTATACAGTAGTAAAAATGTTGTTAACTTTTTATATAAATATATTAAAAACATAATAATAGAAAATGTCTCATCCCTGTTACACTAGACTAGGCTATATGTGTTGTTACAGCAATCTATTTAAAATATGTTGGGTATAGCCAAAACTTCAATGTAACAATATAATGAGTTCGCACCAATACAAGAATGCCCACCCCAAAACATGCTCGCCCCAGGTCAAATCTGGCGACCTCGGACTAACCCTAACCTTATTCCTAAACTTAACCTCAGTAAAACTATGATGACTAACCCTAACCTTATTCCTAAACGTATCCTCAGTAAAACTATGATGACTAACCCTAACCTTATTCCTAAACATAACCTCAGTAAAACTATAACCCTAATCTTATTCTTAAACATAACCTCAGTAAAATAAATACAAGCGTACAAGAACCACTGGGGGCGAGCGGCCCGTGAAAAAAAGAGTATAAATGTGGGCGAATGTGTTTTGGGGCGAGCCTTCCGATTACCGTCCACACTACTAGTGCTGGTTGTTGTTTTTTTGGGGGGTTTTTTTCAAGGGGACTTGCCTGAAATACAAGCTAAGCCTGGGCATGCCTGCTGCAGCCCGGTGCAAAGTCTATGCACTGCTCTGGCGCTGCTCCAACATTCAGGTTGCTTGCTGCTGCCACTGGGTGATGTGTGTGTTTATCAGGGCTGTTACAGTATAGGTAATGTGCACTCATCATCATGCGTGTGGATGTCTCCGTTCGACATGCTGTTTGATTTGTTGTACAATTGTCAATAGGAACTGTATTACCGGTATGTTAGCCATGAAGTGCATAACACAGCAATAATCTTACGACATTGGTTTTCAAACTTTTTGATTTCCTTGATGATCAAGGACTAGGGATGGGACAATATGATTTTGTTATTATTGTTTATCGTGATAAAGAACACGCTCACATACAATAATGGTATCGCAGAGATTTTAATTTATTGTGAAATTCATCACTGGTCATACACCAGGATGAATTAGATTTTGTTGAGCTTCAAATTCAGTGCCACTTAACCCTCTATATAGATGGATGGATGGATTAACCCTCTATACCTGCAAAGAGTGCATTTTTGGTACGCTGTACTACGCTCTTATTTCACTCTATACACAAACCGATTCGGCAAAAACAGCAGATCAGAATAGATCGGCTATTGTTGGCAAACGTGTTCCAGAATAGGTATGCTGGGAGTGTAAGCTGTTACACAACAAAAGTGGCATTTAAAGCTTTAAGCATATTTTGATTATCGTGATAATGGCGTTAATCGCAATAACCTTTGCCACAATAATCGTTCCATGAAATGTTCACATCGTCTTGGTTCTTGGGTCCATTTGGTTCCAGTTGTGTACACTCAAGTGTTACAGAGACCTGTAAGTGTATGGGTCCATTTGGAACCCCCTCAAGGAACCCTGAGAGGTCCCACTTTGATAACAACTGTGACGGCTGCTTTTGTACCAGGACTGACACATGCTGTACCCAGGGAGCAATAGTCCTGTATACACTTACCACTTTTACCTTTTATACACAATTTACTTTAATATATTTATACTTTATACTAGTATGTAGGCTATAACAATGCAAGGGGGTATAATATAGTGTCATTTTGTTTTACATTTCAGACTAGTGCTCTTATTGCTGAGCTGATCAATCTCGTAACAATTCATTGCATCGTTGACCCTGTGTTAACCTAGATATGTCTAATAAAGATGAACTGGTGGTGATGAAAGACTTGGATACATTTCACATAATAAATTGTGCATTCTGTTCTTCAGAAAACAAATTAAAGCCAAAAGTACAACATTTCACAAGAAAACACAAAATGTCTTGCAACAAATGGACAGAATAGAAACCAGTGAGATATCACAATTAACAAAATCAAAAGTGTGATTTATGGAAATGAACAATTCCTATAAACACAGTGACATTCCACAAAAGGGGGACAATCATTAATTCTTGTTGTTTATTTGACAGAGCGGCTGGTGTCCAAGTTAATATATGTCTGCTTATCCGCCATCTTGGCCCGGTCAAGATCAACATCTAAACAAACAGAGAGATGCATCCCAATAAAATGGACTGTAACTTGTTCAATTCCAAACTGATTTGGCGTATAACAGCAGTCTCTATGAGACAACCATTCCACTGTTCTACCATATTGCTGTATTAACCTCATTATGGCTTCCATAATTAGCCTATCACTTCAGCCTCATTTCTACAGTGGTGAAAGAAGTACTCCTATTTTCTTTAGAAGTTGGTAGCAATATAAAATATTAAAAGTAAAAGTTCAAAACATTTCTCAAATGTTTTTTTTTTCTTTTTTTAGCTTGTAGATCAGTTATTTCGAAGTATAAAATAGGACTCATGGTTATGTATGTATTTGTAATAATGTAGGTAACTCTATAAAGTAACTACTAGCAGTCAAATAATTGTAGTGGAGTAAAACGTACTGATTTGCCTCTGAGATGTAGAGAAACATTGAAATACTCAAGTAAAGTAAAGATTGCACAAAAAAATGCAGTACCTGACTGTTATTTAACCAGAGGAGTCACATTGCGCTTTGAGACCTCATTTACAAGTGAGACCTGGCCTGACCTTAATGTACTTAGTTATTTTCCACCTCTGCAAGTAGCTTTCACAAGTTCATGGTGAGGTGAGGTCAGACTATTGTTGGTGCAACATTTACTTGCATGTACTGTATACGTTTCTTTGGCAGGAATGCTAGCTTTGATGATCATTTTTTTGTATGATGAAGGACAGTTCGGTGTTATTGGATGAGGATTGGTGGGGGGAAAAAAAAGTTGTATTGCTTTTTGGTGGATGGTGTGTCTAGCTCAGGCACTGCAATATAGCAGTGCTAATATACTGTTAATGCACTGATTTAATCGCGAGGTGACAAATTGTGAACTTGTAGAGCGGCTATGTTCACTATGTTTGCATGGCACTGTTGTGCGATGAAGTGTAATATAAGTAACGCTTTAAGTGGTTGATCAATTCATTGATATGTAATACATTTCTTTGATTATTATATTAACTGAAAAAAGTAATCGATTAGACATTAGAACAATCGCTAAGAAAAGAATAACAAGTTGCAGCCCTAATGATATCCTTGGACCATGTGGCAATATGCAGACACTTTCCCACCAGGAGCACCTCAGCCACTGTCCCTGTTTAGGCTCACAGTACTTGATGTGGCGCTAGGTCACATTCATCCTGGTCGAGCAATAGCGAGCATGAAGGTGCACAGCAAATTCCATTGCAGACTGTAGCGTTCCAGATCATGTTTTTTAGAAGTGTTGGACAGACATTGTTGTCCTTAAGAGCACTGCTGTAAAGTGTTCACAATGGATGGATGGGGTTAAGTCTGGCCTGCCGTACACACATCATGCAGTGACCTGTTAAATGTGTTTTTTCAACAGCCAAGCATTTCAGAGAGGGTGATGGGATTTTAAATTGGGAATATCAGTAACTGTTATTTCCAATCCCTTGTGGTACTACATGTGTCACAGTAGATTTTCGGAGTCAAGTGAAATTCAATGACGGAGCAGGTGGTAGAACTAATATGAGCACTATTATGTACTTTGCCTTGTGTGTGAAGCCAGAGTCAATCTTGCCAGAGTCAAACTGTGCCCCGTGCCTACAAACATTCCAGTCACATGGAAAGTAAGGCCCTCCCTGACCATCTGACAGCAGCAGCACAGTGCGTTGATGTCTCTAAAAAGGCATTTGCCTCGAGGCACTGGTTCTATGCCTTTGTGTTTTTAAACTTTTTAACTCCTTTTAGCTGTGTATAGGGGAGAGCGGTCACATGTTGATGTTTTCCATTTTTATTTAATTCTCCCCTCTTTTTGCCAATGAAACCCCCGTCTCCACAACAACAATAACAAAAAGAAATTGGTGCAGCCTGTTCACCAGATGACCGTTTATGTCAAAACTGCAGCCACAAGATCATTTTGCACATTCATGGCAATGTCAATGTTATCTTGATTTTTGGATCCTAAAAAAGTAATTCTATTTATTTAGATAGTTACACCGAATGATGTGCATCTGCCACTTACAAACTGTACTTGCTAATTACGTGTCCGCATCATTCAATGTTTTGATTGCATACATACAAGTCAATTTATTGTTTAATCAGCCATTTTGATTGATGTTTATGCAATGTACCTGGCACTTCATGTCCTTGACCCAAATACATCACAGCACACCAGATAAGTAGATATCCAGATAAGGACAACAGCTCACATCTTTAGGCCTCAACCTCTGTGTCTCTTTGACTATTTCTCTCTCCCTCTCTCCCCATCTGTCTTTCTTTATCTGACTTACCTTTCATCTCTACCCATCTCTTCTCTTTCTGTGTGTGTGTGTGTGTGTGTGTGTGTGTGTGTGTGTGTGTGTGTGTGTGTGTGTGTGTGTGTGTGTGTGTGTGTGTGTGTGTGTGTGTGTGTGTGTGTGTGTGTGTGTGTGTGTGTGTGTGTGTGTGTGTGTGTGTGTGTGTGTGTGTGTGTGTGTGTGTGTGTGTGTGCGCACTGCTCTCACTGTCAGGATCAAGAGATGGACCAGAGTGGCCTGAAGCACAGCAGCAATCGAGACAGCGGCCTGACATTTGGGGACACGGGAGGAGGAGGAGAGCGAGGAGGAGTAGCAGGAGGAGATGCGGGCGGTGACACGACGGTCGGCTCGCTCCTCCTCTCCACCATGCACCTGCCTGGCGGCGGCGGCGGGCCCATCAGGTCCCAGCAGGGCCAGCCGACGCCTAACGGACTGAACGGTACGAAAGCGGCCCCAGGAGACTTGGCTGCTCCCGCCGAGAGCCCCCGGCATAACGGGAAAGAGGGCAAAATCGCCAGAATGCAGAAGCAGCAGCAGCCGCCGTCACCGCCGCCGCTGCAGCAAGACGTCAGTCTGTTCACCGTGGACGACAACCTGTCCTTCCTGGACAACCTCGCGGCCGAGCTGGACCAGGCCCCGGCCCCGCCCACCACCACGGCCGTCATCAGCACGTCGCACAGCTCCGTCCTGGGCAACCTGCCGCTGCCTGACCTCTTCCCCCAGCACGTCAAGTAGGCCTGTTGTCAACTTGTCACACATCGTCACATCAGTGGTTTTCAACCCTTTTCATGTCAAGGTCCATTATTTATTCGGCATTTGAGCCACGGACCACCATTTGATGACATTTAGCCTCTCAGACCCAAAACTAAATATTTTCTTGTCGTTTATTGGATAAGATTTTGTCCACAATTCCATGCTGCATTGATGCTGGTACCGTTAGGAGAGATAACAGGCAAAAATAACTATTATTCATTCTCTAATTGTTTAAACTTCTTGTAAATTAAGTAATGCAGATGTTTTACAATAATTTAACTCTTGAGAGCATACATGTGTAACATGTTTCACTCTCAAGAGTTTAAGATCTAATAAGGGTCCATTTGCAGGGCCGGATTAACACCTCTGAGGGCCCCTGGGCACTGAAGCTCAAAGGGCCCCCCCCTTCGCGCACGCACATTTTTTGCTGTTTTAGAGCCGTTTTGGGGCAGTTTTATGCCGTTATATTGGCCTATTTCCGGTCGCCTACCCCCCCCCCAGAGTGACAGCCAATCTAGCGCATTGTTGCTGCTTTACACACAACAATCTCACCAACAATAAAACACTAATCTTTTTAGACACCATTTATTTCATTTGGATTAGCAGGGAAATGTATTGTGGAGCAAAAAAATAATAATAATATTTTTTTTTTTTGAGGGGCCCCTGGTGCCAAAGGGCCCCTGGGCACGTGCCCAAAGTGCCCATATGGTAGATCCGGCCCTGTCCATTTGGTTACCAACTCTCCATCATTTAGCTTGGAACCACCTGGAACCCCCTAAAGGACCACTGGTGGTCCCCGGACCACTGGTTGAAAACCACTGGTTACATGATCGACTCATCGCAATTAGACCTTCGCTAAACCCCACCCCAAAAAGTGATTGTCCAATGCCAATCCAATTAGTTATAGCAACCGTTGCTAAGGATGGCAAGTTTTCGTCACCTCGTAGCTGTCAGTGTTATTTTGCATGGTTGTGTTGTTGAACATATACTGTACATACATACACAGCTTAACATCGGGAAAGTAACACAACTGACCCACTCAGGTGATGTCAATAATACTAATCACCGGAGTCCTGCCGTGCATTACATGAAAAGTCCTATCGGACGGTCGTTAAAGTTGATTGAGTTGCATACTGTTTCTCCCTCATTTCCTCGTATTTCAAGTTTATTGAAATAATGTACTGCAGGCCTAGTTGACTATATTTAGAAGACATTTCCTCTCTTAGTAACCTTTGCTAACGTGCCTATTGGACAAGGATGCGTCGGGGAGGGACTTAGCGAAGGGCTAATTATTTCAGATATTTGCGATTATTTTGTCATAATCGTCATAATTGTTTTCCATGTTGAAAAAATTTCATACATAAAAAAAGCTGAAATAGCTGATCTACAAGCTTACAACATGTGATGCGTTGTAAGCTTGTAGATCAGCTATTTCAGCTTTTTTAGTTTAAAAATAATGTATAAAATATGTCAGTAATTACTTTGTATATTTCAGTTATTTGTCATATCTGCCCTGCACATTTTTGAGGCAAGCAGAAACCTATCTTTATTCATATGTGTTAACAATGAGCCAACGCCGAAAAAACTGGAATGATATTGTTAATCAGCAGTTATTTGTGCGACAACTAATCGTCAACTTGTAAATGTGTAATGGTGACAGCCTCAACGTCAAGGAGGAGGTGCAGGAGGTGGTCTTCAGCCTGGAGAAGGACCTGGATGCGTACGGCGGAGGAGGAGGAGAAGGCGGCCGGCACGCGGCGACGCAGAGCCGCCTCATCGAGGACAGCGAGATCTGGCGTGACCTGGACTTCCCGGTGTCGCTGCAGGACATCAGCGACTTCGAGTTGGATAACGAGGTGGCTCACTTGGATAACGTACTGCACGGGAATGGAGGAGGAGGCGGCGGAGTGGGAGGGGGAGGGGGCGGAGGAGGGGGAGGAGGTGGTGGTGGTGGAGGGAGCACCGTCGGCAGCATGTTAAAGGATACGAGGCCCTTGGTCAGCGGAAACGGAGTGGGGGGCCGCCCCGGGGGGGTCAACGGCACGGACCAGCAGAACCACCACCAGCTACCGTTTCATCTTCAGCAGCAGCAGCAGCAGCTGCTACATCACCAGCAACCCCTGCCTCCCCTCCAGCACCCCACGTCTCTCCTGACCGGCATCATGATCAAGGAGGAGAAGGACACGGACAGCGCGGACTCGTTCGTCCACATCCGCACGCCCGGCGTGGTCAAACAGGAGAAGCAGGAGAACGGCGCCTTCTGCCAGGCGTCCTGTCTCCAGGGCGGGGGCGGCGGCGGCCTGGGGGGCTCGCTCCACGCCGGGGGCCCCGTGTCATCATCGGCCTCTGCGGGGATGGGAGGAGGCGGAGGAGGAGGAGCCGGGGGTTACCCCTACAGAACGGCCGGCCTCCCGGACCAGAAGCCCTTCGGCATCTACGCCGCCCTGCCTCCAGTGGCAGGGGACTGCTGGGGCAGGGGTGGGGGCAACGGGTACGGGGAGGCACCTGGGACCTCTTCGTCAGCATCTTCTCTGACGGCGTTCTCCCTCGGCTTTAGGTAAGTTTCATCACCGCACCGAGCCAAGCCTTGTTTGTTTGCTTTTCTCTTTTGTGAGGGATAAAGGGGGAGGGGGGGTGGTCCTTTTGGGTTGGTGGGAAAGTCGGCTCACGTTTCACGCTGTTTGGCTGGTGCAGAGCAGGCAGGCTTGTCTAGCAGTGGTAGAGCAATGGAAGTCATTCAAAATATGAATGGAAGAAGGTTTCGTAGTTTGGAGGCAAGAGTTTTAAGCTCTGACACGTAGGCGAGGTGCTCTTTTATCACCCTTGTTCCATGAAGACGTGTAGGTCTCACGTCGTAGCTAAGGGCTCATTTTCACTCTTGTCGTGACCACGTGGCTAGACGGAAATAACCAGAGTTCCACCGTTTATTCCCTTCGAGCAAGACGGCCACTCGACAAAGTCGCTGGTGGTGATGGACCACGACATATGGAAATCAAATCAACACATTATTCCACTTGGCAGGCCTTCCTTGGCCGGTGGAGGGCACTGGCAGCTGCCAGGGATTGGATGGCAGCTGCCCCCGGTCATCTCCACTTGCCAAACACAGTAGGGCACACACACTGCCACTTCATTTACATTACATTGCATGTGAGGCATTCAGCTGACACTCTCATCCTGATCTCCCGTTGCATGCCCTGCCCTGTGGCATGTCTCCCACGAACACAGTGTTGTGCAGTAATTGCTTCATAGTACTTGGTCTTAAACGTATCCTCCAGCTACATATTTGTCCTTTTGAAATTGTTATATGATACACGATAATTTATCTCAAAATAATTGCAATATACCATGTCTACGTTGTACAGCCCTTATCGCTTACAGGGCGCTATTCAGCCCTATCATGTTTCTTCACAAATATGGCATTATGATAAAGAGTGTGTGAGTGAGTGTTCTTTTAGGCTATAAAAAAATAGCAAAAGTAGTAGATCGACGAGCTCAGAGTGCGTTGCTTCGCTCCGTGTGTCAAGCTTGTGGATCTGCTACTTTGGATGATTTTGTGTGATGCTGTAGTATGATCAAATTTACAAAAACAAACAAACAAAAAAACAAAGTTAGAACATAGAGATAAGAGGTTTCTGCCCGACAACAACGATACAGTAATCATTTACATGCTAAACCCACACGGCATCAGCCCGCTGGTGAACGTGGCTTGTTTTCCCACGTGCAGCAATGTTGCACACTAATCTGGTCGTCACCGGAAAACAATGCAATGTGTGGGGGAGCTGGTTGAAGTAGAACTCCCAGTCATCAGTGCAGGTACGCTCTCTCTCTGGGAAATGATCGTTAAGGAATTTGGGTTCCTCTCCTACTTGGTAAACAAGTTTTGACGCATGTTTTCTTTTCATTCCAAAGCCCGGCATACAGCCAAGTATGCTAATTGGTATTTATAAGATGACACCATCTATGTCAACGTCCTCACGTTTCTCTGTACCCAGTTCAGAACCACTCTCCTATTATCTTTAGTGGTTTCTTTTTCCTTTTTGTGTCAAGTAAACCTGCTGTGGAGGATCTTAGTGTTCTGGATGGAGTGTATGGTGATAGAAAGTCTGTTATGTATGCGGGCCTTGGTTATTTAGTGCTTTGTAGACTATGAGTAGTGTTTTGAAATCTATTCTCTGGGAGACCGGCAGCCAGTGGAGGGTGTGTAAAACTGGTGTGATGTGTTCTCTTTTCTTTGTTTTGGTTAGTAATCTAGCAGCAGAGTTTTGAATGAGTTGTAGTCTGTCTATGGCCATTTTTGGTAGTCCTGTGAATAGTGCGTTGCAGTAATCTAAGCGGCTGGTGACAAAGGCATGGATGATTTTTTCTGCATCTGGTTGTGATAGGTAAGGTCGTATTTTGGCTATATTTCTGAGAAAGAATGCAATTCTGGTTATTTTGTTGATGTGGGATGTGAAGTTGAGATCTGAGTCGATTATGACTCCGAGGCTGGTTACTTGTAGCTTAACCCAAGCAGCTAGATGTCGATCTCATCACTTGTTCTCTTTTTATCTTTGGACCTATCAGTAACACCTCAGTGACCTCAGATGGGAGGTCTTCAAATATGGGGGTCCTTGACCTTGACATGAAAATATTTGAGGACCACTGTTATATTATGTACTCATGTATACCATACATCTCTTCAAGGGCATGGTTTCCATACAGGGATGTGTGTATTGTGTAACACATAATATATTTAACCAAATGATTAGTATCAACAAGAGCTTGTGACTAACTACATTGGGTCCATTTGGAACACAGATTCCTCTTTTTTCTTTTCCCCGGCCATTTCCTGGAAGGTTTCTGGTTTGGACACACACGGTTCAACCCGGCTGCCGACAGCGACAATCCATCTAGTTCAACCTTTAGAATGATTAGCGCGGCTGTGTTGGAACGCGTGTCTGCGAGCGATCAGATGGGGCCGCTTGGCTGAAACAAGTGCGGTTGTGTAACAGATAATGAAATGAGCAAATGTTGTTTCTCTGTAGCCCGAGATGAAATGACGGCCTGTCTCCTCCAAGTGCTTCTGGAATGCCCCTCTCAGGGTCAATGAACGCTCCCTCTGATGAATGACCCCACTCACCCTCAGTGGTGTACTGTACAATGTACAGTGACCAAGTGCATTTACTCAAGTACTGTACTTAAGTACAACCTTCAGGCATTTTTTACTTTACTGGAGTATTTCCACTGTTTTTGGACGGAGCTAAGAGCGTCGCGTGAGGTTCCAAACAGAGCTACAACATTGAACCTGGGCCCTTTTTTCCTTTTTCCTTATTTCTACTTTCACTTCTCCCACCACTGTGGGAAAGTCTTTCCCATCAGTATGATTGGACTCTCTTCAATGAGACATATACAATAGCTTAAAGGGAGGTATGGGGGCTGTATAGGGAGTTTGCGCAGGAATCTGGACTAATTCAGTTGTTTGTTTGGAAACTTAGAATTGACCCGTTAGAGACCACGGTCAAGAGTGGGCGTGTAACGTTGGCAGGGATTAGAGCCAACTGCCCTCAGGCCTTTAGACAAACTGTATGATTCCCATATGCAGATCGCACGCATGTATGCACACACACACACACACACACACACACACACACACACACACACACACACACACACACACACACACACACGCGCGCGTGTGTACGTACAGTGTGTTGGTTACTCACTCCCTTAGTCCCTTCTCTTTCTCTTACTCAATGCTTCTCATATCTCATTGTGTGTGTGTGTGTGTGTGTGTGTGTGTGTGTGTGTGTGTGTGTGTGTGTGTGTGTGTGTGTGTGTGTGTGTGTGTGTGTGTGTGTGTGTGTGTGTGTGTGTGTGTGTGTGTGTGTGTGTGTGTGTGTGTGTGTGTGTGTGTGCGCGCGCGCGCGTACAGTGTGTTGGTGTTATTGTTGGCGTGATGCTCCACATATCTTAGTTGAAAGCCTCTCTGAGTCATCTGAAAATGCGCTGCAGACGCCAGCTAACATAGTGGAGACAAAACCGTTGCCGTGTCAGTCGGTGGCGGGCCAGAGCCGAGTGCCATGATATCAGAAGGCTATCTATCTAGTACTCATGGATTAAAGTTCTCAGACTGTATATTCAGTCATTTGGATTCCATAGAAGTCAGCATGTCTTCTACGGAAGCGTGCGATGCACCGAGAACAGGCTTACAACATGTGGGGCTGCGACACACACACACACACACCAGAATAAAAGGAGCATCTTCATGAAGACCATATTGGTCTCAGATATGTCATGAATGGAATAAAGGGTAAAGCCACAATCTGTCATTTCTTCAACTGGTTTGTTGTATGTACTGTAGAACAGCAAGAACATTGTTTAGGAAACCGCTCCTTTCGTGCGATATTTGGTGCCAGGGACGCCCATAAGAGAAGATCTCATTTGTTAACAGTACAGAGCTCTACGACTGTCTGTACTGCATTAGATTACATTCTAACTGGTATAAACATGGCGTCCCTATGATGTCATAGGCAAAACATTTTTTTTAAAAGCGCTTCATTGATTTAACTGGTCCTTATTTAGCTGTAGACCCCCTGGAACCTCCCTGAGGAGGAGGAGAGAGAACCACTTCTATAGAATATTGTGTGTGTGTGTGTGTGTGTGGGTGTGTGTGGGTGTGTGTGTGTGTGAAGACTGGGAAGACAGCAGGCCGCATGTACAGATCCGCTGCGTCCCCTTGGTCGTCTTGTCAGTCAGCCAGTGTCTCTGGCCTATCGTGTCCCCCCCCCCCCCCCTCTCAGCGCTAATGGGCCCCCTGCATCGCTCCAGCATTCCACACACGCAGGCACGCACAGGCTACATTTACCAAAAGCTGCTCTGCTGGAGTCGGGGGTCATGCACTGTGCTTCAGAGATGTAAAACGCAGCGAAATGCTGCTTAACTAACGAACGAACGATGTGCGCGAGTTCATTTTTCCGACATGCAGATGCTCGTGGGAAAAACAAAACGTGTTCCGGTTGACACGGACAAATCTGCAGTTTGTGATGAACTTGTGAACTGCTTTTTGTGCGCCATGCATTGTTAGATATTATTAGATATTGTTATATATAGAGAGCCTATATATTATTTTCTTGTCTTTTTTGGGGGGCTAAAATCAGGTCTTTATTTGTTCTGGATGTTTCTCTGATGAGTCCGTCTGGATTTCTGTCTGTTTTAGCCTATACAGGCTAAACACGGATGTTGGCATCAAAGCATGTGCCCTGGGCCCTAAAGTTTATCCTTTCTGATAACTTGCGTGCTTTGGTGCTTTTCCGATGCTGGTATCGGTATCGGAACAACTCTACTCTCACAAAACCTGGCAACACTGCTTCCCATGCACCTGGCCTGTGCAGTCAAGGTTTCCGTTCAGCGGTACACTATCCTCCAGGTTGCTAGCATGACTCATCCTTATGAAATGAGTAGTGCTTGCCAGTGGTGGAATAATTACTCGGCATTCTTTACTTAAGTTAAAGTAGCAATACCACACCGTGTAGAAATGCTCTTGTTAGTAAAATGGCATGTATTGTTCTCGTTGTTGAAGTTATTTATAAATGTCTAAATGAAATAGCAGATATACAAGCTCGCAAAGTGTTGTGATTTTTGTGGTGTGTACCGCTCAAAAATGCTGTACCTCAAAGTTGTACTTGTAAAAATGTACTTTCCACCACTGGTATTTCTTGCTTCATTGCATAATTCTAATGAACACAAAGGATTCGGCACTTGCGTAGGTGTAATGGTTGAAGCGGGTCACGGACAAGTCACAGGATGCGCTTTCTTTTTAAGAGGTCGAACTGTTGCAGAACCACCATATAATACAAATTGCACCCCCCGTCTTCCGGTGACGCCAATGCGGGTCAAACGTTACGCTCCAACCTGGTGAGAAAGGGATGATTCACAGATGATGGTGGAGTTCATTCCATTGTCCTCCATGTCTTTTTCACTGAAACCACAGTTAACCAATACTGCTGGCTCAATATTGTGCTTGTCACCGCGTGCGTGATTATTGGGTGAAACACCCTCCATTCCAGCCACTCCGGCTGCAGCGGTGAGGATTAATCGTATTTTCTGCTATTCTCCTCTTAGATCTGGGCTTTCTCAATGTGGGGGTCCTTGCGTGAGTTCCAGGGGGGTTATTGTCACCTGATGAAGGCCAGTTGTGGCCGAAACGTTGTGCTTTTGCATGTCTGTGTTTAAAATAAATAAAACACTCTAGAGCTGAGCTGTGTGCAGACTTCTCCTTCTTCTACACTGTATCAACCTTTGTCCAGCACCAGCGAGGGACTGGATGTGTGCAACCCACTTGTTGTAAACTATTTCCAGGGGGTCCCCCAGCAAAATTTGGTGTCAATATAGCAATCAATTTACCCACTTTAACCCTATGCACATTGCACAGCCGATCTACAAGCTCACAACGCACTGCAACGCATGTTGCTTATATATCGGCTATTTTCAGAAAAACAATCGAAACATTTGAACTAGACAGACACTTTGACTGCTCAGAGGCATTCCTGCAGTGTCTGTTGGGCGTTTCACAACAGCTAGAAGGAGAACTGGGCCACACTCAGACCTGCTTACTCACTGACCCCAATTTGTAATCCTGGATTAGTCCAACCTCAACCCGGCCTTATTTGTGTCCCTGTGGTCTGTCGAGGTGTCTAACTGAGACCATATGCTCTAGCAGTGGTTCCCCAAACAGTGGGTCGAGTTTGTGGGTCGCAGACACATTCTATTTTTTTTGTTTCCTACATTCCTACATTTTTCCTACAGTTTTTAATTGTTATTATTTTTTAAACATAAAAAAAAGTTTGTTTTTGTATTTTCAATAGCTCACAATGGGCGCAAAGCAACGCGTTGAGCTTGTAGTACATCTGCTTTATCCACGATGTTTGGGTCCTGGGCTCTTTTGGGTCTTGAGCTAATAAAAGGTTTGGGGAGCACTCCTCTAGAGCTAGGCAGGATTTCACTCTTTACCCACTTGAGCAAAAGCACACTTGAACTGGTATATAATTTATATAATATTTATAGTATATACTATATTTTATAATTGATACAATCAGTAAGTTGCATGTCACTTGTCTCCTGTTCCTGACAGAAAGAGGTTATTATAGAATATAGATTATAACGTTACCCGAACTGCAATATAGGTGCATGTACAATAGTGCCCCATCTGCTGCGACGTCTGCTTCAAATAACTTTATTGACATTGTTAACCAACCAGTGTCCTAATGAAAGAGTAGGGAGACCACCTCCAACCACTGCAGATGTTCTAGTTATATCGTATTTAACATACTATGCTATACAGAATACAGATTGGTTAAAAATAAAATATAATATGTTTTATTATTATATTAAAAATAAATCTGCCCTGTCTTAACCCTGCTGGGCCTGTTTTAGTGGCTGAGCCGTTTAAGGCTGGAGAGGTCTTGTTTACCGCGGTGTCTGGTGTCACAGACATATTCTAGGCCCATGTAAATGGAGGAAACCACATGATGGGCTTAACCGGTTTTAACTGCACAAGTCTGTCTGATCCTTATTTCAAGGGGAATCCATGTCGGAGGCTGCAGCGGTGAGGATTAATCGTATCTTCTGCTGCTCTCCTCATTAGATCAGGTGCTTAGGTTGGTTTTTGGTGCGGGATAGTAGTCGAGCTTTCCTTATTTCTGCCCTCCAATTTAGTTTCCTCTACCTTTCAGTGTTTTCAGTGAGTCAACCACTTTGCACACACTGCACACTTAATTCACCCACGTCCTCCCACACCATGCGATGGTTGGGAAATGACAGCGGAAATTAATAAGACATTTCTTGGTACTGGCACGGCATGCAGAATACCGGGAAAATGCGTTCAGAAATGCCCTTTAGACATAACCCACTGTCTCTCTCTCTCTCTCTCTCTCTCTCTCTCTGTCGCAGCATTGTCAAGTGAATTGTGGTTAATGACCGCCAACCACAGAACCTCCTCAACCCTGAGCTCCCGTTCTGCTGCTATAGCATCATTCATTTTTATCTACAGTAACTTGTCTGAATCATGTCAAGCGTGGAACCAAAAATGAATGTAACTTGAGCCATTATTCAAATCACTCAGTGGTTTCAACTTTGTCTTCGGCTAAAGGCCGTCGTCGAGAAACCTCTCCTCGTGGTCATTTTTTGGGCCAACGGCCTTTTTCAGACCCCCCCCCCCCTCCCCGAACACACCACCACAGCTCTATTTATAGCTCATGAATGAACCATCTCATTGTAAATCCCCTAGAAATATCTCCATGGTCACAATGTTGCAACATGGATCCCAGGGGAATGTGGTTGCGTTTCCCCCCACAGATGGTGTAGTGGTTATGAGTCTCTGTGAAGCTGGTTCTCAAACTGCGGTGAGTAGCCCCCAGCAGCCATATTCTGGGGGAAACAGTAGCAAAGAAAATTGCAGATCTACTAGTGTCACAACATGTCACACTTGCAGATCGGCTATTTTTGGTGAAGAAATTTGCTGTGAGAAGGAAAAAAAGTACAGTTGCAAGTCTGGTCCAGAATAGAGGGCTTGAGTGGTCAACCCTGCCGTCTCTATTCTGGGCATATCGTCATAGATGAAGTTTTTCTAAAAACAATCATTTTTTGTGGCTTGTAGATCTGCTATTTTTGCAAGCATCATGCTTATACCTGAATTGTAAATTGTAGGTCAGGTTGACAATGATTCATGGCACATGAATGATGAATGGTGTTATTCTGTAGAAGATATTCCAAGGTATTTCTGTGGGTAGTGTTGCGTCATGGATACCTTCTACGGTGGCACGTAGCAAAGTCTTGTGCTGTGTAACGACATCTTTACACACCATAGATAACACCATACCACGTCGTAACACCATACTTTTTCCACGTACAATCCTGTGCTATTACTTTGACATTCTCTGTTTAGTTGCAACTTGTTTTGGGACCATGGAATGGAATTTCCAAACATTAATCACTTTAACTCTGTCATCACTATTTTTTTTGAGCATGCATGCCAATATAATGTGAATATAAATTGTGTCCAAAATAGTGAAAATATTATGATATTTTTGCTATTTTTGAAATAGGGCCTAAGTGGATAATTCTCTCTGGGAATCAAACAAAGTCCTGTTGCATGCCTTGCTAGCCTATAGACCGCCTTATCTGTTGTAATTGTGTTTATGCTGAGTTATCAGATATCTAGTCGTTCTATTTTTGCATCTAAGGTAAGCCTGTGTCTGTCCCGCTGGTTGCGTCTCTCTCTGTGTGTTGCTTATCTGCAGAGACTGAGACCGTCCTTTTTAATCCTTTATTACTCCCGAGTCAGCAAGAAGCTACATGGCCTTAATCTCTGTGAGGAATGTGCCTGTTTGGCCGCCCGTCGCCTTGTCGTCACATGCCATTGGACCCTTGCCCCTTCCGTGTTTGTGTCTGATTGGACGAGGGGAGTGGATTGGAACCGCCCAGACAGGGGGCCAGAATTCAGGGTTACAGTACAGTCTCTTGGAAGGTGGCCTGGAATATGCTTTTTCAAGCTGTGGTTCTCAAATTTTTTAGGGGTGCTAGCCCCTCCTATATTCAGCTATAGTGTAGATTTTTGTCTTAACACAAACATTAAATGCCATTGACAATGAATGGAGAATTTACGTCATATGTGTCTGAGCAAATCAACATCGTCATGATGATGTACGATGATAAGAGTGCCCCTCACTTCACACAGGTGTGATCTTTAGTGATGATTTGATTGGCTGAGCACCCCATAGCAATGATTTGATTGGCTGAGCAAAGTACATATTGAGGATAAAAAGTGAGGGCAGTAAAGTGAGGACGCCAATTGTGATTGGCTGGAACCACATTTGATTGGCTGAGGACGGAATGTGATGTATGATGATAAGAGCGCCCCTCACTTCACACGGGTGTGATTTTTTTTATTTATTTCAAGGACCCCCATAACTCGTGAGAGTGTACAAATGGAACCAAATGGACCCATAAGGGACCATTTGGTTCCATTTGTACACTCACAGAGTTGCAGACGTGTAAGGCCCCAATGAACCGTGAGGGTCCTTGGACCCCTCTTTAAAAAACACTGATTTAGAAAAGGTGGCTTTGCTAGGAGAAGGGGTATTATGGGTGGAAGCTGATACTACCACAGTGGTATATATATATGTTTCTTTCATATTCACTGGTACACAGTAGAAGAGTATGGGCAGGAGCCTGCCTCATTCCATTGCTATTACTTCTAACCGTGCACCTTACGTAATGCGAAGAAATTGCTTTACTGTAAGCATACCGGGAATATTTTGAATATCTGACCTACTTTCCTTGTTCTTTCTTTCTATATTTGTTCTCCTCCTCTTTCCTGAAAACTGTGAGTGATGGGAGGTTGTAGGTAAACAAACTTCACCCACTTCTTTTACACCTGTAATACTAAACCTGTGTTGTAACAAGTTGAAGTTGAGCTTTGAGATGCATTGGTACAGAGAGGAGTAGGACATTATATGAATGTTGTCTTTTTGGTTTTTGCTCTTCTTTCTAAAACACAAGCTTGCAGCAGTGGGAACAGAGATACAGTATACAGTACTGCACGCAAGTAGCCAAATTCCTCACATTCTTGCTCTAAGGAGATGGAGTCGCGAGCACCACGGAAATTAAACGTTTATTATTGCTTCGCTTTTCTTTTTTTATCTAAAGACCTCTGTAGGAGACTTTGTTATTCATTTATGTGGTTTTATGTCTGGAAATTAGTTGCTGTAAGCTGAGCCTTGTGAAATCTGTGCTGATGGAAATATAATGGGGATGTCACATTTCATTTTATCAGATTGTTTTTTGAGAAGTTATTCTTTTTTTCTAAAGACATCTGTTCTTTCCAGATGCTATAGCCAGGAATGAAGAAATTAGTATAGCATTTCATTTGTCACAATAAATACATGACAGTTGCTGGAGTGTCGCACTTGAAGTGATTATGACAGGCAGGACGTCATAGTTGTATTCAAAACAAATGTCTGAGACAATGATTTTTGTATCTGTGTTACAAATGTGGGTGACAGATTTGATTCCGTTGCTGTTGGGTCCAAAACTGTTAGGAAATGAAAAAAGTAAAGAAACTGAAACTGAGCTCCAATGGATCCAATGATTTAGTTACAAGCTGTCGTTAATACCTTTCATTGGTTAAGTATTTATAAAAAAAACTGAAATGGACTTCACCACTTTCAACCTCTATTTTTGGGCAGGAATAGAATGCAAATTAGTCGACCTACGAGATTACAACATGTTGCGAGCTTGTAGATCGGCACTAGATCCACACTGTCCAACCAAGTATAGAGGGCATTGATTTATGAAAAAGCTAAAAAAAAAACGGTGAAACATGCACAGGAAGATACAAGGTTTCTGCCTGACACCGCCAATTTACTACATGTGAGCTACAGATGTGACACCCACTTTTCTGTTTCATTTTTTGGCTGCGTGGTGTGAGGTTTTCTGTATGTTTCTCTATGTACTAACAAAACATGGTTGGCACTTGGCGGTTGGCGTGCGCGCACTTGTGCACTTGCGCACTTGCACACGCACGCACGCACGCACGCACACACACACGCACGCACGCACGCACGCACGCACACACACACACACACACACAGAGACACACGCCCCTAGTAGGTGTGACTGGCTGCCTGCAACAAACTGGATTTCTGTACATGTATGCTGTTCTGTCATAGCCTGCTGCGCTGGCTGTCACTAGACAACCCAGAGCACCCTGGCTAATGGCTGCAGGGCTGGTCAATCATTGACCACACCAAGGTTACTGTACATGTGGAGCCATCGTTTCACCTGATGCACTCTGCTGCTCACTGTTAAAGGTTCCATTTGGAAAGGAAAGGGAAACGGGTGAGGGATTAGCAGGGTGGGGTCATTTTCTTATCCACTTAACTAAGTCCTATAGGGATGCCAGTGTGTTAATGTGTTTAAGATACATTTCTAATTAAATAGCTATGTTGTGACATTATCAGACATAAGACACAGTTCCCAGAAGGAAATGCATGTATTTAAAAAAGAAATTAAATCTCCGCCGGTGATAAAAAAAAAAAGAAAAAAAGAGGCAAACTCTCATTACTGGAAGGGGCATTCCACTGTAGAGCAACATCAAAATGATTGAAGTCGATTGTGGCTGCGTGTAAAAAAAAAAAAAAGGATTTCGACACTATAAATGTGGTTGTGGAAGTGGTCGGGGTGTGCCGTGCCGTGTTGTGACTCACTGGCTTTTCCAAAAGACAACTGTGGCCATCTATTCTAGACGCCTACCTGTACAAACCAAACGGTTGGCGAGAAAACCCAACTTCATTTTCATGTTCCATCCATTGTCTCATTATAGACCAGGTGGACAGGAATCCAAATATAAACACTCATTTGTCTTTCGGGAAATGTGTTCCACTGCCTTGCATGTGGTTTCCCAGTTTCCTCTTTTATCAGCTATGGTTTCTTTTCTTTATAACACGCTATTAAAAAGGAAAGTGAATCTTAAAGCACAGATATCAGGAGATATACTTTTCTTTTTAATACAGTACTTACGCAGACACACAAAGAAGGACTGTGGATGAAAATGAGCAACTGTGCTATATCCGGTGTATTTACGTCCATGTGACGTCCAAATAAACAAATAAAGTAAAGTAGAATACATCACGGGAAACGCAGTACAACACAAGAAACCTTAACATCTTCCCACCAGCCCCCCAGGGGAGAGGAATAGATTTATAAACACAAAGAAAAGTAAAAGTGATGGGGATATTAATCAATTGCAGTCAAGGAACCTCTAACCGTGAATTCAACAAATTCTAAGTGGACAAAGGATGACAGGGTATTTTAACCAGGATGATGTGGCAAGGAGGTTAGGTGTGTGTGTGTGTGTGTGTGTGTGTGTGTGTGTGTGTGTGTGTGTGTGTGTGTGTGTGTGTGTGTGTGTGTGTGTGCGCGTGTGCGTGTGCGACTTGTTCCGAAATTACTATCCCTATCTCTAACCCTAACATAACCGCAAGCACGGGAGCAGTGCATGTTCGCCAACCTTAATGCATGTTCGGACTAACGGGACTTCGGATCTATGGGCCGTTCCCGTGCGTGCGTGCAGTTCTTGTAAAGAAGCTGTTTTTCAGTTTTTCAGGTCACATATAGCACCCCAACCCTCCCAAAGAACACGTGAGGAACAACAACAACTAAAGAATAGATTGAAACGAAATGTTACAGGGTAGGTTCACTGACTCTGAACAGCCTCCACCGGTAACACACAGAAACAATCGGGCAGAGAAATCAAAGTTCACAAAGGTTGAATCCAGTAAACAGGCAAGGGTCAGAACCCAGGGGAGCAATGAGAGAAGGCAGACAGAGGAACCAGGCAGATGGAATGGGGTAGTAAATGCTGGAAGGCTACAAGACTTGGCGTATAAATAATGCAAAAGACAATCTGCCCTGCAGGAAAAAAAAGTAACAATGTAAAGATAGCTAGGATTCTGACTGTATGTCAGTGGTTCCCAAAGACAGGGCCTTGGGATTTTGTGACAACTACACATTATTATTGCAACACATATTCTTATGAAGTTATGAATATTTTTTTTATAAGGCCATGTCATTTTTTGCATTTTTGTTTTGTATGCCTCCCTGAATCATTCACTCAGTACTTGCGGCAGCCCCGAGCCCTAACCAGCCAATTAGCGTGAATTTGTCAGTCCTCACTCCTACCCGGCAGGCATTGTCAGGCCCGGATGGCTGAAACTGAGATCTCTAATGGGTATGACTATGACATGCCAGGGCCGAGGTGGGGGGCATAGTGTAAGCCCCGGAATAGAAAGAAGGAATCCTTCTTCAGCCGCAGAAACCGACTGCTTGACTCATGGGAGCTCGTTGACCGGAGCCAGAGAGCCGTTAAGTAACACATTTTGTGAAGCCAGGGTTACACCAGGAATAGCGGAAGAAAGTAGCTAATCGTGTGTCATAACCTCAACTGACCCACCTGTTGAGCTCATTAGTGAAGCCACTGGGAAGGTGGCAGACCCCGTTGCTGCTAAATTAAGCGTTCAACGAGGTGAGAAACTTGACAAGGCCTGCTTCTCCTGATTCTGAGGAGTTTAGCACATGCTCTGAAATGGTGTATGTATATTCAGTATATGCACTATTCATATTTTTTCACTGAATATTATTCAGTGAAAACCAAAGAAATAAAAAGGTGTCTGACTGTATGCTGTTCCCAGTAGTATTCATCGACATGTGCGGGCCCGTTCCCCAACTACAGTAGGCTGTCTAACTAGCTATAGCTATAGCCAAGACAGAGAGTTTTATCTTCATGGCCATTATAATGGTTCTCGATTTAGTCAACTAATATTATTATACCAGAAGTGATGCCAAAAAGGATTAATTAAAAGTGATGAATCTATGGAACCCTATTTCGAGCACTCTCATGATTGATTTAATTATTTGGCGATAAGGAGAAATTTGCACTTCCAAAAACATCAACAACACGTGCAAATACCACAGAGGTTATAAACACAACACATCCCTAAGACTTGTCCATTGAAACAACTAAACACAAAGGTCTTGTCAGCTAGTTGTTTTGTGTTTGTTGTGAGTGACTGGTCAGACATGCCCTCACGTCTATATCAGCTGTGGCCCAGAGGGGGACGCGGCCGCTATGCTGGGAGATTATGTTTATCAGGCTTACTTGAAGAGAGCGTCTGGTTGGCTGACAGGCTGTTGTGTCTGGTTATCAGCGGCTGGGGTCTACAGTGCATGTTGGTGCTGGGCCTAGTGATGCTGGTGGCTGATACACTATACAGTCGGTTGATTCTCAAGGCCATGTCAACACTGTGGGACCCCCCTTAAATATGCACATAGACTATGCCTGTTTGACTTGTCTATCTTTTTCTCTGTCTGTATTTATGTATCCCACTGGGGTAAGGGGGGGAGACGCAACCCTCCAGTTGCGTCGGCGGTGGATTTTACATATCATATCAGTAGATCTTACACTCTTGCACGTTTGCAGACGGTTTCATCCGAGTGCTCTCACGTTGCGAGGAGACAAGCCTTGGACAGACACAGCTACTGGGCTGTGGGCTCATTTGATCTTGTAGGTAGCATAGGGTGAGCTAATGATGTTTTTTAGTGAGAGACAAGCGTGCAAGACACTTTCTCTCCCAGTATCATATTTCCCTCGCCCTAATAACTACTGGATGTTATATAGACTGTTAGCTAACAGCTGACCAAAGGACCTTTTTATTTGGTATTCAGAACAGAAGTTCATCACGGGTACTCGCCGTACATGTTTATGTAGTCTCATGTGGTCACACTCAGACCCGTTCATCTTGTGTTACCAATTCCTTCCATCGACGGAGAGTAGATCGGCTATTTCTGTTATTTAAGTTAACGATTATAAAACATATTGAATTGTCTTTAACACATGCCCAAAATAGAGCCACCAGTGTTAATGTTGGTTTAGCCACATTTCAGTAGCTGTGCCCCAGGCATTACATACTCATCTGACTACTACTGTGACACTAGAACCTCTTCTGTGTGTTTATTGACAGTTTTTTTTTTAACGTATTGCTAGCTAGGAAGAGAACCCTCTTCCGAAGGTGCCCCCCCTGACCACCACCACCCATGTTCCACGCTTCTTCTGATGTGAACACTGTCCTACAGTGACTTGTGCCCTTAATGTTGTCACTTGCTTAAATAGACGCAGAGTGAGTGGCTACTCGCTTGTTGTCTATTTACAGTGCGCGGCTGGCTGCCCCGCAGGCCCTGACGAGGTCTATTTATAAAGTAGGCCTGCTGCCGCCGGGCTCCTGCTCGCAGTGCTCTGCTGTGGCGTGAAACAGCCACCCGGGACAGTCACAAATATGCACCCATCATCATTTCTTTCTTTCGCGTTGGGTTTCCGATCCGTCTCGTCCTTGAGCCTGGTGATACGGCTTCAAAGCATGATACCTTTGGAATAGACGTCGACATGGACGTAATATGTCTCCGCGTTGCTGCAGTTTCTCCTAGTGTCTGAACGACGACACATTTCAAAACATGCGTGGTGCATTTATAGATAGATAGATAGATTATGTCCAAAACTGTTACTTTTCAGAATTCAAATTCAAAAACAGCTATACACTAACACTATAGCAGATCTGCTATAGTTGTTACTAGCTTACTACAGCATACTACAGTGTATATGATCAAGTAGGCCGTTAATTTACCAAAGAGAAAACACCAAATATGGAGACAAGACGTTTCTGCTCCGACAGCAACGTTGCATTTTTGTTTGGTCCTCACAACTATAGTAATATCCAAGAAATAACACACCTTCCCCTTCTCTGCCCCTCCCTATACTGTACTGTAGCATTGACTGCCTTTCTGCCTCCCTGCATGGCTTCTTATCTTATCAGCACGTTTCATTACTCTGGTTCTCTCCCTAGCTCCCCCTTCCCTCTCCACCTCTCCACCTCTCCGCCGCCGCATTGTAAATCGTCCGCTGTTGACAGACAGCAGTGTAGAGCTGCAGCCATGGCCCGGTTTACTATACAGAAGCACACCTCTAAGGGCTATAGGGGCTGTGATTAGGACATTTCACGATTAATTCTCACTCAAATATGGTGGCTTGCTTTCACAAAAAGCCACCATTTTGCCAATTAGCTAACAAAGGATGATATTTGGGGATAAGTGATGGCTTAGAAAGATAGTGCTCTGGTTCCCAAACTCATGTTTATGGGTCCCTTTATTTTTTTGTTTCCTACAATTTTGAGTTTTGAGTTATTATATTTCAAAACAATTTTGAGTTATTATATTCAAAACATTTTCTCAAAACATTCCCAAAAAAGCAAACATTGTCATGAATAAAAAACAAATTCAATGTTCTTTTCTTTTTTTCTTTTCTTTTGAATAAATACAAGTTTCAGCACGTCGGCCTTCCTCAGCATTTCACACAAATTTCCTAAGTTTGTAATGTCTTTAAAAGGCTATTTACCGTAACAGTCATTGGCAGTTTATTTTTTTATTATCATTTTAGTATCCAAGCAGCCGTAGCCATTCCCATATACTGATGTCATCATACTGCCACTTAAGTGCGATCGTTTTCTTTTCCCTTCTTGTCTCGGATTTTCCGCACAGCATCAGAAC
Source organism: Electrona antarctica (assembly GCF_951216825.1). Classification (NCBI taxonomy): domain Eukaryota; kingdom Metazoa; phylum Chordata; class Actinopteri; order Myctophiformes; family Myctophidae; genus Electrona; species Electrona antarctica. The sequence continues at coordinate 11,210,653 of NC_136789.1, forward strand.
ATTGTCTATCAAGGGTTGCTGCTCCTCCAAACAGCGTTCCTTGTCTTCTTGAAGCATGTAAAACATGCTCAACAGGTCGGGACGCTTTCTGCTCCCATACAGTAAATCAGTCAGCTGCATTGACATTTATCGTAATATACCACGATGGATAGCTCGACTTTAACTGTACCTGCCCTCGGGTGATACATGCATGTTGTTTCATATGTTTGGCTTAGTTACTGATGCTGAAAAGTACCTCCGTCTATGATGTTCATCATAGTGTGTATATATACGACAGGCCTTGTTTCACTTGCCACAGTAGCTCAACCTTCAGTGAAACCGTCCACATACTGCAGTGGTTCTTTGGTTGATTGAGTGATTGAATACTTTATTGACAGGCTTATTAGCCCATTAAAACCTGACACTGAGGCAGATTCTGAAAGTGTCTCCTAAATCATTTGTACAAGCACGAAGTAGCTCTGCCAGTTTTAAATAGCCAAAGTATAAAATAATGGTTAAAGTGGTGCAAATCTAAAATATGACAGACCCGTTTTTAATGGGTTAATGTACCGTGCAGTAGTTCTTTGGCTGATTGATTGAAAATACTTTAACAACATGCTCATTAAAACTAGTACAGGTAATGCTATACAGTCAAATGTTATGCTATACAACAGGGGTGTCCAAAGTGCAGCCCGCGGGCCAAATGCAGCCCTGGAATGAATTTTATATGGCCCGCAGCTTCATACCGGAATTGTATTATGAACGGCCCGCCCAACAGTATGGGCGGGCCTTCATTCAAGTTGTTTTAACCTGGGCATTTCCCAGAGTATAATTTGTCAGTGGAACTTCCTTGTTCCTTGTATTTTTTTTACCTTGCTTGTCTGGTTACATTTGGTAATGTGACATATGGCTGAAAAAAGGCTGAGTTACACTTTTTGTTCACAGCACACACCTGACAAAAGACCATTGATATTAAATATTGATGTTGATAAAAGGATAACCCAAAACGCCCCCATGTATAGGGGCTTGTTTCCATTGTGGTCCTTTGTTCTCAAACATTTTAATTTCAAGGACCTGCCAGTTTGGTAGGATACAGACCACTCTCAACATTACAACCCTATAAGGATCCATGTGGTTCCATTTGTACACTCTCAGAGTTAAAGACCCGTCATGGTCCATTTGGTTCCTACCATGCTAATCAGTTTAGTACATGTGATTGGAACAATAGCATCTGCTGCCTAACAGTGAATAAAGAAACTAGAAAGATGCAATTCTGGGAAATTGCAGAGTGTGATTGCGTTGATCGCCTTTGGAAATATAGGCCCCTCCCACACATGTTGCTGGCCAATTACAATGTCATGTCACCCCTGTGCTCATGTAAGTAATTTGGAGGGGATTTAGCCCCTACAAATCATGTTTTTCCAAAAACGGTTACATATTTTTTCGTTTCACCATCGCTGCGTATAAACCACCCTCGACATGTGATTAAAATTTGGGGTAGATCGGACGTTCCATTCGTGATTTGCGGCATTTTCTTTTGTAAAATAGGCCCCTCCCACTAACTTCGGAAGCCGATTACCGCCCAACGATAAGCCTATCAAAATTCTACCTGTGGTGTTTTAAAACCCACACAGTTAACTCGGCTATATCACCCTATAAGGCTAAACAGGTCACCTCGAAGGACCTCCACTATCTGTTCATATCTAGAGTGGGACCCCACCTATAACGGATAGCTTATGTAACAATGCCTTCCTGAGCCTCTCCAGTGAGGACTCATCTGGAGTGAATACTAGCTGTGCTGCATGGTCACCTCACAGGACCCTACCAGTAGACATTGTCTACACAGGGCCCCGCCTAACATTTTTCAAGACTAATGCTATCCATGTTTCCTTGATCAGCATTTTTCTGCTTCCATATCCCTTCCTCTTGAACTCCAGTGGTCGTGCAGAGTGCAGAGTGCAGAGATACCACAGGCTCTTAGTCTCACGGTCCATTTAGAGTCTTGTGGTTTGAACTCACTTATTGCTTAATTTTTAGCGCTGGTAAATCTGAACTTATTTATTAATGAATAACACGTTATTTGAATCAATCTTTACGGTAGAAAAATACTGTAACTAGCCCATCTGCAGTGGTTGAAGGTGAAGTATCTCCCTCCACTTTCATTGAGATATTTGATCCTGGTGGTGTAAGGTAGGAGGACACCTACTGGTGGACAAGTAGTACTGCCTGAAGCTCATAAAAAGGAACATCACATAGCAAGATAGCATGCAAGTTCAGGCTTTACTCGCCTCACAGGCGCGCGTGTGTGTGTGTGTGTGTGTGTGTGTGTGTGTGTGTGACCCACAGGCCTACAAGTGGCCTCTTCTGGAATGAGAAACCCATCCAAACATGATGATGTGTCAGCACTTCATTTGTACACCTGCCCACTCGCTGAAGCTCATTTAAAGTCAAGCACTTAATGAGCCCTGTTATACTAGCCGATTTACAGGCTCACAACGTGTAGTGACGCAACGTGTTGTGAACTTGTAGATCGGTTATTTCTGAGCAATTGAACATTATTTTTAGTTTTAGAATTTTGTTTTAATGGTGTGACTTTTTTCATGAACGTTGTTAAAGCATTTTTTATTGTTAAATTGTTCATTACGGTATTACGATCTTTTTATTTTATTTTTTTACTTCATTAGGGACGGTGGTTGAGCACTATGGCATTATGGTCGCTTTTTTAAATTATTCCCAGCCTGGGGAAATGCCGTCCCCGCCTTGTCGTCTGTTGATTGACTCGCCTTGCATGTTTGCTGAGAAATTTGGTCACGTGCAATTTACAACGCGCCCCGTATCTGGGTTTTCATGGGCCTTTTGGCAGGCAGGGGCCAGCTAGGGCTTACATAACCGCCTGGCTCTGCCTGCTTCCCAGCTGCGTGCGAGCAGATGGGACTCTCTCTTTCTAGCCTCGCATAGTGATACTAATATCAGCATATATTATGTGTGTATATATATATTAGTCTCGTCCCTCTCAGTTTTTTTTTCTTTTTCTGCAATGTCATGCCCCATATTTGCATACTGGGACCTGATTGCTTATAGCCTGGTTCCAGACGAATCTGGTTGGCTTGTCACTGTCGGCCGTGAAGTCCTCCCACAATTGAGAGGGGCCAGACTTAATCTGCCTGGGGAAATATGCATTGCAAAGGCAGATGAAGGCTACTCTCTTTCATTGGTTGTGCCTGGGGGTCCCCGGACCCCACTTTGGGTTACCACTGGTCTATTCTTTCGCTACACAGAGCCAAAGACTTATTGTGTGTGGTGTTACTGTGGTTTGCCTCTCTCATAGGGGTTCAAATGAAAGGTTTGTCCAATCAGTGTTCTTCTCTCTCTATCTCTAACCATCTTCACCTGGTGGCTTGCTTCACGGGAGCAGCTGCAGGTCAACAGCACAGCACTGGCACAAACACACCGCTCCGCATTCCTGTGCCCGTCACAATAAAAGCTCCTCATTCCTGTGCAGCCACGTCACAATAAAAGCTCCTCATTCCTGTGCAGCCACATCACAATAAAGGCCACCCTTCGTTACTCCCCCAAGATAGACAGGTCTCCCTTTGCTTCCTACTGTACAGTATGTGTTTTGAGTAGTTGAGGAAAGAGGAAGCCAACCACGTCTACTGTAAACGGGCCCCGGGCCAGCTGGACCTGGGCCCTTCTTTGTTTCAGGCTATCAGTCTCTCCATCTCCTGTCTGGCTCAGTGTTTCCCAAACATTGTCATGTCAACCACCTCCCAAATTGATGTGTACAGTATTAGGCCGCGGACCCCCAGTCTGAAAAAGATTTTTGTGCCAGAGCCCCATTTTTGGGGCTACTGCTCAAGGAAATGACGTTGACGCTTTACAAATCAGTTTACATTATCCGTGTATGAAACAAGTGTTGTGATTGGTCGAAAAAATTACATATCCAGGTGAAATACATCTGACTGATGTTCCGATCCGAACTTCCGCCGATACCGTCTCTGCCTTAGGTAGTGACCAGGCTTTTCTCTTTGCAGATGAGTAAGGCTGGGACCGAGGCTACACATGTAACATGAAGTTACATGAATGTAGTGAGAGGGTCCCTGTTGCATCTCTCTCTCAGCTAAGGGTTCCTTGGCCTGAACAATGTTGAAGACCCCTGCATGGTGTAGCCCCATGGAGCACCCTTAAGAAAAACCTGGGGGGTCCCCGGTCCCTCTGCTGAAGCGTAACATTCTCCCTCTAGAAAACAGTGGTTTGCAACCAGTGGTCCTTGAGGGGGTTCCAGGTGGTCCCCAGCATGTTGTCTCTCCTAATGGTACCAAAATCAATACAGCATGGAATTATATACAAAATCTTATACAACAATAACAATACTTTTGGGTCTGAGAGGCTAAATGTCATCAAATGGTGGTCCGTGGCTCAAATGCCGAAGAAATAATTGGCCTTGATATGAAAAGGGTTGAAAACCACTGCTCTATAACATTGAGGCGGACTTCTGTGCCGTGTCTTGTCCTTCTCATGCAACGCTACGCTAGCTTGTGTGCAGTCAGTGCGTGTTGCTCTGCCTTGAACTCCATAGCCTCGGTCCCGCAGACTTTGTTTTCTCTGTGCTGAAAGTGGGCCAATCGGGGTCTTCACGGGGGCTTCGACATGTGTGCGCCGTGGCGGCGCTTTCATCTCGCTTGAAAAGCCTGCTTCAAACTTTGTTATTGTTGTAAAGCTGCAGACCTAGGCTGCTGGACACACACACACACGCACACATTTGATCCCACAAAGATTTGCATTGCCACCGGTGTTGTTGATCTCTCTCTCTCTCTCTCTCTCTCTCTCTCTGTCTCTCTCTCTCAGAAGAAGAAGAAGAAAGAGGTCTGGATTTACCTGGTGTTTAATATTTCTTCTTAAGTAAAAGCAGCAGTAATCACAATATAACTCTGTTGTGTGTGTGTGTGTAAAAGGGCTGTATTCAAAAGTTGAGAGTGAGAGAGAGAGAGAGAGAGAGAGAGAGAGAGAGAGAGAGAGAGAGAGAGAGAGAGAGAGAGAGAGAGAGAGAGAGAGAGAGAGAGAGAGAGAGAGAGAGAGAGAGAGAGAGAGAGAGAGAGAGAGAGAGAGAGAGAGAGAGAGAGAGAGAGAGAGAGAGAGAGGAGAGAGAGAGAGAGAGAGAGAGAGGAGAGAGAGAGAGAGAGAGAGAGAGAGAGAGAGAGAGAGAGAGAGAGAGTGAGAGAGAGAGAGAGAGAGAGAGAGAGAGAGAGAGAGAGAGAGAGAGAGAGAGACGAGAGAGAGAGAGAGAGAGAGAGCGACACACACACACACAGTGTTGCCCGATTTTGCGAGAGAAATAATCAACAGGTCTATGAAAACAAGGCCAAAAGAAGCGACTATTAGGCCACATGAGCTCTTTAAACCTACAGTATACATACATCGGCTATTTGAAAATAGCAACCCTTTGAGTGAATACAAAGGAAGGAGAGCAGATCAGGAGGGGGAGAGTGTGTGTGGAACAGAAGATGGCGGACATTAGCCGATCGGACGAGCTGTCACAGCAAGAGTTAAATTATTTTAACTCGTTAGGACCGGGAGCGCATCTGTGTCATTGTAGATTGATATGATATGATATGATATGATATAGTACTTTATTGTCAGTTCACACTGAAATTTGTCTTGCGACACAGCAGCCAAGTATGCAGAACACATATACGTACACACATTTGACATAACACAAAGAACAAGACAATTTACATACATAAAGACATGAAGACAAGAGCAATATCCACCGCTTAGATTATCCCGTGGCTACTACGACTCCTGATTAAGCCTCAGGGTCGACTGGTGGACAAAGGACCTCTTTAGTCTGACCTTATTGTATGCTGGTACACCATATCTCCTTCCTGAAGGTAGCAACCTATATTCTCCATACAACACATGCTTAGTATTAGAGGTGATATTCCTTGCTAACCTTAGGATGCTGTTATCATACGTGGATGTATAAAGTTTCTGAAGTTGTTGTCCAACAATCTTTGAACAAAATTAATGTTCAGTTGTTGCAGATTTGAACCACTTTAACCATTGCTTCATGCTTTGGCCATTCAAAAATAGCAAGCTTGAGCTTACAAGTACGGTAGATATGCTGTGTTTTAAAATATATAGGCTTACCGGTATATGCAACGTAGGCTACGTTGCAATGGGGGTGGGGGGGGGGGGGGGGGGGGTGCAGGGGGTCAGCATATCATATGGGCGGTCCTTGACGTGAAAAAGTTTGAGAACCACTGATATAGATAGTTTAAAAATATATGTATATATATTATTATATATTCTTTTCTCCAGAATTTCACGATTTAAAAGACATGTTTGTAGAATGGGCCTCATGCAGGTCTCGATGGGTTAATGCGCGAGAGACGAGAGGTAAGCGGCGCTCGGCAGCCAGCGGGGCCCGGCTTGACGCTAATCATGTACGATGGACAACAGCAAAGGCCAAACATGAAAGAGTAGAAAATGCACAGCAGCCAAAACGAGGAGCTCTGGACAGACTACAGTCCACACATAGATATTACACACACACACACACACACACACACACACACACACACACACACACACACACACACACACACACTATCAGAATATATTTGAACAAAAACAACTTTTTGTTTTAACCAAACAATATCACTTACACTATCTTTAATGGTCCTATGACGTAGCCCGGAAATATGATATATAGTGAAAAGAGTTTGAAACATGCAGGCAGAGGAAGCTGGCCATGCAAAGGAGACAATGCAGAAGGTGTTTTGCATGGAGGTATATAGGGCATCCATTCAGACCACATTCCATTTTCCCATGGAGATTTCCAAACATATTGCTGTAAATAATTTTGAGTCTAGAATCAAGCCATCCTCTATTCCTCTGTGAAAAGAAAATCTGAAAACCGCAAAACAAAGGGTATTTATTAAATATAGTATATCATACAATTACAAAATATAAATATAATATCATACAATTACAAAATATAATTTTCTTTTTCACAGAAGGATCCTGGATTGCTTCAAATAATTAATATGAATAATTTTGGAAATCTCTATAGTAGGGGAAATGAATGGGGTCTGGAACGATGGAAGCAGAAGATGGCCACCGCTGCCATGCCCTATAGGCCATGGGGATGACTGGTCTCACATACCAGCCTACAGACACATATGGAGACTTCTAAATAATGCAAAGGTGGTCGTTGGCAGAACATTAACAACTGCTAACAAACCTGCACCCACTGCTTTGAGGGACAATCCTGTCACTGCCCCAATATAAAGGGCTGCATGGATTAGTTATGCAACGCCAACAATCTTTTGTTAGTTTGTTTTGACCACATCGACCCTATAGCGTCCCTATTCTGGTCATATTGGAGACGAATATTCCGCGAAAATAGCCAATCTACAAAAATGGTTTTGGCTGTTTTCGACAAAGAGTTTTTGTGTATAGACGGATAAAATGGAAAGTGACAGACCTCTACATATGCACCAATATCAGTGCGTCATCATTTTAACTGAATACAAACATGAAATGTTGCTTTCCAGAGTGACCTTTTGTGTTTCGTTGGCCCTCTTTGAAGCCGCTGCTGGTTAGTGGTTAAATTGTTTCCACCCAGTTTGAATAGTATATACTGGAGGACACTGTCCTGCTTGAACAACATGTTTTGAGAAAGACATGCAAGTCTACTGCATGTGATTCTCAACCCTTTGTTTTGAGACAGACATGCGAGCCTACTGCACCAACCTACTGCATACCACAGAAATTTGGTTCCTAGTTCCACTTCGCAGTGGAGACTGGACCACAGCAGCGTCATTTTACATGCGCTTCAAAGTGAGGACATACGGTAATCGGTAATGACAGCAGGAACGCCCACTAGGAGATTTTTATCGCCCAGAGTCGCCACTGTTAAAACGTAGGGTGAGTCTACTCTACGGCAACTGGCAAGTGATTCTCAACCCTTTGAGACAGACCTATGAGTCTACGGCAGTGGTTTTCAAGCCTTTTCATATCAAGGGCCATTATTTATTCTGCATTTGAGCCACGGACAGTATGTGATGAGATTCAGCCTCTCAAACCCGGCAAACAAAATATTCTACATTCTCTAATTGTGTAGACGTCTTGGAAATGAAGTGATGCAGATGTTTAACAATAATTTAACTCTTGAGAGCGTAAATTGTTATGCTCTCAGGAGTTCAGTTGGTTACCACCTGGAACCCCCTCAAGGACCACTGGTGGTCCCAGGACCACTGGTTGAAGACCACTGTTATAGAGGGATAATGTTACGCTTCAGCAGAGGGGCCGGGGACCCCCCAGGTTTTTTTTTAAGGGTGCTCCATGGGGCTTTCATTTTACGCTACGTGCGTGTGTGCGGTCTATGCGTATGTTTACATGTGCGTGCACATGTATGTGGGTGGAAAGGGGGCTCCAAGGCAAAAACGACTTGTGAACCCTGATGCAGAGAGTGAGCGTTTGATTGAACAAACATTTTGATTAAGAGCTGCTGAAGCAGGAAGCAACCTTATTGATTTACTACTCTAGCCACGTTGAGTGTAATCAATGCACTGTGTTGATTGTCAGTTAAGCACGTGCACATGAGATAGAGGTCTTCTGTCTCATTATGCCATCGCCGTTATTGAATTCTGAACCACAGTTACACACGAGTGTTGCATGTTTGTTAATTATAGATATGCATTTTGTTAATAATATATATGAACTTTATATGATGTTGTCTTGTGTTTTATGCATTTCATCTTTGCCATGTTTGAGGTTTTAGATTTTTTCCCCCCTTAAATCACTGTTGTTGAACACCCTTTACGTCTATGTGTTGGTTAAAGAAATATTGAACCAATTTTTTGGAGTTAGGTTTCTTAACATCTGCCACAGTGGAGGCAAGAGGATTACTTTTACTGTACTTTATTTCTTTACTTGGGAGGGACAGCACATATTCACATCCAATGTAAATACGTCAGAGTTAGCAAGACAGCTAATTTCCATCCGTATAGCCCCCAACATAATCACAATACAACGAGATATTACAGAAAGAAACACGTTGTCCTGCCTTGAAGCCTCAGACAACAACGTTTTTTTTTTCATCAAAAAATATAAAAAGTGAAGAGGTAAGAAGAAGCATACCTCGCTCTCACATGGCACTGTTTAGTCTGTCGGGTAGAAACCTCATTTGTCCAAAACTGACTTTTCAAATTCAAAAGAAGCTAAAGTAGCAGATTGTGTTTGGCACTTGCAGATCTGCTACTTTTGATGCTTTTGTGTGACACGTGTAGTGTGATCAAACTGCAGGCTGTTCATTTATGAAAAAAGGACAAAAGCACGTCAAGAAAAAGAAGACAGATTTCCACTCCTTCCAGCTGTGTGTTGCAGGGGCTGCCTGCCGCCGCCCGCTATAGGCGAAACACAGCTATATACTGTATGATTACGAAAGGAAATCTCTCGCCAACCCCACATACAAAGTAGACACAGTATAGAGTTGTGTGCTGATGAGAGTTGATTTGAAGTGTCCAACGTTGAGTGCTCTCTCTCTCTCTCTCTCTCTCTCTCTCTCTCTATCTCTCTTTCTCTCTTTCTCTCCCTCTCTCCAAGGCTACAGGGTTCAGTGTGCCTAAACACAGAGGTGCTGCCTCTGCAGGCGTTGCCATGGGAAAGTCGCTTACTGTGTGTGTGTGTGTGTGTGTGTGTGTGTGTGTGTGTGTGTGTGTGTGTGTGTGTGTGTGTGTGTGTGTGTGTGTGTGTGTGTGTGTGTGTGTGTGTAGTGTGTACATGTGCTCGTTCACCGGAGGGGGGGCGTGTCCTCGTTCACTTTTGTCGTGCTGCTGTTGTGTCTTCCGTTGCTTCATTGTTGTTCGACCATTAAGGGAGGGAATAAAAGCTTTCCTGCTAATGGTTTTGTTTACCTGCAGTTCAGTCAGGAACCTGGAGCCTGTTTCTCTGCTTCTCCCGACCAGGCAAAATGGACCCTATAGTGTAGAGCTGTGTGGGTCAGAATGGACCCTATAGTGTAGAGCTGTGTGGGTCAGAATGGACCCTATAGTGTAGAGCTGTGTGGGTCAGAATGGACCCTATAGTGTAGAGCTGTGTGGGTCAGAATGGACCCTATAGTGTAGAGCTGTGTGGGTCAGAATGGACCCCTATAGTGTAGAGCTGTGTGGGTCAGAATGGACCCTATAGTGTAGAGCTGTGTAGGTCAGAATGGACCCTATAGTGTAGAGCTGTGTAGGTCAGAATGGACCCTATAGTGTAGAGCTGTGTAGGTCAGAATGGACCCTATAGTGTAGAGCTGTGTAGGTCAGAATGGACCCTATAGTGTAGAGCTGTGTAGGTCAGAATGGACCCTATAGTGTAGAGCTGTGTAGGTCAGAATGGACCCTATAGTGTAGAGCTGTGTAGGTCAGAATGGACCCTATAGTGTAGAGCTGTGTAGGTCAGAATGGACCCTATAGTGTAGAGCTGTGTGGGTCAGAATGGACCCGATAGTGTAGAGCTGTGTGGGTCAGAATGGACCCTATAGTGTAGAGCTGTGTAGGTCAGAATGGACCCTATAGTGTAGAGCTGTGTGGGTCAGAATGGACCCGATAGTGTAGAGCTGTGTGGGTCAGAATGGACCCTATAGTGTAGAGCTGTGTAGGTCAGAATGGACCCTATAGTGTAGAGCTGTGTAGGTCAGAATGGACCCTATAGCGTAGCAAATTCAGAAAAATATTTAGGAGTTTTGGACATAATGAGGTTTCCACCCGACAGAGACGATATTTAGTAGTACCAATAAGCGACTTAATCTTTTAAATGTCTCCTGTATCAACAAATCGACTCAAATGCATTGTAATTGATGTATTCTTTGGTAAAAGCGACAAAAAAAACGCTTGATCCCTATATTACCCCCCATAAAATATTCAAAACTTATTTAGCTCTAAAATCCGCTTGAAGCATTAAACAAGTACAAGCAGAGCACAAATGTCTGTTTCTCAAAATTGTACTTCACCTGTGAGGACGTTTGTGGGGACATGTTACATGCACGCACCACGCACGCACACTGCAGTGGGCTGATCATTACAGTGTGTTGTGCTTGTTTTAGATTACAGTAACAGGAACGATACAAACCTGAATGACCCTCTGTTATCGCTGGCCTTATCCCGCTCTGCCCTCCTGTGCCTCCGCCAGGAGTTATACGGCATACCCTTGCTGCCCCCTGTGCGGCGATGGGAGAATTACTGGCATTTTCTCACTTTTTACTTAAGGAATAGTATCAATACTGCAATGTAGAAATACTGTTACAATGAATGAATGAATTAATTATTGTATTTAACTCTCTACCGCTAGCTGTTAGCATAAACCCCAGTTCCCAGTGCAAGCATACGCGTTCACTTTAAAAGACGGTGTTTGCCCGCCCCCCCACACACTCGCCACACACACTCTAGTATCATTGGAACACGCACACACTCTTTACCTTTTGTCAGAAGGACAGCGATTCTAGAGTTATGGAGGTTTGAACATTTTGGAACGGTGGGGCGTTGCTATAGGAACCGGACCAATGTTATAAGCTTCCGTGGGCATCAACCATTATATACTGTAGACGTTGGGGTACGTATATATACGGACCTGGGATATGACGCCAGCTAGAAAAAGAGTTAAGTGTCATGCCACCTCGTGGCCCATCCCTCATGGGATTATATGACACCTTTTCATACAGTTACAATTATTCAGATATACACTTATTTCCACTGGTTACCAGCAATGCTGATCGCCTACTCAACATAAATACAAATACAACAAATCTAAGCAAAACAAAACATAAGATACATATCCCTTACTGGCAGTACATTGCTTTTTTCCTCAGGTCCCAGGCTTTTTCTAGGTAGTTTGCCAATTAAAAAATATCTTTTTCAAATAAACGGTTGATAAGTTGTGCACATTTGACAGATTCAATCTTCTTCATCCAACCCAACATAGCGACCAGTTTCAAGTAAAAGTCCGGAATTCTAAATGTAGCCTACTTGAGTGCAAACATATTGGCATCAAAATGTACTTAAAAGTAGCCTATACCAAAAGTAAAACTAGTCATTATGGAGAATGTCCCGTTTCACGTTTTCAAATGGATGTAGATAAGCTATTTTCAAATGGCCGAAATGAAGTGGATTAACCACATTTGAACTGTGTTTTTTTTCCTGTATTAAATTAACGCCCTATTAGGATCTGGCAGCATCACAAAGGTAGCAGATCCACAATATTAGCCCCTACACCTAATGTGAAAGCTAACATCTGCCTGGTTCACACACACACACACACACACACACACACACACACACACACACACACACACACGCACGCACACACACACACACACACACACACACACACACACACACACACACACACACACACACACACACACACACACGCGCGCTGTCTCTCTCCCCCCCCCCCCCCCCTCTCTCTCACTGCTTTCCCTCCTGCATTTCCCCTGCCTGGGGGGGGGTTGTCAGTGTCAAGGGTCAGGGCTACAGTCTCATGCTCCATTGCCCCCCCCCCCCCCCCTCCCCATATAGGAAATTGAAGTGATAGACTGTAGGGCCTGAGGGCTGTTTATGTTGAACTCAATGCAACAGACAAATCCCCCTCCCTCCCTCCCTCCCTCCCTCCCTCCCTCCCTCCCCATCCTGTCAATGCACTTTCCTATGCCTTAGATCTGTTTTTATGGGTTGTTGGTTGTTTCACTGTGTGTGTGCACGTGCGTGCGTTCGCGCGCGCATTTGCGCGCGCGTGCGTGTGTGTGTGTGTGTGTGTGTGTGCGTGCGTGTGTTGTGAAATCCGGGCAGAGACCTGTGCTCCAGTATATCTCTCTCTCTCGTCTTCCCTCCCTCGTTTGCTCAAAAACCTTCTGCTCCAAGATCAATCGACCAGTCGATCTATTCTGTTGGCCGGGGTGCCGGTTGGTCAATCAATCACCTCTGCCTCTCTTCTCCTCTCCTCTTCTCCCTTACCTTCTCCTCTCCTCTCCTCCTTTATCTATCAAGGGAAAAAAAATCACACACATGTGAAGTGAGGGGCGCTCTAATCAATTATTGACCTTATACCAACCTTGAAACATTCTTACGTCACCAAAGATGTTGGTCCCTCTTTGGCCAAGGGTTTCCACCGACATACCGACAGCCGATTTGCTCAGACACATATGACGTAAATTCTCCATTCATTGTCAATGGAATCTACACTATAGCTGTTTATAGGAGGGGCTAGGGCCCCTCAAAAAACAGAGATGTGTAATGTCCTTATCGAGGCCGTAGCTCGTCTATCTTCCCCGGTCGTTTCAGAGGATAAGAGAAACTTCATAAAGATCCGCTCGTGTGCGGGTTTTTTTTAAAACCTGGTTAATGATTCAATCTGCGTGACCCCTCCATGTACAGTATATGTACATGCCACGTGTGTCACAGTACAGTAGAAGTATGTCACGATAAACCCATAGACTTGTGTATTAAAGGGTTGAATGTACTGCTTGGGTTGGGTTGGTTGGTTATTGCCCTCATGGACCTGGCTATCTGCATGGGGGTTAAAGTCTGCTGCTGGGCCAGCCATGGCTGAAGCTGTGCTAACATGATGCGCACGCACGCACGCACGCACGCACGCACACACGCACGCACGCACGCACGCACGCGTGCACACACACACGCGTACACACACACACACACACACACACACACACACACACACACACACACACACACACACACACACACACACACACTGAGGAAAAACACTCAGGAAAAACACCCAGCAGCCATGCCAAGGCACACAAACACACTCCCACACACTGCAGGTAGCACCCGCACTTTTATGCTTTTATGCAGTATATATATACTCACTATACTGTATACTGTATATACGGCAGAGCGGTCTGACCGCAAGTCACCGTCAACGATCGGTGCAAACGTTCACCTCGATTCTCATTATAATGAATGATTATTTTTAAAACAAATAATGCAATTAGCCGATCAATTATCAAAAAAAGAATCTGCCTCTGGATTATTCCATTAATTTACATGAGTGAAATGTCCGTTTGTAAATGTTTCACAGGAAGGAAATAGAACGATATAGAAATATGTCCAAAACGATTCAAATTCAAAAGCAGCTCTACAAGCTCAAAACGCACCACGCTGTAGTATGATCAAGTAGGGCGTGCCGTTCATTTAACCTAACCCTAACCCCAAAATATGGAGATTACTATTTTGAAAATCATTTTAAAGTGGCGCGCTACGAGCTTGTAGGTCTGCTATTTTTGAAAAATCGAAGAACGAAACTGTCAGGATGTAGAAGACATTTTTAGAATCTGATCTCAGGCCTGGGTTAACATATGGATGATAAATGTAATTTGGGGAAGTTGACATGGTGTGATTCGGGAATGTGAATCGAACACTGGAGTCGTTAGAGGATTGGAAATCATTCATCGACATTGTATGTATGCTTATCAATTCATTTCATCAATGCTGGCATGTTCTAACAGTTGCTCCTTGGAAAACAATGATGTCATGTGTCTACACGGTTGAAAAGCGATAGATAAGGAGCACTGTAAGTCATTGTAATCTGTTGTGTTGTGTTGTGTTGTGTTGTGTTGTGTTGTGTTGTGTTGTGTTGTGTTGTGTTGTGTTGTGTTGTGTTGTGTTGTGTTGTGTTGTGTTAAGCAGACACTCAAGCCTTGATTGTATGTTGCATTATTGTGATCTATTGAATCCACTCTTCCTACACGTAGGATTAGGATTGGATGTTGGTTCAAACTCTAGTCTCTGCTCTAGGAGGAAGTAAGTGCCGTCACAACAGATGGACTGACTTTCACGAGACTTGGACAGAATGATCAGTAGGCTGCTCCGCTTGGTGCCTTGCATTGTTTTCCTCTGCCATAGACATGTGAATGTGAAGTTTGGCTGGAAAGAGTAGAATAGGATATGAATGCAGAATAATTTTCCATTTACCTGTTTGTACACTGTCTGTACATGCATAGTTGCTGTCTGACTCTGGCATCCACAATGGAGAATGTTAACACTTATTATGCTACTGACGTGTATACACGTCCTGTCAATTAAAACCGGGATGTGCCTCAGACGTGCATACACGTCTTTAGGTCCTTTTTAATGATATAAAACGGGATTGCTGAAATCCAGTTTTTGACAGCGGCCGTTGCTAAGCAACGCTTTGTTCAGACTAGGACAGACAAAATTTGCTATTGTCTCTAAATCTATCTCTGTCCTAATTTCTGACTTCACCAAGCATCTTGTTTGGAATATTAACGCTTCTAAATAGAGATCAGACGAGGTAGAGCGAGGCAGTAATGGAATAATGAGTAATGGAATACCTCCCGGTTTTGGGAGGAAAGGAAAGGTGGGGCTTTTCAGAGTAAAATCTGCACATCTGCTTGGCACTCTAGTGCCTTTATTCTGAAGAATTCCTGTGCAAAAGAAGTGTTAATACTCCAATGGAGTATTTTATATTCCCATCGTGTGACAGTGTCACGCAAAGGTATGCTTGACAAGTTTGAAACAATTGTATTTATTAGTTTGAATAATGTTCAAACACCTACAGTGAGTTCGTGCACAAAATATGGGAATGGCGGGTTGACATAGTTTAAGTGTGTCTGTAGGTTTTTATAAATATTTACCCCATGCACTGATAAGAGAACCAATTGATCTCTCTCTCTCTCTCTCTCTCTCTCTCTCTCTCTCTCTCTCTCTCTCTCTCCCTCCCTCGGTTCCAGTGGTATTAATCAGATGTGGTGTTAAGTCTCATTAATCACAGCTCGGACAGCGATGGTGGGTGTATGTAAATGTTACCCTCCTTGTCGTCTCCGTCGGGCGGAAACCTTGTATGTCCAAAACGGTCACTTTCCACGATTCCAATTCAAAAGTAGCAGATCTGCAAGCTCGGCGCGAAGTGACACATTTTGTGCGTGCGGATCTGCGGCTTTTCACACATTTGTGCGACGCTGTAGTACAATCAGGTATAGGGCAGTGGTTTTCAACCAGTGGTCCGGGGACCACCAGTGGTCCTTGAGGGGGTTCCAGGTGATACCCAGCTAAATGATGGAGAGTTGGTAACTAAATGGAGCCTTATAGATCTTTAACTCTTGAGTGGGTAAAATGAGGTACTAAGTTTTCAAATGTCTACAATTATTTTGGATTTCAAGCTTGTAGATCTCCTATTTTCAAATGGACAAAATGTACAGTATATAGGGGCTGAAGTGCTTAATGCATATTTGTAACTAGTAACTGTAGTGGAGTAAAAGTATATCCAGTAAATTTGGATCCGAGATGTATAGTGCAGTAGAAGTAAAAGTATTGGAAATTGTAAATACTGGATGACATGTGGATGACATTTCTCCGGCGTGCCCACATCGTGCCACCCACTCCCTCTGCTTCGCCAGCGGTGTGTGACCTGTTTTCCACCCCCCACATGCACATTAGGCTGAGAGCTGGTCTCAAGGGACTTGATTAGCAGGAGCTTGTGACTAAGTACTAACTACACTGGACCCAATGGAGCACACAGGTTTACCTCTTGTTCCATTTCCTTCTTCGTTTTGGGGCGTATACGAGGTTTGGCCATAATACCGATGTTTCGGGCAGACACCTCTTATTTCCATATTCTAACCTTTTTCTTTTTGTAAATGAACACCCTGCTTGATCATACTACAGCGTCACACACAAGTAGCAGCTCGGCAAGCTCGAAATGTGGCGCAAAGCGATCTACATTACTTTCTTTATATTTAAATCCTGAAAAGTAACAGTTTTGGACATAAGGAGGTTCCCACGCGACAGGGGGATCCCCGGCAAAAGTAGTTAAAGGGGAAAACCACCCATTTTCAACATTTTACTATGTCATTAATATACCTTAGAGCTGTTGTGTGGACATAATAAAAAAGTCCCCCCATTTTGTATTTCCTAGAACTGTAATTATGAAAAAAATCATTAACATGGTGAAACACATCTTGATGTCATCATCAAGATGTGTTTCACCATGTTAATGATTTCTTTTCAGACCTCTAGTTCTAGGAAACACAGAATGGGGGGACTTTTTTATTATTTCCACACAACAGCTCTAAGGTATATTAATGACATAGTAAAAAGTTGAAAATGAGTGGAATGCCCCTTTAAAATGTATAGCATCACAATTAAGTTGAATTAACCATATTTTATTACTTTGGCTACGAGCTTGTAGATCTGCTATTTTTGAAAAATCGTGAACATTTTTCATTCACATTCTTTTTTTTTTATTTTTTAACAAACATTTTTCGAACATCTCAAATATTTGCTTCTGGGGTTCCCTGGCACTGTGGCACAACATTTTTCTTTTCTTTTCTTTTTAGATGAGGGTCCGCAGACAAATCCATATCAATTTGGGGGGTCCTGCACTATATGTCAGCAGCACTTGATGTTGGCACGGTACTTGGCATGATGTCATGTAAACGGTCGCTTAAAAGTCCACTGAGAGAGGCCTATAGCCGCCAGTATAAAAGAGTTATTTCCACCCAGTGTGAAATACTAAACCTTGAGATGACTTTAAAGCTGCCTAATAGGTATCACGTTACAACTCTCGTATGGCATTGAATGAGTTGACATTGAAAACCAGCCCCGCCCCCGGCCCGGTGTCCGGTCCTGTCTGTGCACTGTTGTGTGCACTGTTGCCAAGTCTGCTTATTATAAGGGACTTTGGACATGTTTTTTTTATAGACAGCTATGTGTGTCCCTGGCTGCCTGGCTGTGTCTCTGGCTGGCTGTGTCCGAGCACGAAAATAGCGTTTGGTTGGTTTTCACCACCAAGTGTCACTGTTGTGCAGCCTAACACACACACACACACACACACACACACACACACGCACACACACACACACACACACACACAGACACACACACACACACACACACACACACACACACACACACACACACACACACACACACACACACACACACACACACACACACACACACACACACACACACACACACACACACACACACACACACAAACTGTATATATGATGATTCAGGGTGTTACAGTGACAGTACAGTACAGTAGAGGGACCCATGGGGACCCACACACGGTAACTCTGTCATTTCTCAACCATTTCTGACGCGGGGTGGCTCACCGGAACCCGCCCGGCCCCCTGGGTGCATTCCTGAGGGTCTGGATGTTCCGGGGACCCCCCGGGGACCCCCACACGGTAACTATCCTTTCTCGGCCGTTTCGGACATGGTGCACCCCACACGGAGTTGCACCACTCAGTTCACACGGGTGGGACTTTTTAGAGGGGCGCTAGCCCCTCCTATAAACAGCTATAGTGTAGATTCTGTCTTAACACAAACAGTAAATGCCATTGACAATGAATGGAGAATTTACGTCATATATGTCTTAGCAAATCAGCTGATTGATTAGAGCGCCCCTCACTTCATATGGGTGTGATTTTTTATTTATTTGTGTCCTACTTGATCACACAAAAGAACCAAACGTAGCAGATCCACAAGCTCGAAGCATGTCGATCTGCTAGTTTTGCTACTTGTGAATTTGAATCCTGAAAAGGAACAGTTTTGGACGTATTAGGTTTCCACCCGACAGAGACGATATTCAACACAACATCAGGGGAGTATTAGAGTAGAGCAGAAGCCGTCACACAAGCTGAGTTTCCTTAGTGTGTTCATATACTGTACAGTATGTTGCTAATGAATCATCATTACTAATGATGCAGCCAAGACTCTCGCGTGCTCCCGTCAATGCTCCACCCATGTCTTTTTAGCATAGTTCTATACGTCTCTAGTTCTGTATGTGGGACCAGCACCCATATTTACCCCTGTAGCAGGTTGGTGTGCATTACAATAAGGCCTGCGAGAGAGCAGAGCAATTAAAGCCTGCCCGAGGAAAGGAAAAAGTTGCATTTTCTTGCTGTCAGTCAGAAACTTTGGGCCCTATTTTCATCAGTGCTAAACCCCATTTCCCTAAACTTTTTTTTTTTTTTTTTTTACTATTTTGAAAAACATTTTTGAATAGTTCAAATAGCCGATCTACAAGCTCACAATGTGTTGATGTAGATCGGCTAACAATTTTAATATGTTTTTCAAAATAGAAAAAAAAGGGCAAAGAAGTTTAGCGAAAAGGGGTTTAGCAAATGGGGCCCCTTGTCTTTATATTCATCCTTTTTATATTTCTTTGTAAATTAATGGCACAAAAGTGTTGCACAAAAGTTGTGAAAATAGCAGCTCTAACAAGCTCACAACACTGCCCATGGCGAAGCATTGTGAGCTTGTGAGCTATCTTTTTTTTTTTTAATGTTTTTAGTGAAATTGAGCGTGCACAAACAAGCAAGAGACTTGTGTCTCTAAATAACAACTACAGCATATTGGATCCGTTTGGAACACAGGTTCTATTTCCCAGTTCCCGGGAAAATAAGTGACCGTTCTGGACATACAGGGTTTCCGCCCGACATAGCCGATTTGTACAGTAAGCCAGGAAACCCAAGCATCCCCCCGCAGCATGTCACTCCCTAAAGTGGCCACTTGAGATGCAATCGGTGGCCAATGACCCATGCTCATTGCACCGCTGGTGAGTTGAAGATGAGTTTATGGCCCACTGTCTGTAACTCTCCATTTGATCCGCTATGTATGTTGCAATATATAAGCCACATGGTGTGCCTGTGCCGCAGAGCCAGAGAGGCTTCTCCAGGCTATTACCTCCAGGCTGTAATTTACAACCCCCTGGCCGTGGCTAATGTCCAGAGGGCTGCTCTAATGCTGGCTCACTGGCAGCTCCCATCCATACGTCAGTGGGCAAACATTTGTTGTGTTTCTTTTTTTTTCTTTGACCCCCCGCTGACCTGTTCTTTGCATTCCGTTGTGAATACAAGCATGCATGCTGTTTCGGGTTTAGCTTTCTGTTGGATTGCATGCTTTATAATACTTCACTTGGTGCTTCCTATTGGGGCAGTGCAATATTATCAACAGTTTTTCAGAATACTTGGGTTAGGAGGATTTAGAAGGCCTCAGGTCTAAGCCAATCCCAGCCTGTGGGCCCCCTGGTGGTTAGGGATGGAGCTCGTTAATGTTTTATTGATAACGAGCACCTTATCGATCAGGCTTATCGAGCCCACTATCGAGCATTTTCTATTATTTTGTGGAAAGATACATTCTGATCAGAACCAGTATTTTTTACTAGGGCCTTCACATACAGTACTTTTCTAACAGACAGAAGACAATTGACCTTTTTGCCAATAAAATAATACTAAATAAACTGTTAACTGGTTAATAATATGTGTACCGTCACTTTCAAAGTATAATTTTGTTTCCTCGGGCAGCACTGGTTGGCAGGTATCAATACACTTTTAGACAGACATGTTTGTGCCAGCATGGATGATTACATTTATTTCTTGATCACCTCATGTCTTGATTGTTTAAACATGACGTCATGGGCCGCTATGCTCTTGCTGTTTCGCGCATGCGCGCTGCCGTTCACTTCCTTGTTTACTTCCTTGCTCAGAAAGAATGGCTCGTATCTCCTAATCTACTCTCCATGGTTTTGAGATGGGCAATGTTCTGTCTTCAATTCTGACTTCAGCATGCCTCTCGTTTGGAATGTTAACGCTTCTAGAGAGACTTTAGTGTGACCAGCGCGAGGTAAAAATGGAAGATTATATCTCCCGGTTTTGGGGGGTAACGGTAGTAAAATCTCCCGATATCTGCTGGCACTCTAACGCTTATATTTTGAAAGATGCTGGCGGCATCCAAATTGTTACGTGAGATGGGTGGGTCGCGAACACTTTGAAGAACTACTGGTCTAAAACAGTGTTCACATGCCTCTTTCACGAGACAGGAAAAGGCTCTGCCGACTGTCACTAATGAAACAGCAATACATACATAATGGTTATGGTATTCAGACTGGCATCCCCATTTGTGGCCTATCCAGACTGGAGTCAGAGAGTGTTTTTTTAAGTCTGAATAGCAAAACTTGTGCTAATCACATTAGAACCACATTCCTAAGTGGTTTGAAATACGATTCAAATCTGATTTCTAAAGATGTGTTTCAGTCTGGATACTCTTAGTCACTGAAGAACAATTTATACTTTTGACGTAAGGTGGCGTTGCTCACAGAAAATAGCAGATCTACAAACAAGTGTGTCACATCGCTACACGTCAGATCTACTATTTTCGTTAAGAGGCACCGCTTTCCCTCAGGGTGTTTAGCATTACTCACTATGACGTTACGTCTTTCCGGAGTTACGTCATTACATCGAATGGGAGTTGCCTGCAACAGTCAGTTTATGACAGCCATGGAAGACCACAACAAACCAAGTTAAAATCAACACCCTATCTCAATGGGGCCCAGGGACCCGCAGGGTTCATTGAGGTGGGTTCCAAATGGACCCTTAGTGACCCTTAGTGAGTACAAATTGAACCAAATGGACCTGCAAAGTCCATTTTTTCCATTTGTACACAATTTGTACACAATGTGGGGGTCCTAAAAACCATCCCTAAACATCTGGGACAACGTCCCAGAATCTTCATCCTTCTGGCTCCCAAACTGTGGAACAAACTGCCCATTGCAATTAGAACTGCAGACTCACTCCCGATCTTCAGACTCCACCTTAGCCCATAGTAATTGCCATAGTACTTGACGACCTTGCAAGCTTATAATGTTAAAATGTAATTTAGATAGCATGTTATGTAGACATGTTATGTAGACAGACAGCAGGTCATTGCTGTGATAGTATCCTGTAGTTATGGCATATGCAGTAGCAGTCGTTCTCAAACTAGTCAGGCAGTGACCCCTACAACAATACCATTTGAACTGGAGATGTGCACATACATAGTATACACTTATACTGCATGTTGCTTGGTTTACTGTCCAGTGATAAAACACTTAAGCAAGTCAACTCCAAAATCCCGAGAACCACTGGCATAAAGCGTTTATGCAGGCTAGCGGGTTTTGGAAAGGCAGCAGCCGCTTGGGGAAGTAGGAAGCCTCCAGAAAGGAAGCCCTCCCGCCTCTCCAGACATCCATGACTAGCAGAGTAAACACTAGGGCCAGGCTCCAGCCCACTGGAATGTTTCCTCTTGCCTTTCTGTTAGGTCGCGCTGACCCCGTTTCATAAAGAGACCCACTTCTCCATTCTGGAGAGATTTGGCGATCCGTATAACCAGCGCATGCAGCCCGATACGCAGTGTTTCTTATAACCTTTTTACAATTTTCAATTTCGGCATTTAGCAGACGCTCGTAATCCAGAGCGACGTACAGTAAGCAAGGAAAACACGGGGTAATACATCTGATGCTTGGAAAGGATCTTAGGTAAACCAAGAACCTATAGCATCTAAACAGTATAATATAAAAAAATAATATTCATAATCTCTACATTGAAACTGGTTGATTCTAACTAACGTGTGTGTGTGTGTGTGTGTGTGTGTGTGTGTGTGTTGTGTGTGTGTGTTGTGTGTGTGTGTGTGTGTGTGTGTGTGTGTGTGTGTGTGTGTGTGTGTGTGTGTGTGTGTGTGTGTGTGTGTGTGTGTGTGTGTGTGTGTGTGTGTGTGTGTGTGTGTGTGTGTGTGTGTGTGTGTGTGTGGGGAGGGGGACAACTGTGGCTACATGAGTTGCATAATGCAGTGTGTACAGGAAGAGAGGGGCGGGCATAGGTTGGCTCCAGAGTGAAGTAGAGGAACTGACACATAGGTTGGCTCCAGAGTGAAGTAGAGGAACTGACACAGCCTATCCATAGGTTGGCTCCAGAGTGAAGAAGAGGAACTGACACAGCCTATCCATAGGTTGGCTCCAGAGTGAAGAAGAGGAACTGACACAGCCTATCCATAGGTTGGCTCCAGAGTGAAGAGCCAACCTAACACAGCCTATCCAATAATTAGCCTATAGATATAGAATTAACCTACATGTTATATTTAGGGGCTACAGCTTTACTTTCTGCTGATGCCGACTGACAGGCAGCAACAGGCGCACTGCGTGGCCTACTAGCTGCTAGGTCCAAAGGCTGACAACAGTCAGCGCTATAAATAGCAGCCAGTCATTAAATTGTAGCGCAGCGACGAGATCAAGATAAGCCGCATAAGCGCCGAGACTATAGCGACACCAGATAGATAAACTATGCAAACAGCCGCCACACGTTGCAACCTTTCTTCTTTATTTCTTTTGGTTTTAAGTGACATTGCCTTTTACTGCGGTCGAGGCACTTGTCCAACCTGTTGACTTCATCCCGTGGCAGAGAGTGAGCGCCTGCCTGTCCACAACAGCAGTGCAATGTCTTGGCAGCTCAGGCTGCGATCGCTGCATTCAGCGAGGAGAGAGGGCTGTGCACTTCAAATCAACATCACGGTTGTTGTGTCAGACTGTTGCCTCGACTTCCATTAATGAATGGTTTATTTTAATACTGAAATTAGCTCACTTAGCTCACTCGCTTGTAGAGCGGCAGTTTTCGCTATTGTTATACAACTAAGTGTAATACAGGGTAAAGTGCATTGAGTTGATTATGAAAAAAATAGATAATAATAAAATAATAATATTTCATAAAATATATTAACACATACAAAAAACTGCTTCTCAATTTGTTCAACATATCAATTTCAATATACTTTATTATTTTTGGTGAATCGCCCAGGCTTAGTATAGCACACTCACTAATAGCTGCAGTTGGTGCAGTTCACAGTGCGATCACGATCACGGCATTCAGAGGGAAACTAAACAAAACATAAGTCATTCCTCTCTCTCTCTCTCTCTCTCTCTCTCTCTCTCTCTCTCTCTCTCTTGCTCTAACTCTGCCCCCCCGCCCCGCGCCCCTTCCTCATCTGACACAGTTATGTAATATGACTGCTGTGGTGACCCCTCCCCCATACAGTCTTTTCAGCCAATGGAGTGAGGGTGCGGACGGGGAGTATGGAAGGGGTCAGCGGAGTCATGGGATTATTATCCACCTTCAGATTGAGCGTGCGCTGCGTACCATACCAAAGTGGGGTCTGGGGACCCCCAGGGGTCCTTGAGGGAGTTCCAGGGGGTCCCCAGCTAAATGATAGTTTGGAACCAAATGGACCCTTATGGGTCTGTAACTCAGAGAGTGTACAAATGGAACGGTTGGTTCCATTTGTACACTCTCAGAGTTAAATTAATTAATTTTACTTTGATTTTACAATATAAATTGAGGGTCCCAGAGATAGAAATGCCATTAAATGGGGGTCCGTAGACTAGTAATGCATGTCAAACTGGGGGTCCTTGAAATTAAACGGGTTGAGAATCTCTGATAGAGCCGTAAAACTCTTCTCTTATGGGGGTCCTTCGCATACCTTTTCATTTGGGGGGTCCGCAGGCTAATGAGTGTCAATTTGGGGGTCCTTGACGCGTTTTTTTCTGGATGCTCCCCAAGTGTGTTTCCGCGTATGGCCTCACTGTGCACGCACAGGCAGGCACATGGACCGTATGTGAGCGCTTTATGCTTTTGTGCATGCTCTCCTCTCCGCCTGTGAATGCCTGTTACGTCGTGGGTTTGTGTGTGTGTGTGCATGTGCGCGTGTGCATGTGTGCGTGCGTGCGCTCATGTGTGCGTGTGTTGCTATGAACCGTATGAGCGGAGCCCGTCATTAGAAAGCTAGCCTTGTTCCAGCCATCATCATGTGATTGCACGATGGCTCTCGCTTTCCCTAACCGCCCCACCCCGCCTGTCTCTCACTCCTTCCCAACTCTATTTACATGAAGCTCTTCCAAACACACGTGTTGTTTGCATTAACTGCGAGTCTTTCACTGCATGTATATGGGCAATGAAATGATATTTCAATTTTGTCTTGCATTGAAAATTAATGGACGCCCGTGGCTTTGTATCTGCCAGTGTCAAACGCAGCATCACAGTACATAGTGATTTAAACATCATTGCTTTTGAGAGCGACAACTCGTGGTCAATTTTGATGAATAGAATAGGTGTCATTTAGGGACACTGCGTGATGTGGTAAACAAGACAGGATTCGAAGAACGGCAGAAGTGAGACCTAGAATGAGTGAAATACACTCTCTCACACACTTCCTTCCTTTATTGGTTCTCTTTCTTTCACAACACACACACCACGCACGCACACACACACACCACGCACGCGCACACACAGTCGCACACACACCACGCACGTGCACACAGTCGCGCGCACACACACACACACACACACACACACACACACACACACACACACACACACACACACACACACACACACACACACACACACACACACACACACCACAGTGGATCTAACATCTTCAGAGGCCCCTCACGCCTCAGACACCCCCTGTGCACCCTCCCATCAGGCAGGAGGAGGACCGTGCCAGGCAGAAAGACTGCTTCTTAACAAGAGCTGTGAAATAAAACACACACACACACACACACACACACACACACACACACACACACACACACACACCGCTCGCCATGGGCAAGTATGATATATTTACTGTATATCTAGCATTGTTGTTGTTATTGTCTCCACCAGGCCGAAGGCATGGGGAGAGAGTATGTTTTGCACTCCGTCCGTGTGTGTGTGTGTGTGTGTGTCCGTCCGTCCTTCCGTCCGTCTGTGTACAGCTAATCTCCGGCACCGTTAACCCGGTCGATGCCAAACTTTGCACACACACTCCCTGGATGCCAACGATGAACCTCTGCCCCGCATTTTCCAGAACGGCCTGTTATAGCGCCACCATGAGGCAGCTTTTCACATTTTTTACCTGAAACTGCACCGATCTGCGTGAAACGTTGCATGTACACTCCCTAGAGGCCAAGGACAAACCTTTGACCTGCATTTTCCGCATCTGCCTTTTATAGCGCCACCAGGAGGCCGACTTTTGTCAAACACATTGTTTTATATTACTCCTCCAGATTCTGTCCAAAAATCTCACAAATCGTTACACAGTATCTCTATGGTCATGTGCTCAAGTCGGATCCGTCCGATATTTCATATTCCATCCTAATTGGCTATAATTGGCTTTCACAGTTTGCAAGATTGCCCCGTTTTGAACAAAAGCCTCAAATCATGAACGCAGCATGCAATTTACGTGAAATCTTTCACACATTTTCTTACTAGGCTGAGGAATATATCCCACCCTTTTCACATTGGCCTGTTATAGCGCCACCAACAGGTTGATTTTTGCAAAACATATTTTTGGAACAAAATGCCTCAAGTCATCCAATTGCCATCAAAGGCAAACATGTTTATATTACTCCTAAACATTTTGCCAAACATCTCACACAGTCCTATCCTCCTGGTGGAGACCTGTGCCCAGAAGGGCACTTTTTCTAGTTTTTAATGTATCTGTATGGATGATCTTTTAATAACAGACCTTCATGACCTTAATGAATTGTATTGCTGCTATATGGAATGGGTTGCTATTAAACCAAACATAGTTGTCTCCACCAGGCCGAAGGCATGGGGAGAGAGTATGTTTTGCACTCCGTCCGTGTGTCCGTCCGTCCGTCCTTCCTTCCGTCCGTCTGTGTACAGCTAATCTCCGGCACCGTTAACCCGGTCGATGCCAAACTTTGCACACACACTCCCTGGATGCCAACGATGAACCTCTGCCCCACATTTTCCAGAACGGCCTGTTATAGCGCCACCATGAGGCAGCTTTTCACATTTTTTACCTAAAACTGCACAGATCTGCGTGAAACGTTGCATGCACACTCCCTAGAGGCCAAGGACAAACCTTTGACCTGCATTTTCCGCATCTGCCTTTTATAGCGCCACCAGGAGGCCGACTTTTGTAAAACACATTTTTTGATATTACTCCTCCAGATTCTGTCCAAAAATCTCACAAATCGTTACACAGTATCTCTATGGTCATGTGCTCAAGTCGGATCTGTCTGATATTTCATATTCCATCCTAATTGGCTATAATTGGCTTTCACAGTTTGCAAGATTGCCCCGTTTTGAACAATAGCCTCAAATCATGAACGCAGCATGCAATTTACGTGAAATCTTTCACACATTTTCTTACTAGGCTGAGGAATATATCCCACCCTTTTCACATTGGCCTGTTATAGCGCCACCAACAGGTTGATTTTTGCAAAACACATTTTTGGACACAATGCCTCAAATCATCCAATTGCCATCAAAGGCGTATGAAGAAATGGCAATCGGTACACATGATCTCTGTAGTCATGTGATCAAGACGAGTCTGTTGGATTTCTCAGATTGTACACTGATTGGCTAAGATTGCCTTCCAAAGTTTTCAGGAGTGGCCCGTTTTGTACAAAATGCTGCACATGTCTTGCTCATCCAGAATTCTATCCTCAGAGATGCTATGAGTGATCTGGCTCTGCATTTCCTCAACAAAATGAAGCAAATTGTTGCAAAAACAAATACAAAAAAACATCCTCCTAAACATTTTGCCAAACATCACACACACTCCTATCCTCCTGGTGGAGACCTGTGCCCGGAAGGGCACTTTTTCTAGTTTTTATTGTATTTTGAATGCATTCACAAACATTTATCTACTGTACACACACGTATACATCAATGAATTGATTAAGCAAGTCAGTGTTCAACTCAGATAGAGGGAGAGCAGGGAGGGAAAACAAATCTAACATTAAATAAGCATGTCAAAGAGAACATAAAAAGATCAAGATATCTACTGTACATACTGTATAATATGCATAGCATAAGACCGGCAGCACATATACAGTATGTACACCAGGTTAAGCATTAAGTGGTGCAGCAGCAGGTGTATGCATGATTACACATGAGTTTCAAAAAAATAACCACATAGTCATAGAGCATTAACTAAAATGGGGCGGCTGTGGCTCAGGAGGTAGAGCAGGTCGTCCAATGAGCCGTGGGTTGGCGGTTCGAATCCTGAATCCTCCTGTCCACATGTCGAAGTGTCCTTGGGCAAGACACTGAACCCTACATTGCCTCCAATGAGTCGGTCAGTGTGAGCTTGCTACCAGGACGTTGACCGTTTGCCGCTTCACCTCCCGATGTATGAATGAATGGGCAATTGTAAAGCGCTTTGAGCACTTGGAAAAGTGCTATAAAAATGCAATCCATTATTATTAAAAAATATTGATTATAGATTTTTTTTAATTAGAATCAATTAAATTGATTATAGAATTCAATGTGCTTTACACAGAACATCAAGCTAATTAAACACAATTACAAAATGACATTAACAAAAGAAATAAAAGTAATTACAGTACAGAAGAGAAATAAAATAAATAACTAAATTAAAGGCAACAGCAAACGAAAAGGTCTTCAGTTATGTTCTAAAAGTAATAAGAGTGGCAGCATGGCCTGCAGCTGTCTGGAAATTTGTTCCAGATATGTGTTGCATAAAAAAAACGAAATGCTGCTTCCCCACGTTTATTTATGGTTTTAGGGACAGAAAGCAGATGGCCTGAGAGGTCATAGTAGTATGTTAGCCATGCAAAGCTAGCCGCTGAACGGATGAAATGTCCATCTATCTCATTAGCATTCATTAGTATGGTGCCACCCTGGGGACATTGATACACTGACACCATAGCGCACCACTGAGACACCTCTCCATCCACACTGCAGGGGCTGGAAATAGATTGTCATATTCTGGACATCTGTAGCCTGTTCACACATCAACGCGTGTCTGCGTGTGTGCGTGCATGTGTGCGTGCGTGTGTGCGCGCGTTACTATGTTTTTGACGACCAAATGTCCTCGCCACAAGTAGGCCTATATAGTATGAGAAATAGACATTGTGAGGACCAGTTTTCTGGTCCTCACAAGAAAAGTAGTTGTTTTATGGTTATGGTATGCGCCCATACCTTAGGTGGGATTGGGGCAAAGGACCTTATGTGTTTGCATGTTCTCCTTGTGTCCCCTAGGACAGGGGTTCCCAAACTTTTTTGGCCCAGGTACCCCTTGGGGGGAAGATTCATCCTCGCAACACCGATAAGCATATTTGCAACTTAGATGCCATTGGAACTATTCGTCCTATTTGTAACTATATGTATTTGTACTAGTTGTAACTTTTCAAAGTCACAACACATTTTCACAACATGTATTTAAGATGCTATCTTAGAATAGATGTAGACCTATTTGACAGTGCAGAAACATAATTGCCTTCCTTGATGCATCAATTAAGCGTCAACGACCATCAGTCACAGACACTCAGCCTCTGCAGCACTCTAACTGAAAGTGACTGCATTGAGTCTGTTTCATTTCTATCCAGAAACCCTTGAATGCTGGAATATGATAAGGATTACTGTAAATGGGTTAAATGCCTGTCCGTCCGGGGAGCTGGGTGGGGTGGGGCGGGGCGGTGGTCTTGGGTGTTGGGGGTCGGTGGTGGTGGTGGTGGTGGTGGTGGTGGTGGTGGTGGTGGGCGCAGCACCTCCACCTCGCTTTGCACCCGGCAGATTGAATTATCCCCGGACATGTTGTGTGTCTTAAAGCAGATAGACGCCCTGGCCCCTGGGGGGGGGGGGAGTCCGGGCAGGGTGACAACACATGTCTCCCTGCTTGTGTTCCACTAAAGCTATCATTTAGCACCTTAAGGCCGGGTTGCAACTATCCGTTATTTTCTTACCTTTATTCTATCGAAGACATGTTTTTTTTATATGCTGTCTCGTTGCTGTCGGGCAGAAACCTCTTATCCTATCTTGGTTATGATTTTTGCATATACTGTAGCCTGTCCAAAACAGGGTTAGATTATTGTGCAAAATGATCGATTATTGTTTATTTTTGATAAAATATTAAATTGACGATTGTTGCACCACTACTCTCTCTCACACCAAACCACTTGATGAATTGAGTTGCATAGGATATAATAGGACCACAATGAAAACACACACACACACACACACACACACACACACACACACACACACACACACACACACACACACAGACACACACAGACACACACACACACACACACACGCAATTAGACTGAGTTAGTGTGGGCGGAGAAAGAGCATTGAACTGTAGCATGTATGGGGAGCTCTTTTCATGCTGTTTATTCATGTGTGTTCATGCAAGTGCGTTTTCTCACAACGTCTCCATGCGAGCACATCCCATCGCTGTCGGGCGGAAAGCTCATATCTCCATTAGTTCAACTGTTTTCTTTTTTTATATATATATATAAATGGATGCCCAATTGCTGGTCATAAGGTGTCACACTAAAGCAGTGAAAATAGCCGATCTACAAGCGTACAGTGCATCACATCACAGTGCACTGTGAGTTTGTAGATCACCTATTTATTATTATTTTTAAGGGAAAGTGAAACTCGTTAAGCATGTCTATGGGTTTCATGAATATTAAACAAATGAAAAGTGCACCATTTGAACACAGATCATTTTTTCCATTTCCTGAAAAAAAAGTAATTAATTTGACTGAGTGACGGCGCGGATCGTTGCCATTGACAGCAGTGATCTGTGCCGTAACACAATAAATTAATTGTGTTTTGCAGCTTAATTTTGGTTGTTTACGTGTGTTTTTATTCGCGCGCTAATGAGTTCTTCTCACGTCTATCATTAACCCTCGACAGTGTTTGTTTACGCGTGTTTGTTTTCATCAGCACGTACAATCCCTTCCATGCATGTGTGCACACGTACTGTGTGTGTGTGTGTGTGGGCGCTTTTCTACTAATCACAGCACACACCACACTCCATGGTTGAGAGACACACTGCTTTGCTAAGAGAGAGAGAGAGAGAGAGAGAGAGAGAGATCATGTGCAATCCAAACACCTTTGGGCGATTTGCAATGTCAGGTTTTGCATCTTGTAAGTCTCTTATTATACGTATGAAAATCCAGCTGTAGAGAAACTACTACACGTTACTGCACACAGTGATGCAGGTTGACTCACCATGGTCACCATTGTGTGTGTGCGTGCGTGCGTGCGTGCGTGCGTGCGCGCATGCGTGCGTCAGTGTGTCAGGCTCAGGCTCATTTTTTGGGGGTATTATTCTGTAAACCTGTCGTGTCCACACCTCCCATGCTGGGAGTCTATAGATGTGTCTATAGATGTGCACGAGTTGTTCTTTGGTTGATGTGTAACTGTATCTCTGTCGTCTCTTTTTAAGATACAAATTCAGAAATGGCAAAGGTAGCAGCAGATCGACATGCTCAAAATGTGTCGATTTGTGATGAATCGATTAACCATTTACTACAAGCCCTGTCTTTAGTTGCACAATGGTGGTGTGCGCAAATAGCCGACTGACATTTTTATAATTGTTCATTAATCGTAAACGGGTGATATTGATTTGAGGTCATATCGCCCGGCCCTACTGCATGTGAGAGAGCCTATATTGCATACAAAAGTAGCAGATGTTCAATGCTCAAAATGCGTCAATCTGCTGTTCTTGAATTTGAGTGCTGAGTAACAGTAACAGTTTTGGACGTAAAATAAATAATTACGTAAGGGTCTGTCCTAATTTAAACGTGGGTGTTCATGTACAACTATAGTTCTCCATTGCACAGTCAAATCTCCTCTCCTCTCCTCTGCTCTGCTCTGCTCTCCCTCCTTTCCTCCTCTCCTCTCGTCCATCTGACCATCCATAAACAAGGGGTCATGTTTCCCGTGACCACGCGGGACACTGGGCCTCTGGATTTAGGTCATAGCTGCTTGTTCAGGGGGCCCTCGGGGACCACGTGACTCACGCTAAGGCCGGGGCTTCATGTAAATTCCTTTCTATAGCATTCAGGACAGCTGGGCCATTACGGCTCAAGATTGTTTTCATGTACTACTGTATTGTTGCCAGAAACCTCTTATCTCCATATTTTAACGTTTTGTGTTTTTCTGTAAATTAACACTATACTTGATCATACTACTATACAGCGTCACACAAAAGCATCACACGTAACAGATCGACAAGCTCAAAGCCATGTCACTTTTAATATTTTAGAATTTGAATCCTGAAAAGTGTTAGTTTTGGACTTGAGAGGTTTCCACCTGACAGACACGATATAATACAGCGTCAAGGACCACTTCACCCATTTCCAACCACTATCTTCATATAATAGGTCCTCCTCACTAATGCTCCACTAATAGGTCCTCACAAAGGCACCATTTTTGTTTACTCACTCTCAGCGGTGCCGTCAGGACTAGGGATGTTAATACTGTATAGGTAATCGTTAATCGATTAATTGTAAGGACATTAATCAATTAAATTAACAGTTAATAATTCATCGAATTAATCAAAGTGTCTCTGCTTTTGCATGTGATGTAACAGACAAGACAGTGCACTTTTCATTTAATTGTATTCCTCATACAAAGATGCCATTGCCTGGCCTTGTATCGCAAATGGTCAAATAAATATTTCATTAAGGAATATAATATGCCTTTTGTATTGTTTCTGTATATCAGCAAAGTGTAGATTTTTATGTTAGACATTGAGGGAAATTAAGATTCTCAGACTTTTTCTAACACGCTGCTTATCAACTAACTGGTTAATCGATCAATAAGCTTATCAAAACTTATCAACTATCAATTAATGCATTGATCGATAATTCCCGTCCCTAGCCATGACGACGTCATGGCTCACATTGTTGTGTATTAGGCCGTATTAGCTGAGACTATAAGAGCAACTGCAGTTACTGCACGTATGCAGCCAATACACAACGAGTCAACCACTATTGTGCAGCAATATGGAAACGCTATAGACCATGGCATGCACCAGCGCCGGTCAAAAAAAAAAGGTAGATAGATAGAAAGATAGATAGATAGACCAGGCATCCCCCAATAGTGCGGGGGCATTCAGACCCAAATGACCCCTCCATGATCCCCCACCCCCCCCCCCCCCCCCCCTCCATCCCTCCGGCGCCAATGCTCACTGTGTCGCAAAGGAGTGCTGTGGACAGTGTAGAAACCCGCCTACCATGTGACATCATTGATGGGCTGTGGACAGTGTAGAAACCTGCCTACCATGTGACATCATTGATGGGCTGTGGACAGTGTAGAAACCCGCCTACCATGTGACATCATTGATGGGCTGTGGACAGTGTAGAAACCCGCCTACCATGTGACATCATTGATGGGCTGTGGACAGTGTAGAAACCCGCCTACCATGTGACATCATTGATGGGCTGTGGACAGTGTAGAAACCCGCCTACCATGTGACATCATTGATGGGGAATCCAAGCTAGTGGAAACTGCAGGCTTTCTATTCCTGGGAAAGATGCATGCTATAATGAAAGCCATTGTGGTTACGGTTACTTGCATCAAGGCAATGATGTTGTGTTTCTGCATCAAATAGAACTACTACACCTAATCTTAGATACACCATCAAAGCCAAGAAGTTTTACACCACAACCCTCTCGGGTATTATATCATTTTGAGCTGTTGGAAATAACTAGGCTACACTTGGTTGTTATAAAGTCCAGATGAAAACTACAACATGACTGAAATACCACAATATCCTGAGGTGGTGCTGATATGCAGATTGTTTAATATTTGAGTCATTATAATACTGATGCTAGATAAAAACCAGACTTGTTTCCATTCCATGCCAGCTTGGAAAATCAACAATGTACATTGTAAACAAAGTGGAAATGTAAATTTTGAACTGAAGACTGAAGAAGAGGAGGAATTATACAAAGTAGGGTGACATTGATGACATCACGATGAGGACCAAATCAGTTGAGCTGTTCCTGGGAGCAATTCCCATTAAAGCACCCATATGAAAGCCTGATTGTTCAAAATTGCTTATTTGTGGGGATAGAAAACACATATGGGAGCCCCAAAAACACAAAAGAAATTGAAAAAGTTGAATTTTATGTTATAGGTCCTTTAATATGATTTTCCATTATGTGGCTTTTAATTACAGACCTTTTCGTGTTATTTTGCTTGGTACCCCCAATGTAGTCATTATGCCAATGACTTCCTCCCACACACATTGCTGTGTGTTGTCACTGCTGTGTGTAACCCATACTGGCTCGCCTACTAGTGAGTGAGTATGAGGAGCCCCCACTGGGAGGAGGACATACTCCTTCCCGACAAACACTCCCTGCTGACGGGTGCCGCGCCAGACCGTATGTTCAGGATGTACTGTCGTATGTACAGTAACAATTATCACCCTGCCCACCCGGCTTCCCTCCAACACGGGCCAATTGTCTCTAGGTCGCCCTCAGACGAGCCCTCCATCGTTGCTTCCAGTCATCCCGTTTCTCCATACATCTGGCCAGCTCATTGGGGCTTTGCGCTCCTGCATCGTTCTTGAGTAATGTGGGACGTCCTTGTGGCCGGCTGCCAGCTCTTGGTGTCTTTGGCAGTGTCCTGCTAGTCTCATTCTCCTGGCTGCAATTTTCTGGCTCATCCTTGGCATTCCATCATACAGATTTGTGTTGGTAACATGTGTACTCTTACTGATGTTGAGTGCTGCACGCAGCATTCTGGTGTAGCACCCATCTAGAGCCCTCTTGTGTTTGTATATAAATTGCCCTTTTCGTTTATTTTCCCATGCATTGTTGAAAGACATTATTGGCATGTTTTCAAGAATTGTCAGCAAAAAATATGCCCGTTCGTGAGAAACAGGTTTTTCTTTTTAAACCGTAAAGGTGTCTATGTGTGTTACTTATAACATACAATAACAAAAGGCTCCCATACGCCTGGAGGTGTGTCAATCATTGTTATTATGAGTATCAGCAGCAGATGTTTCAGTGGTTGGGTGATGTGTGGAAGGTGTTGTATAATGCTAAACATGAACTATATAGTACAGGATACCCCCCTTAGGGCCCATGGGTCGCTAGGACATGAACTGCTTGAACCCTAGCATAGAGCCTGCAACAGTAGCCTTTAAATGGTAAATGGTGCATTTATATAGCGCTTTTATCCAAAGTGCTTTGCATAGATTGTGCATTGCATTCCCATTCACCCATTCACACATTCACCCATTCACCCATTCACACACACATTCATACTGTACACTGATGGCGGAAGAAACCATGCAAGGCACCAACCTGCTCATCGGGGGCAATGAGGGGTTCAGAGTCTTGCTCAAGGACACTTCATTCGACACTAAAGGTCCTTTCAGACGGGCATCGATTAACGCAGACGTTGTCACCTGGATCAGCGACAGGTCTGCTCATGAGGGTCTGGATCAGCGACAGGTCTGCTCATGAGGGTCTGGATCAGCGACAGGTCTGCTCATGAGGGTCTGGATCAGCTCCAGGTCTGCTCCAGGTCTGCTCATGAGGGTCTGGATCAGCTCCAGGTCTGCTCATGAGGGTCTGGATCAGCGACAGGTCTGCTCATGAGGGTCTGGATCAGCTCCAGGTCTGCTCATGAGGGTCTGGATCAGCGACAGGTCTGCTCATGAGGGTCTGGATCAGCGACAGGTCTGCTCATGAGGGTCTGGATCAGCTCCAGGTCTGCTCCAGGTCTGCTCATGAGGGTCTGGATCAGCTCCAGGTCTGCTCATGAGGGTCTGGATCAGCGACAGGTCTGCTCATGAGG
Source organism: Electrona antarctica (assembly GCF_951216825.1). Classification (NCBI taxonomy): domain Eukaryota; kingdom Metazoa; phylum Chordata; class Actinopteri; order Myctophiformes; family Myctophidae; genus Electrona; species Electrona antarctica. The sequence goes on from NC_136789.1 coordinate 11,246,069, forward strand.
GTCTGGATCAGCTCCAGGTCTGCTCATGAGGGTCTGGATCAGCTCCAGGTCTGCTCCAGGTCTGCTCATGAGGGTCTGGATCAGCTCCAGGTCTGCTCCAGGTCTGCTCATGAGGGTCTGGATCAGCTCCAGGTCTGCTCATGAGGGTCTGGATCAGCGACAGGTCTGCTCATGAGGGTCTGGATCAGCTCCAGGTCTGCTCATGAGGGTCTGGATCAGCTCCAGGTCTGCTCATGAGGGTCTGGATCAGCTCCAGGTCTGCTCATGAGGGTCTGGATCAGCTCCAGGTCTGCTCCAGGTCTGCTCATGAGGGTCTGGATCAGCTCCAGGTCTGCTCCAGGTCTGCTCATGAGGGTCTGGATCAGCTCCAGGTCTGCTCATGAGGGTCTGGATCAGCGACAGGTCTGCTCATGAGGGTCTGGATCAGCTCCAGGTCTGCTCCAGGTCTGCTCATGAGGGTCTGGATCAGCGACAGGTCTGCTCCAGGTCTGCTCATGAGGGTCTGGATCAGCGACAGGTCTGCTCCAGGTCTGCTCATGAGGGTCTGGATCAGCTCCAGGTCTGCTCCAGGTCTGCTCATGAGGGTCTGGATCAGCGACAGGTCTGCTCCAGGTCTGCTCATGAGGGTCTGGATCAGCGACAGGTCTGCTCGAGGTCTGCTCATGAGGGGCGCGGCAACGCAAGCGTACCAAAAAAGAAGCTAAACAGAATCCAGGTCTGGTCAGCCGCGGGCGTGTGCACTAAACAAGCACGCGTGCGACAATTTCACCGCTCCGCGCCCACGTAAATACGCTTGTGTTGTCACCCCTCGACTTCTCCGAGTGTACAGAAGAAATCCCGCAGTTCTCATTGAAAATGAATTACTAGACGCGTTAATGGCTGCCCGTTTGAGAGGACCTTAACTCTGGGGGAGCCCAGGATGGAACTGGTAACCTCCTGGTTCCCATATGACTGCTCTACATGGCCCCTGAGCCACTTGTGGACTGTTTATTTCAGTGAAGAGGTTTGGTGTACAGGGGAGAAAAAAAAGAGAATCCAAGTACAGAGCCAACTTGACAGAGTCAAGTATTAGGGGTTTAAGTGGTTAAATGTCTGACAATTGATATTAACATGAATGAATCCAGCATATTATTAATAGAAAATAATAGAAAAAAAACATTAAGTTGCACAACATTGATGATAGTGCTGTCAAACAAGTCTATGGAGCTAACTATAAAATCTATGAAAAGGTTTTAATCTACAACATACTTGTATTACACAATGTGGTCCCTGCTTCATCTCTATAAGGGGTCCCAATTGGGCTGAGTAACATTGAAGACCCCTGCACTAAACTAAACTACAGTACAGTTCAGATGGCAACTTTCTGTATAAAACTGGGAACATTTCAGGAAGTTTTTGCATTTTTTTGGGGCCTTATATAATGACAGGCCTCAAAATAGGGACACCGTGGTTAAAGTAGGGTTAAATGCCCCTGGGAAAATGACCAGGTGCTCCCAGTTGCAACACAACACATGCACGCACACGCACACTGTCTCACACACACACACACACACACACACACACACACACACACACACACACACACACACACACACACACACACACACACACACACACACACACACACACACACACTACACACACACACACACACTACATACACACACACTCACTCACTCAATACCTCGCACGGTAAAGCTTAGCCTGCAAAGTGTTTTAGCCAAACAAACTTTGCACTCCTGTGGGGTCAACAGAAAGCTCAGCGGCCATTAGTGGTGTGATGCCATCTGCTAACGGCCCCAGAATGAATGCAAATAATAGCCCCATGATATAGGCCTTCACTTTAAAGACATGGGATAGTAGGTCAACTCTGCCTTACATAATGCCCACATAAGCCCAGGCGCATTGTGTTGCCAAAGCAAACTAGGGTGGAAAGATTTAAGCCTTGCTAATGCTGTGAAATACTCCTTATGGATTATGCAAGCAACACACACACACACACACACACACACACACACACACACACACACACACACACACACACACACACACACACACACACACACACACACACACACACACACACACACACACACACACACACACACACACACAGCCATGCCTGTCTGTTTGGCAGATGAGTGTGAATGCCGCTCTGGTCTCCATAGGGCAGGCTCTTGAAAACGACATAACCTTCATGGTGCGTGCGTGCGTGCGTGCGTGCGTGCGTGCGTGCGCGCGCGCGCGTGTGTGTGTGTGTGTGTGTGTGTGCGTGCGTGCGCACGTTTGTGTGTGTGTATGTGTGCGCACGTTTGTGTGTGTGTGTGTGTGTGTGTGTGTGTGTGTGTGTGTCGGGTCAAGTACCCCAAAACTGACGTAATGTTTATTTGGCCGCAGACCCCCATTTGAAAGGAATTTGTGCCAGAGATGGGCATAAGAGAGAAGGTTTTGTGTGTTCAAATATTCAAAATTGTTAAAAAAAATTAACAATTTTTGTTTTCAAGATTAAATAAATGGTAATCTACTATAGCTCTTGTGAGTTTGTAGGTCACCTATTTTCGAATAGCTCAAGTATAATACAACGTTAAAGTATTTTTTATGCTATATACACCTCCCCTCAAGGTTCTGAGCTCAACATTTTCATCTTTTCATCTCTATCCGAGTGAATCGGATTTAAATTTTGCTAGTTCAAAACCACACAAATAGCATTGGAAATCACGTTGATGTCCTATCTTTGATCACAGAAATACCTCAGCAAACATTGTGTCTTTGATTAATCAAATCCAAATCTGATCCACGCTTTGAACTCTCGGCGGGCCCCATGTGGTGACATTCTCGGCAGGCCCCATGTGGTGACATTGCAGTATGTCCCAGAGTTAAGCCCTCCATGTATACCATGGTCAAGGCACCTTGGACACGCCTAATTATAGTCTGCAAACGCAGCAATGTCAGCTGAGGATAAGCGGGTGGCCACCGATAACCTTTTCAGATCATTGTGGTCTTTTATTTTTGAATCGCGGCTCAATTATGAGATTTTGGAGCCGAGCTATTGCATACAATATGGTTTTCATAATTCAGTGTTTTAGCCAAAGCGATGCAGGCCTAATTATTATATTATGTTCATTCCATACCAAAACTGTGTCGCATGCGCGCGAGTGTGTGATTCTGATCTGTCATTTATGTGTGTGTTGACACTACACACACGCAGAAGAACTGGGGCTTATAGCAGTGTGGTAACCAGGTCTTCGCCTACAGTATAGGCAGTGGTGGAAAGTAACTAAGTACATTTACTTCAGTACTGTACTTAACCCATTTTGACCTGATTCTAAAAATGATTCTAAAAATGTCTTCTACATCCTGACAGTTTTCTGAAAAAGCTATGTTTCTATGTCAGTCGTTCTTCGATTTTTCAAAAATAGCAGACCTACAAGCTCGTAGCGCGCCACTCGGTGGCGCGCTATGAGCTTGTAGATCTGCTATTTTTCAATAGCTAAAGCATAACATAATGCTAACACCAAAAGGGGTTCCCGCCCAAAATGGGTTAAGTACAATTTTGAGGTATTTGTACTTTACTTGAGTATTTCCAATTTCCAATACTCTTACTTCTACTCCACTACATCGCGGTTCCAAATATCGTACTTTTATTCCACTACAATTATTTGAGAACTTTAGTTACTTTTAGATTTTACAAAACATACATTAAAGGTATATTCAGTGATTTCACTTCATTCAAATATCACTTATTTTTTCTTTTTTTTTTTGGATAATCCTCCCTACTATAGAGTGTGCTGACCATATAAGGAGTTCCTCCCTGTCCCCAGTGAGCCCCTGGGGTCAAAAAACCCTAGTTTCAGTTTTGGTGGCGGGTGGCAAAGCCTTCATCCAATCAGGATGAGAGGGACTTTTCTCCAATCATGATCGAGTGGGGGCACATGCTGTTGGCCTGTTGCACTTCCCCCCACTGTAGAGCGTGCATGTGCACATTTTGTTACCGGGGCGGACTGTGTGGTTTTCCAAATCACCCAAATCACTGAATGCTCCTTTAAGCACTTCAGCACTATACGTATATATATTTTGGCCATTTGAAAATAGCCGATCTACAGGCTCACAATGCGTTGCATTGCGACGTATTGAAAACTTGAAATGGGACATTTGAAAACATTCTGCATAGTGAGTAGAGTACTTTTTACTTTTGGTACTTGAAGTACATTTTGATGCCTATACTTTTGTACGCCTACTTGTTCTTCTACTTGTAACGGAGTACATCTACATTGCAGTATTGATACTTTTACTTAAGTAAAACAATTGAGTACTTTTTCCACCACTGAGGACGCTGCAGAAGCGATGGAATGTGAGTCTAATGGTACAGGGAGAGAACAAAAGGCCTTGTTGATGAATGCGCCTGTGTTGTTGTTACAGTAAGAAGCTGAATGTATGTGATGTCTGTATGTCTGCCAGGGTGCTTACGTAACTAAACATGACCCACAAAGACAAGTGCTTCTCAGAGCCCTTCTCTTCCCCTCCCAGTTTGTCTTGCATGTTTGAGGGACGCTAGCCCTTCCTATGCCCCATGAAGCTTTCCGGGTTTGTGTGAACACAAACATTGGCTTGTGATTGGCTGATCATCACCCCATAATTAGCGATGATTTGATTGGCTGAGCAAAGTGCATATTGAAGATACAAAAATGAGGGCAGAAAAGTGAAGATGCCAAGAGTGATTGGCCGGAATGACATTTGTGCATGATTTGATTGGCTGAGCACGGGATATGATGTATGATGATAAGAGCGCCCCTCACTTCACACGGGTGTGATTTATATGCTGTTGGATTTTCTTTTATCTTTTATGCATATTCACTTCTACAATTTTGGGGGTGGTTGTATTTGGTCTCCCTGCTCTTCTGTCGGGACATTTAGATCCTGTGGTCCGACTAGTTGACAAGTGGCATCGTCTTTAGGTCAACATTCTATTTATCCTCCAGCCAGACTATATCACTGTAGATATTATCCTCCAGTCAGACTATATTACTGACTGAATATTATCCTCCAGCCAGACTATATCACTGTGTAGATATTATCCTCCAGCCAGACTATATCACTGACTGGATATTATCCTCCAGCCAGACTATATCACTGTGTAGATATTATCCTCCAGCCAGACTATATCACTGACTGGATATTATCCTCCAGCCAGACTATATCACTGTGTAGATATTATCCTCCAGCCAGACTATATCACTGACTGGATATTATCCTCCAGTCAGACTATATCACTGTGTAGATATTATCCTCCAGCCAGACTATATCACTGACTGGATATTATCCTCCAGTCAGACTATATCACTGTGTAGATATTATCCTCCAGTCAGACTATATCACTGTGTAGATATTATCCTCCAGCCAGACTATATCACTGCGACTGGATATTATCCTCCAGCCAGACTATATCACTGTGTAGATATTATCCTCCAGCCAGACTATATCACTGTGTAGATATTATCCTCCAGCCAGACTATATCACTGCGACTGGATATTATCCTCCAGCCAGACTATATCACTGCGACTGGATATTATCCTCCAGCCATACTATATCACTGCATGGATATTATCCTCCAGCCATACTATATCACTGTGTGGATATTATCCTCCAGCCAGACTATATCACTGCGACTGGATATTATCCTCCAGCCAGACTATATCACTGTGTAGATATTATCCTCCAGCCAGACTATATCACTGACTGGATATTATCCTCCAGCCAGACTATATCACTGTGTAGATATTATCCTCCAGCCAGACTATATCACTGTGTAGATATTATCCTCCAGCCAGACTATGTCACTGTGTAGATATTATCCTCCAGCCAGACTATATCACTGTGTAGATATTATCCTCCAGCCAGACTATATCACTGTGTAGATATTATCCTCCAGCCAGACTATATCACTGTGTAGATATTATCCTCCAGCCAGACTATATCACTGTGTAGATATTATCCTCCAGCCAGACTATATCACTGTGTAGATATTATCCTCCAGCCAGACTATATCACTGTGTAGATATTATCCTCCAGCCAGACTATATCACTGTGTAGATATTATCCTCCAGCCAGACTATATCACTGTGTAGATATTATCCTCCAGCCAGACTATATCACTGTGTAGATATTATCCTCCAGCCAGACTATATCACTGTGTAGATATTATCCTCCAGCCAGACTATATCACTGTGTAGATATTATCCTCCAGCCAGACTATATCACTGTGTAGATATTATCCTCCAGCCAGACTATATCACTGTGTAGACATTATCCTCCAGCCAGACTATATCACTGCGACTGGATATTAGGGCAATTTATTATTATAATTTGTTTGCACAGGCAGATTCTGTCTGGCCACGCAGGCTAAAAAAGTCACACCTGTGTGAAGTGAACGGTGGAACTATACTGTAATTGTTATACTGTACTGAACTCCTGTACAGACACTCGTGCTGAAAAAGACTGGTGTTACACTAAAAACTCAGCTTCCCATCATGCACCTGTGCACAGTGTGAAGCTCAACAGCGCCACTTTCTCACTTGTTGGTACCCTAAACAGACAGACAGACAGACAGACAGACAGACATAGGGACACAAAGCTACATGATGGAGACGTTTTGCCCACCGCTCACAAATGTCAGCACTTGCGCAGGTTCGAATCCAGGGTAGAACGTGAAAGTTACAGAGTGCATCTTTCTATATAGCCTACTTATGCTCAAAATGTGCACAGTTTGACACTTTGCCACCCATGCATGGAAAAGTGAATGGCCTATTTTTGCCACCACAAATACCCTACTTTTGAACACCTACTGTATGACATGCTGAAAACAGGGACACCAGGGTGAAAGTCGTTAACAACCGCTTTCTCTCTCTCTCCCTCTCTCTCCCTCTCTCTCTCCGCAGTTCGTCGGGCAGAGCGGGTGAAGCGGTGGCTCCAGGCCAGACCAATAAGCCCGGCGGGACGACCCACAAGATCTGCCTGGTGTGTTCTGACGAGGCGTCGGGGTGCCACTACGGCGTGGTGACCTGTGGCAGCTGCAAGGTGTTCTTCAAGAGGGCCGTGGAAGGTTGGTCTACACACCAGAGGCCACTATATTTCCACACTCACTCCAGAGGGCCACTATAGTTCCACACTCACTCCAGAGGGCCACTATAGTTCCACACTGCACTCCAGAGGGCCAGTATAGTTCCACACTCACTCCAGAGGGCCACTATAGTTCCACACTCACTCCAGAGGGCCAGTATAGTTCCACACTCACTCCAGAGGGCCACTATAGTTCCACACTCACTCCAGAGGGCCAGTATAGTTCCACACTGCACTCCAGAGGGCCAGTATAGTTCCACACTCACTCCAGAAGGCCAGTATAGTTCCACACTCACTCCAGAGGGCCACTATAGTTCCACACTCACTCCATTGGGCCACTATAGTTCCACACTCACTCCAGAGGGCCACTATAGTTCCACACTCACTCCAGAGGGCCACTATAGTTCCACACTGCACTCCAGAGGGCCACATATGGAAATTATTGTTGTAGCAAAAATAGCCGATCTACAAGCTCAAAACGCGTCGCAGTGTGCGACACGTTTTCTGCTTGTAGATCTGATATTTTTGCTATATTTTAATTGATATCCGGATTTTTATTTCCTATTTTTGAATTGGAATCCTGAAATGTAACCTTTTTATTTAATTTCAAATGCATTTAGTTACAGAAATGTTAACTTTATGAACTAAATACAATTATTGGACATAAAAAAAGACAATTACATTTGAATACTAGTCATTAAGCTACATGTATAGAAACACGTAATTAAAGTGGGTCATGTTTGCATGTTTGGAATTGTAACAGCTGAAATCAATAATATATTAGTATTCCGATATTAACCTGTATTATGTGAAGGTGGAGGCCACCAGTTGCCCATGTATGGTCTACATACCACTGACCCTCAACCTCTTGGTTGTTTGTTTTGTTTCATTTCAAGGACCCCCACCCCACCCCCTAGTTTGATAAACATTAGGCCACCACTGATGCTCGGGGGAAGCAGCAAAATGTTAAATAAATAGCAGAAAATAGCCAATCTACAACCTCACAACATGATGATGTCTAGTATGTTCATCATTTCCATTACTTTCTTTTTTTAAATGAAATGGTTTACATTATACAATGCATTTCCATGCACTTACTTGGGCATCATCGGATTCATAGATGTTCATTCAAGTGTTGCCAGGAGCTGTCCCGCCCTGATTTACTGCTACTATACCGTAATAACGTGTGTCAGGTGTCGGGTTCATTCACAATGTGTTCACACTCTACACAGCCAGGCAGCATCTGAACCCAAACACACGTATATCACTGGGTGTGAGCCAGACAGGGTGACATTGGATCTTGTGTCAGACCAGTCAGACAGGAGGGTGAATGCAACCAAATGTCAGCTACAACTGATTTCATTGCGCTAGTATCCAATGGAAGATTTGTATTACTGTTGCTGTTGGCTGTTGTCATCAACAGACAACTGCCTGACACCAGGGTTGATTTAGACTAGTTTTCGTTGACTAAATATCATACGATTTTAGCCGACTAAGGGACCAGTTAGGAAAAGGGGGGCCTGGAGGAAAATAGGGGGAGGGGGATCCAATTTTGATAATACAATATCAAGTAGAACTTTGGTCAACGATACATTTCAATGCAATTCAAAGGGCTTTATTGGCATGAGAAAACATAGGTTTACATTGCCAATTCATTGCCAAACCTCTGTTGCTTTCACTTGGTACTTCTCCACATCCTCGCTGTTGGTCAGTTTCTCATTGTTCCCCCTATGTGTCAATCATTGTGCTTGGCCTATCCAGACAGTATGCGTAAACATAACACTTCACACCTACTAAAATTAAGCTTTACAAAGCTGCCGAGTGTCAATAGCATCACTTGATGATTGGATAATCACAAATTCATGCACATCACCAGATACACCCTCCGAGCATTGATGGAAATACTCCAAAAGTATCTCAAGAGCTTTCATACTCCCCCACCTCCACATGTTATCAAATCTCCCCATGTTTTAAACAGATACGGGGCAAAGTGTATCTTCTGGAAATTACATGACGTTCCTTCATTTCTAGAGTTATGTTACATCATTACACAATCCATACATAAAAATGCCGCCCTTTTGCGATGGATTGCGGCCAAGTGTTTACCCAAGGTGCTAATCGAATGCACATATTCATGTGCATGCGTTGTATATTAGCGGCGTTACGCACCACGCTTCCTAGTAACAATGGTTAGCATGAGATTAGCTCGGGACGTTTTGTCCCGATGATGATCCATATAATCATTTGAATTGCATGAGATTAGCTGTTGCACAACTGTGAAAATAACTTTATTTCATCTGCCTATACTTAGAATGTCAAATGAAAGCGGTGGCGCCAAGGGTGTTAAGAGCTACATCATCATCCATTATTATCCTCTAGCTTCCTTGCCTCATAACAGGAAGGGCCATTCATTTGTACACTCTGAGTTAGCGTTTATATTAACAGTAGGACTATTAATTTATTTAACATTAAAGTATTTATTCACTTCGATTAGTGGTTAGAGCTATGCCTTTCATGCGAAAGGATGTGGGTTCGAACCCTGCCTGGGGTCGACGTCAGCAAGGGCATGCGGTCGCAATGGGTTCCTATAACGCCAAATCAAATGGGTTCAGATCTGAGCCAAGTCTCCTGAGGCCAATTAAACAATAATGATGTACCCGAGAAGTTGTAGACTCCCAAGTTCCAGAATAGGCTATGGGATGAAGCCAGTTACATTATTATTTATAATAGCATATCTACAAGATATAAAAAAACAAAACAAGTGTGCACCCTTGCTCGCGATAATGACAGAAAAGCATGGAGCAGAGCGGTGACTGTTCTGTGCGTTCTTTATCGACTGCTATTGCTACTAAGAAAAGATGTGTTATGGACTGACTTTCAAGTAGAGTAACTACAAAATAAAATATCGTTTGAGGAGGCTAATCATATGTGTTTTATTTTGATATCCCAGTGCCAGCCCCAAGAAGTTAGCCCAGCTACTTGTTGCTGTGTTGTTAACTTGTCACGTGGCGGTGTCGTGCACCGAAAATAAAAGTCCAGAATGAAAACCTATGACTATGCATACTTACCTCATAAACGCTGGATTATTTATACAATTCATAGACCGGAGGATCACAGGTAGGCTAGTAATAGCCTACTTTATTGGCATCATGTAACGTTGGTACTGTTATGTTACTTTGCTTCTTGGGGGTCCATATTTAATATTCTGACATGGGGTTCGGCGGTCCTCGCCATGAAAAAGTTTGAGAACCACCGAGATAGAAACATAGGTTTTTCAGAAAGACATTTTTTTTAATGGGCCTAAGGTCTTAATGGGTTAAGGTAGCCAAATGCCAAACGCGCATGCATGGATTAACGAGATTTCCTCTGTCCCTGCCGCTGCTGTCGCAAAGAAATTGCTTTCTCAGGGTTGGACGACATTGGGTCTCTCTGCTCTAGGCTACATGTAAAGTGTCTTGAGACAACGTGTTGTGATTTGATACTTTAATAAAAACTCTAATTGAATTAGCTGGTATCCGGCCAAACCACAGCCAATGGGACGGACTTGGCAGATCAATCAGCATTAAAGGGACACTTCACCCCTTTTGCAACCAGATCTTATTTGAATGATGTTTGAGAGACATTTGGGAGATATTTTAGTATTTCAAAGTGTCCATGATGTCATGGACACTGGGCTCACTTAATTCCTGGACTACATTGTCTCAATAAGACAGCCCTCCCCCTATCCACTAATAATCAATTCATAATCTATCCCTATTTTAATTTTTTCATAGTTGATAACTAGAGTGGTGCCCGTTGGGCACTGGCCTACTTGGAACGATGCAAGTTGGAAATGAATGCCCCACCCAGTTATTATGTCTGTGTCCCTTTTATGCCCATATAAGTTATATGTCAGGCATGCCCAAATATGGAGTATATACAGATGTCAGAACATCATTGTGATGTCAGAACAGGCCAGCTCCATATATGGAGATGTCCAGAGACTGGGCAGTGGCCCTGTCCAGAGCCCGGGAGGAGGCTTTTGTGTTGGTTCTGGACAACCGACGATCCGACGGACTTGACACCGGGCACTGCACTCCCTGTGGTGGTGTGGAACGCGTGTGTCACATTTGAAGTCAGTGGGGCAAACGGTTCTCGAGTTATGTGGATTCCAGACACACACGTACACGTACGTACAAACATACACACAGAGACGTGGTGTATTGATATTAGGATTTAACTGTTGTACCCCTGCGATACATGCACATGCACTGTATGTGCGCTGGATATGTGTATAATGGGCGTGCCGTGTATTCTTACGTGTGCGTATGTATATACATCCTAAACCTCATCTCCTGTTGCCCTACTGCAGTCACCTTATCGTGGCAGCGGGTGACACAGAAAGGCCATGAAAAGAAAGCTAAAACCCAGTGACTGTATAATCGACCCAGCCTTAGAATGTCACAATCACGTTCCCCTTGGGGAATAAGCCGCAGCCATGTTTGTAGCTGATAAAGGTATTGTTAATGTGTCAGTGGTAAGGCGACCTTTGTGCCGTTTGGTGTTTCATCTTACATTTAATGTCATGAGAAAGCTGGGGGAAAATAATAATAAGGTCAACCCCCGAGACCCGCCGGGGCTGGGAGAGTACTGTAAAAGTTATCAATACTACAATGTTACAAGTAAAAGTCCGGAATGACTCGAGTAAAAGTAGAAAAGTTATTGGTATTGGTATCAAGATGTACTAAAGTATCTAAAAGTAAAACTACTCATTGTGCTGAATGTCCAGTTTCACAAGGTATCCTACAGAATGTCTAAATTGTATAAAACATATTTTTGAAAATAGCAGATCTACAAGCTCACAACCGAGATGTTTTCATGTATGTTTCGTAATAATAATCCAAATCTACAGAGTAACCAGTAACTATTACAGTAAATACTTTTGATTTGAGCAGTGTCCGTGATGTCACGAACACTGGGCTCACTTCCTTCCTGGACTACATGTTGTCTCAGTAATACAGCAAAAATATCTAAAAGCACATATTACACACATAAAGACCCCAAGTGTTCTAAATCTTCTAAACATCATTAACATATATATTTTTTGCAAAAAGCGTGAAGTGTCCCTTTAAGTGCAGTAGGTATAAATGTACACCACTGGCGAGGGACCGCGTAATAAACTAGAGGGGCATTATGGGAATGTGTTTGACAAACAGAGCATGGTGAAACTTTAATTCAGTGGTTTTCAACCAGTGGTCCATGAGGGGGTTCCAGGTGGTCCCCAGCTAAATGATGGAGAGCTGGTAACCAAATGGACCATTATACAGTAGATCTTTAACACTTGAGAGCGTGAAATGAAATCAAATGGACCCGTACGGGTCCATTCTTATCCAACGACAAGAACATATTCAACGTTCTGGGTCTGAGAGACTAAATCTCATCAAATAATGGTCCGTGGCTCTAATGCCGAATAAATAATGGGCCTTGATTTTTAAAAAAGGGTTGAAAACCCCTGATCTAGAAAGTCATGATGCTGTGAATGAGCCGCGTTGACATGCGACAGCGGGGTGCGTCAAAGAATCTTTCAGGCTCAGAGTTTTATTCTCTGAGGCCGCCCTCCTGCCGCGCAGTTCTTCTGTCGCTTTCTCTCTCTCTCTTTTTCTCTGCTCTTAAGTCAGTGGTTCTCAAAGTGACCCTCGGGGGTTCCAAATGGACCCTTACAGCTCAGCACGGGTCCATTTGGTTTGTATACGCTCTCTCAGAGTTATGGGGGAGAACCACTGCCCTACGTCTCTGTTCTGTGTCTGGACTTCCCATCTGTATTTCTCTCTCTCTCTCTCTGGTCTCCAGGATGTAGTATAGATCTGAGACATTCCATTGCAGGATCGCAGAAGCATAACGTCCCTGTCGGGCAGAGAAAACCTCGTATCTCCATATTTCATGGGGATTCCCCCATTTTTAAATGAACGCCCTACTTCATCACACAAGGGTGTAGCACGAAAGTAGTGAAAATATCAGACCTTGTAAATTTTCACTATTTTAAATCATTTAATTTAAATAATATCTTTGGGCGGTGTCCGCGTGACAGCGACGATAAGCATCTTGCAGGTATGGTTAGGCCTCTGATAGTCAGTGGTGGAAGTGTACTCAAGTGCTGTACTTAAAGGGACACTTGACCCTTTTTGCCAAAATATGTTAAATATGTTAATAACGTTTAGGAGATTTAGAACACTTTCCTGGGGGTCTTAATGTATGTGTGTAATATGTGGTTTTAGATATTTTTTGATTTTAGCAGTGTCCATGATGTCATGGACACTGGGCTCACTCATGTTGTCCCAGTAAGACAGCCCTCCCCCTATCCACAAGGAGGAGCAGTGCATCTAGTTGCTTTGTAGATTTTGATTATTATTACAAAACATATATATTACCCACTTCAGCCCTATATTTCGGCCATTTGAAAGTTGCCGATCTACAAGCTCACAATGCGTAGCAAGGCATTTGAAAACTTGAAATGGGACATTCTGCATAGTGAGTACTTTCGACTTTTGAATTATTTTACTTGTAATGAGGTATAGTTCTACATGGCAGTATTGCATTATTGTGAAAAATGCAAGTACTTTTTCCACCCCCGCTGATAGTGACAGGCCCCCTCCCTGAGCCACAGTGCTCAGCACCAGATTTACACGCTTTAGTGACGTCGTGCGGCGGCTTTTCCTGGAGCCGCACCCCGACGACACATTTCTAGAGCCCACGCGAAAACCACGTACTATACACCACTGGTTCCCAAGCACTGGGTCTGGACCCATTTGCGGATCGCGGACACATTGTTATGGGTCCCCTTAGATTCTGTTTCGTAAATTTGGTTTATTATTTTCAAACATAGGCCTATTAAAAAAAAAAAACATTCCCAAAAAAGCTAAACTTTTCATGAATTAATCCAAAAAAATCAGTGATTTCTTTTAGTAACTTCATGAAGAAATTAAAGAAAAATCTAAGAAATTCAATAATTAGAAGAATTGGACTCCTCATGCATAGAATGAAGCATGAGGTCAGTCCGCTGCCCCCCCCAGGTTGGGAGAGGAAGTGTAGCGCCCAGGATTACATTAGATAATTGACACTGGGTGAAAAAATGGGTTGCAAAATCGTGGGATAAAAATTAAGAAAAAAAAAAAGGTTTTAGCCTCCAGCAAGAAACCCTAAATACAAAGGGAAGACATCATTGCGCATACTGTAACAACCACACCAAGGGGTCTAATGAAGTAGTCATCTCATGAACACATGATAAACTGGGGGAAAAATACAAAAATCATGGTACTCCATCTTTAAAAAAGATTGATGCATGAGTAATACATGAATACGTAGTGCATTTGTAGAATCAATTGAAAAATAAGTTGACAGGGAATATGCACTGTAGTTGACATTGTCTCTAAAAAAGCCTGTCTACAGTGACGTAGTGATGGTTTCATTTCCGCAGCCTGCAGATCAAACTGCAGAGAATTTAAATGTCATGTTCATTTTGGCGAGGTTGCAAGTTAGTTAGCTAACCATAGCCATAATTATGGTTGTTGTTTATGTTTAGTAAAGCAGTGGTTCTCAAAGTGTGGTCCAGGAACCACCAGATATCCTTGGGGGGTTTCCAGGGGGGTCCTCAGCTAAATGTATTACCATGGCTATTTCAAAAATAGCTTTAATATATCATATTTAAATGTAAATGTGCTGCGCGGCAAGCTTGTACATCTGCTATTTCTGAACATGTTTGTTTTAAACTTTGTGAAAGTGTTATGTAGTGTTCTCATAACAGCATAGATTACATGGGCTCTCATTGAGGAGCATAATTATGACAACGTGGGTTGAAGTGGGTTTAATGTTTCTATTCAGGGTTGCTGTAGTAGAGCTAGCCTGAAAGTAGCTGAGCTTTTCATGGACTATGATGAGGGACGGATTCATGCATGTCAAAGGAAACAGACACAGTCTCCCTACTGGTTCACCAACCTATGTGCCCGCCTCCCCTCCCCCCTTCCCACTCATGAGTCTCCTACTCCTAATGGTGCATTTATGGTATATGGTGCATTTGTACAATCACTTTACAATGGTTGTGCATTGCATTCATACTCCCAATGTATGAATGAATGGACCATTGTGAAGCGTTTTGAGTAAGCACATGCATAGAAAAGCGCTATAAAAAAGCAATCCATTCCATTTGCATTCATACACACAGTCATACGTGTCCACCAATGCTGAAGGCAAGGCATTAACCTGTTCATCGGTAGCAATTTGGGGTTCAGCGTCTTACTCAAGGACACTTTGACACCAACTGTGGGGGAACCTGGGGTCTGCCTATAATTTTGGGGGTCCTTGACATGGAATAAAAACAATAAAAAATCAGAAAACTTGTTTAAGAATCAGTCTTAATGGGTTAAGGCCTTCCAACGTGAAACACAGCAGCTATTTCAGGGGGAGCTGCAGTGGTAAATGACCATGCAAAGTCAAACGATGTTCAAAGTGATTTTTTGTGCTGAGAAAACAAGTTATATATCTGACCTGTTATTCTTTTTGTCTTTCTATCCCCCCCCCCCCCCCCATTCTCTTGTTGTCTCAAGGTTGGAGAGCGCGACAAAGCACAGATGGTAAATAAACGCACCTTTCATAATGATGATGATGATGATAATGATCTATAACTTTCTTTCTGCTTTTCACCCACATTGTTCCATGTACATTTTTTCTTGATTGATTGATTGATTGATTGATTGAATAGTTTATTAAACATAAATGTAAAAACAGCCACAGAGTACACTTAGTCCAAAAGGGACCTTGTGGTCTTGTTTACGGTCTTATCCCTGACCCTCTGAAAAATGGGACCTGGTTGGGACTAATCGGCAGCAAATCACTGCAGCGTCTGTCTTGTGTTTTCGTCGATGCATGCCCATATACGTTGGTCCCACAGCCCTAGAGAATCAACCTTTCACTGTGGTTTGTGTTCTTTTAATCTCAACAGCCTCTTGGCAGTGGTGGAAAGTAACTAAGTACATTTTAGTATTTCCATTTGCCAGTACTTTAACTTTCACTCCACTACATTTATTTGAAAACTTTAGTTACTAGTTACTTTGTTGATTTTGATTATTATTAAATAAAAATAAACATTCGGTCAATGTACCCTCGTTCACACTGATAACATTTTCTGCCAATGTGCCAGTATTATATATTTTTAGCACATGTGTGAACGTGTGCCGTTCTTGAAAGGGCGGTACTGTATATCTGGTGCTGGCAAAATGCCAGTGTGCTTAGTACTGTATTATAGGGTTTAATTGGTTAAAGTACAGATTCATCCACTAAGTCAAAGCCCGCTTTTTTGACAATATTAATAAACCCTTCCTGGTTCTTAATTGGACCAACTCTTTTGCACCTGATCCACATTTAACCCGCTGTGAGCTGAGCTCCCTTTAACACCCTCTCTCTCTCTCTCTCTCTCTCTCTCTCACTTGATTCTCCTGTGTTGTGTTAATGCATATACTATCATTATTGTTTGTCGACTGTTCGTTAATAACTATGCACTGGGTGTGTCTGCTGCTGCTTCTACTAAATACAGGGCCCTGTCCACCAAGACATTTGTTTTTGAGCGGTGCACACCACTCCCCAATGAAGGGCTGTGTGTGTGTCTCTCTCTATGTCTTGTCTGCTTAGAGTGTGACCTATCTTGACCCCTGCACATGATTGGGGTCGCATTCGGGTCACACACAGACACGCACACACACACGCACACACAGCCAGCGCCGCTCAGTTCACACAGGTGTAATTTTTTCATAGCGTGAAACGCGCAAACGTTTTTATTTATTTGCAACCGATGTATCGGCCGTGCATCGGTATCGGCCGCTATTCGCCTCAGAGGGTAGAATATGGACATACAGTTTATGGTTTCTGCCCGGCAGCAACGATATGCAATGTGATAGTCTGCCCTTTTCAGCATCGCAGAAAGCACATTTGGTTAACCATCGCCACATGTCTGTGCTATAACTCCTGACTTATTAATTAATTCTAATGCCAGAACAACAAAGGGCCAGTAGTAAGGCCTGAATTCCACATGCTACTGTGAGAATGCTACTACTGTGCCATGCATGCACGAACATGCATTACATGCACTCGGTGAACTCGCACTAGCACAGTAAATCACTGTTCCCCACTGCGGTTCCCTTTTTCAGCCGGAGAGCTGAAAGATAAATTAGTTTGTGTCTTTTTTTTTCTTTCTTTTTTTCCCTGGGACACAAACGTACACAAATCCATTCTGAATTAAAAACAGTTTTAAGTCAAATAGCAGAAATAGCCGATATACAAGCTTTGACGCGACGTATTGGGAGCCTGTGTATATCTGCCATTTCCTTGTATTTCCTTTTATTATGAATCTGAACATTTTGCAGATATTACTTTTTGCAGATTTATTTTAGAAAATCTTGTTAAAATAATATATTGTAGGTAACTCTCAACCCACAAAAATGGGTCTGCGGCAAAGTGGTTCCCATGGTTTGGGAGCCACTTGCAATAGACAGAATGCACCCGATGAACCTTGCCGGTACAGTAAATTACATCTGTCATGTTACAGTAGAGAAATTGTGCTAATGATAGTCAGCAGTGTGACCTCCGGGCACCGTGCCAGCCAGCGCCAAAGATAACTGGAAAATCCGGTGTGACACCCGAGTACGCCGAGTCGAGTCTTGCCAAACGGCACACTGGGGTAAAAAAAATACTTCTTTACGTTCTTTACTTCAGTAAGTGGAAGCCCGGAATTAAACATTTACTTGGGTAAAAGTATGAAGGTATTGGCATCAAAATGTAATTAAAGTACCAAAACTAAAAATACTCATTATTACAGAACGTCCCATTTCAAGTTTTCTACTGTATGCATTGTGAGCTTGTAGATCGGCTATTTTCAAATGGCCGAAATGTAGGGCTGAAGTGGTTAATGTACGTTTTGTAATAATAATCAAAATCTACAAAGTAACTAGTAACTAAAGTTTTCAAATAATTGTAAAAGTACAATATTTGCCTCTGATATAGGGTGGAGTAGAAGTAAAAGTACTGAAAATTGGAAATACAATACCTCAAAATTGTACTTAAGTACAGTAGACCTACTTGAGACCACTGTGTGTGTGTGTGTGTGTGTGTGTGTGTGTGTGTGTGGGGGGGGGGGGGTACAGTTACGCGGGACATTATCTGGCAATCAGCCCACCCCGACGCGGGAGTTCACTTCCCACGTCGTATGTTTTTGTGTTAAGCCAATAAGATGGCTTCATTACAAATTTTAACCGGCATGAACCGGGGCAGGGGGTAACATGTCATCGCTGTTGTCGGGACAGAAACTACTCGCTTATCTCCATATTTTAACTCTTTTGTGTGTGTGTTCTTTTCGTAAAGTCAGTGGTTCCCAAAGTGGGGTGTTGGGACCCCCAGGGGTCCTTGAGGGAGTTCCAGGGGGTCCCCAGCTAAATGATAGTTTGGAAACAACAGGTCCATTTGGTTACATTTGTACACTCTCAGAGTTAAATGAACATTGATTTTACAATATAAATTGGGGTCTCAGAGATAGAAATGCCATTACATGGGGGTCCGTAGCCTATTGCATATCAAACTGGGGGTTCCTTGAAATTTAACAGGTTGAGCATCTGTAAAAATCTTCTCTTCTGGGGGTCCCTGGCATGTCTTTTCAAATGGGGGTCCGCGTGTCAATTTGGAGGTCCTTGACATGAAAAGGTTTGGGAACCACTGCCCTATGTGATCATACTACAACGTCACAAAAACATACGAGAAATCCCAGGCTTCCGCGTGACAACATCGACATCGATGCATGCGCTCTGTGATAATTGGGCACGTTGTCTTGTAATGACTGATGTAATGGAGCAGGTGCACACACGCTTGTACGTTACTCTGTCTGCGATGGCTCAATACACATGCATCATCACATTACAACAGGCCATGATCCTGGCTTCATATCATCTGGAACTCACTATCATAACCTAATGGTGCAATACCTACACAGTGCATTTATTATGACACGTCATCACTTTTAAACACCATGCTTGGCACAGCGCAGTGTAGCTCTCTCCCAGTGGTGGAAAGCACCTAAGAACAGTACATGTGCTTAAGTAGTGTGCTTAAGTACAATTTGTAGGTATTTCAGTGCTTTTACTTCTATACTCCACTACATCTCGGAGGCAAATATTGTACTTTTACTCCACTACATTAATTTGAAAACATTAGTTACTTTGTACATTTTGCTTATTATTACAAAACATACAGTAGCGACTTCAGCGCTATATACATTTCGGCCTTGCTTGAGCCGACTCAGCCCCGTCCGAGTTGCAACCCATGCTCGTGAATGTGACACACGCTGTTGTCGGGACAGAAACTACTCACTTATCTCCATATTTGTCAGGTTCTTAGCTTACGTATGAGTTTTGTGTATTTAATGTATTACCATGTTTTTGTTCTTGCTTATGTAAATCACTCTGGATTAAGAGCGTCTGCTAAATGACTAAATTGTAAATTGTAAAAACTAGAACTCGTATTGTTTTGCCTGAAGAATAAAAAATCACACCCGTGTGAACTGAGTGGTGTAAGGTTTTATATAGCATGATCAGCTGTGGTCTGACGTAATGTCTGACGTAATGAAATAAGGTAAGGTATTATGTAGCCTGATCAGCTCTGATCTGACGTAATGAAATCACACCCGGATGTGATTTCACAACTGGCTTTTTCTGTGCAGAGAAAATGACCACGGTTGCTACGGTCATCCAGTTCACCCGGGTGTGATTTAATTACGTCAGAAATTATTTTGAACATAGCAACCATGGTCATTTTTTTATGCACACAAAAGCCAGTTGTAGGAGTGGTTTACACCACTCAAAAAAACAACTAGTGTAGCTAGCTACTGAGAACAACAACAGGACCTTGTAAGGTAGCCATGGCTGTACAGTCACTAGTCACTCCAACAGGGAACATTATCTTAACCACTTAAACCACTACACTAGGTTGACTGAGGTCAGTGGAGCCATGCAGATAATTAGGACACTAGGGTTTAAGTGGTTAACCAACTGAACCTCAGCATCCATATACTGTAGTTAGAAACCTCATATCTCCATATTTTCACAAAAATATCAGATCCACTACTACTTTTGCCGTTTTTGAGTGGTGTAAACCACTCCTACAACTGGCTTTTGTGTGCAGAAAAAAATGAGCATGGTTGCTATGTTCAAAATAATTTCTGACGTAATTAAATCACACCCGGGTGAACTGGATGACCGTAGCAACCATGCTCATTTTTTCTGCACAAAAAAAGCCAGTTGTGAAATCACATCCGGGTGTGATTTCATTACGTCAGATCAGAGCTGATCAGGCTATATAATACCTTACCTTATATAATACCTAATGCTATATAAAACCTTACACCACTCAGTTCACACGGGTGTGATTTTTTTTAATTTATTTGAACTCTGAAAAGTAACGGTTTTGGACATATGAGGCTTCCACCCGACCGAGACGATGAGGTTGTTTTTGGGTTTGACCGGCTGCTCTGGATGTTCTGTTGGGTAGAGGTCTGACCGGCTGCTCTGGATGTTCTGTTGGGTAGAGGTCTGACCGGCTGCTCTGGATGTTCTGTTGGGTAGAGGTCTGACCGGCTGCTCTGGATGTTCTGTTGGGTAGAGGTCTGACCGGCTGCTCTGGATGTTCTGCAAACGTTACACTGTTGATCAGCAACTCTCACAACCACTTCCCACATTCAAAACCAGCAGATATTACACAAAACCAGCCCATATTACACAGACAAAACCAGCAGATATTACACAAATGTGTGCTACCACAGCTGCCAAGGCCAAGCACAGACTCGGCGAATAGATTTTGGTGTAGATGTGTGTTGAAAAAAAGCTGTCCAACTACAGACTCAACTCAGGTCCAATTTAGGTTCCAGATCATTCAGATGCCTCTCAATCAATCAGTAATCAATTTGAATTATTATTCATATATCGTCTCTGTCGGGACCAGAACTGTTCCTTAGCACGATTGAAATTCCAAAATGTCGAAAGTAGCAGATCTACAAGCTCAAAACGCGCCGCTCCGCGCCTCGTTTCGAACATGTTGATCTGATACTTTTGATACTTTTGTGTGACGCTGTAGTATGATCAAGCAGGACGTTAATTTGTGAAGAAAAAAAACAACAACAGTTAGAATATGGAGATAAGAGGTTTCTGGCCCCGACAGTGACGATATACTGTATTAAAAAGACCTGGAACGCATCTGTGCCGCCTTAGCTTTTATCCACTTTAATCATTATTTTAAACTTTAGCTGTTGAAAAATAGCAGATCTACAAGTTCATAGCGCTGCACTATGAGCTTCTAGATCTGCTAGATCTGCAAAAATCGTGAAAATGTGTACAAATCTTTGAATATATATTATTTCACAGAAAACGTTTTACATCCAATCTTGGCTCCTGTATGTGGGTCCCTGGAACAAAATATTTTGAGATGCAGGGGGTGGGAGGCCAAATGCATATAATCGTGGGGCGTCCTTGACAAAAGTTTGAGAACCACTGTATGTATATATATATATATACTGTATATATATATATATATATATATATATATATATATGCAGATAACTGTTAGGATTTAGAAGTCTTAATGGGTTAACATGGGTTAACATTATTGTTGATCTATCCCCCTCCTAGTTTCAACGTCTTTCTGTGCAGCCACTGTGTTAACAGAAATAACCTTTGGCCAAGTGGTTAGAGAGTCAGTCCCAGAACCGGAGTTACACAAGAAAGCTGCTTCTTCTTTTTTTTATGTAAACAGACACGTCTGAGGGAATATTTCCAAAATGAAGGCGTTGTTTATCTTAGTAATCTGGAAAAAAAAATTGTCACGTTTTTATCACCTCACACTCAGTTCAACTCTGTGGATTCCTGCCTCTAACCAAAAGAACCCCGTCTTACTGGAATCCAGACAAGATCATATTGTCACGCCCAGGCGGTGGCGTAACCGTCTGGGCACCCGACTGGTAATCCAGTCGCAGTGTGCCGCGGGTTCGACTCCCGAGCCC
Source organism: Electrona antarctica (assembly GCF_951216825.1). Taxonomy (NCBI): domain Eukaryota; kingdom Metazoa; phylum Chordata; class Actinopteri; order Myctophiformes; family Myctophidae; genus Electrona; species Electrona antarctica. The sequence continues at coordinate 11,268,250 of NC_136789.1, forward strand.
GACACGGCCTTTACTGCATGTCTTCCCCCATCTCTCTCCCGTTTCCTGTCAGCCTACTGTCTGTCCCTTCAAAAACCAATAAAAGGCGTAAGCCGCAAATAAAATATCTTAAAAAAAAAAAAAAGATCATATTGTCACTGTCGGTCAGGAAAACCTATAAACTGTGTGCGGACTCTCTTCTTTTCCCTGTACTTGCCTTGTTCCCCCAGCCAGGAACTGGATGTGTGCAAGCCACCTGCTTTTTAAACATAATGTATTATAGACATGGGATGGGTAGCAAGTGTTTCCAGAAGGGTAGAACAGGCGGGGTCTATACATTTACAAGGCATTATAATATTCATTAAAATGTTTATAACATGTATGACAACTTATAACAATGTTTATAGCGTCTTATTGCGACCTAAGGTCGTTTTTTTGTCACATCACGTCACTCACAATCGTCACTCAATCTGTCACTCACAATCGTCACTCACAATCCTGGGCACGATATTGTGCCCAGGTCTCGTGGCCTCACTATGACATCATCAGGGATGATAGTAAAATCCCCATACATGGGGAAAGCCCCCATATATTGTGCCCAGTTCTCGTGACTATGACATCATCATGGGACATCTTACTGGTAATAAGTGCTGGTCATATTGTATTTGAAGCTCAGTGGAACAGGTCATTACAGTATAACAACCTCAACTTAGTCAGTTATAAAGTGTCTTTGTTCTAAGTTGTTATGCATAATTATAAAGATTCTTATGCATTATAAATGTTATTATAACGCATAATAGACCCAACCTTAATGTAAAGTCTAAAGGTCCTTATAGACTAGACACGTTTTTTCTTCAGAAAAATGTCGCAAAAACGCAGCAAAAAATCCAAAAAAACGCACAGTGCGCAGGGGCTGTTTAACCCCCCCTTATTTAGTTATATTTATATAGTACATTTTAGTCATATAATCGTTGTGAGTGGGCTCCTGTCCTTGGTTCAGTAGTCGTCAGTAGAGCAGGCAGAGTGTATTGGGACTAATGAAATGTCATGATGAATCATCCTGACATCCGGACCATGCATGCCGACCTGTCAGGATGCTCACTGTGGTGTGTCATGTTCACCGTAGCGTCTACTGCAAGTTGTTGTCCAGATCTTCAGTTCATCAAAACTAATCCATTTGTCGTACGACAAAGTATAAAACAGGACATTTAAGTGGTTAATCAGAGTTAATCGATGTAGTCGATTATTAGAAAAAACATTACCAACTTTGATGAGGCACATGCGTTGTTTTAAAAATATAAGGTTTTCTTTTTGGAGTTAGGTGTTTTCTCCCCGACAGCAAAGATACCTTACAAGCTCGAAACGCTGATCAAGTAGGGCATTAATAAAAAAATAAAAAAACAGCAACGTTATCATTGCATTGATAGATAGAATAAATATTGATTATTTGGCATGCACATTCTAAATGGAGAACGCGCGTCTCCATCATTCGATCTATCCGCAAATGTTAAGAAAACAAGCAGGTTTCAAGCCCTAATGTACAGCTTCTTAGATTGTAATAACACTAATAAACTAATTTATATAGCACCTTTCATGACATGAAATTTGTGCCTTACAGAGCAATAAAGGAAAATAAATAAAGAAAAGCTAAAGCATGAAACAACATTAAAATAATAACAAGAAAGGCAAGTGAATCAAGCAAAACAGTGAGGACAATAACGACACAGTTCAAAATCAACTAAAAGCTTATCTTAGCTAAGGACCTTTCTGTGTGGAGTTTGCATGTTCTCCCCGTTTCCCCCAGGGTAGGTACCCTCACAAAAAAAACATGCAATAATCCTGGTCTCTGCCTCCCCCTGGCCAACCAGGGCGCCTGATGGAAGGGAAAAGAACTGGTTGGAAAAACGTGTTCCTTCTAAGCGTTACATCCTACCAGGGAAACTCCTCAGGTGAAAAGAAATGGCTTGGACTACTCATGCATTAAAGGACGCATGAGGTCAGTCCGTTGTTCTCCCCAGGTTGGCAGAGGGAGTGTAGCGCCCAGCATTACATTAGACCAGTGGTTTTCAACCTTTTTCACATCAAGGTCCATTATTTATTCAGCATTTGAGCCACAGACCACATTTTGATTAGATTTAGCCTTTCCGACCGAGAATGAAAACGGTATTTTGTTACCGTTGGATACGATTTTGTCTACAATTCCATGTTGTAGTGATGTTGGTACCATAGGAGAGATAACAGGCAAATGTTCAAAATAACAATTCTTCTACATTCTCTAATTGTCTAGACTTCTTGTAAATTAAGTAGCCTAATGCAGGTGTTAAACAATAATTTAACTCTTGAGAGCGTAAAATTAAACCAAATGGACAGTTAAGGGTCCATTTGGTTTCATTTTACATGTTCATTTTAAGATTTACACGGGTCCATTTGGTTGCCAACTCTCCATCATTTAGCTGGGGACCAACTGGAACCCCCCTCAAGCACCACTGTTGAAAAAAACACTGCATTAGACTTGAAGAAAATGGGAATACATTTTTTAAAAAATAAATAAAAGCTTAGCGTAGCTCTCTAACAAGTCTCTCTCTCTCTCTCTCTCTGCGCTCTTCACAGGACAGCACAACTACCTGTGTGCAGGGAGGAACGACTGCATCATCGACAAGATCCGCAGGAAGAACTGTCCCGCCTGCCGCTTCCGCAAGTGTCTGCAGGCCGGCATGAACCTAGAAGGTAAGCCCCGATGACACCCTGACCCAGCAGCGTTAGACCCTCGTGCCCCCATGCTGGTTGCAGACGCCTTGAATTCAGCGTTGCTTTTGACAGGCAATCTTTATTTAGTTTTAGTTATAGGGCTCTATTTGCGTCCATGCTAAACCCTAAACAACATTGAAATAGCAAGCTCACAACATGTCGATGACGAAAATAATCATATTTCACTCATCCGAAAAGTTGCAGATCGGTTATATTCAAATAGCCAATTCATTTTTATTTAGAAAAATGAAAAATAAAATGCTGTGAGCTTAAAATTCACATTTACGATTCATTCCATAAGAAAGTATCTGTAACAAGTGTGTGTGAAGATGCTTCGAGGGTCTGTCTGTCTGTCTGTCTGTCTGTCTGTCTGTCTGTCTGTCTGTCTGTCTGTCTGTCTGTCTGTCTGTCTGTCTGTCTGTCTGTCTGTCTGTCTGTCTGTCTGTCTGTCTGTCTCAAGGTTGATGAGCCCCTTAGGCTGTAGGCAATCACATCCGCTGATCCAATACGGTCCTCTGTATGACCATGTTTCTTCTTGTTGCTATGGGGACCGCAGGCGGGGAAAAAAACAACACACGCACAGGCTGCATGTGGCCTCTCTGACGGTGCATTTGTGCAGTCCAGTCTCCATATAGTCGGGCGGAAACCTCATGCTGTATGTCTAAGATAAAAGAAAAGAAAAGAAAAAGCAACAGAGGCAGATCTGCAAGCTTGAAACAGTGTTTCGAGTTTGCGGATCTGCTGCTTTTGATGCTTTCATATGACGCAAGCATAGCGTGATCTGCAAGTATAGGGCGTACATTTACAGTTGATAAAAACACAAAAAGTTAGAATATGGAGATAAGCTATACGTTGCTCACAAGCCAAGCGCCTCAGGTATCTCTAGTCTATATGCACAGGAGGCAGAAGGAACATCAGATGGCGTATACCAAAGGATTTTCAGCCCTTTTCATTTCAAGGACCCCCAGTCCGACTTTTTCCTCATATACTTGGCTGTCACATGACGTCATTTACCTGAAAACCAGACGTTGGAGGGGGCTGGCGCCCCTCAAAAAACAGCAGTGGTGTCATTTCGAGTGAACCGCCTCTGGGTGCACACCTGCCATGTTTGCATAATAATCACATTAAGTGGGTTTGTGTGATTATTGGGGCCGTTTGTGGTTCAAGAGGTAGAGCAGGTCGTCCAATGATCCATGGGTCGGCGGTTCGAATCCCGGCTCCTCCTGTCGACATGTCGAAGTGTCCTTTGGCAAGACACTGAACCCCAAATTGCCCCCGATGTGCTGGTTGGTGCCTTGCATGGCTTCCGCTGCAATCGGTGTATGAATGTGTGTGTGAATGGGTGTGAATGGGTGTGTGAACGCACCCACGCACGCACACACACACACATACACACTGTGTGTTGGCCTGGCATCAGCAGGTGGCCCATGCAAATCATGCCTCTGATTGACAGAATTTGAATGTGTACGGATGACCAATAACACCTCTCCTCCCACATCCTCACACGGCAAGTCGGCACAATTCCAAAACACGTATACCGTACAGACAAGGATGCACGCCTGAATCAAATATTTGGCTCCTGTTGCGCTGTATCAGTTTTAGGGGGGAGGGGGATATAGATATTTATATTTTTATAGATATATCCAGCACAAATTTTGTCCTACACGAACATTACATTCACATGAATAGACAATTTTACGTCATAGTGTAGATAGACCTAGGGCCAGATTCACAACGGCGTTTACGCTCATATTTTGAGCGTACGAACATTTACGAGCATTCCCACGTTACGTGTGGAATTCATCATTTGAACTTGGTCGTAAAGTCCGCTCATTTCCAAGTCAGCTCGGAGGGTGCCGTACCAGTGATCAAGGCATGCGTATTATGTATTCTTCATGCTGAATCAATGAATAGTCCCCAAACCTCATAGGCTAAAATAAAATACATAGTGCCCAACATTGGTCAACACATAAAAAAGATAGCATATATATATATATATATATATATATATATATATATATATATATATATATATATATGCCTGATCCTGATGTATTGCGCAGCTTGCGCCTGTAGGCCTATGCATATTATATTGTTCACATGACGGTCTGACAGTCAATAGGGCTAATTACAAATAGAAGTCCATATTATTGAATGGCATCGGCATGTTTGCAAGTCGGCCAGTCACAGTTCTAAGCCAGCTCTCCTGCTCTCCAAAGTATAAGAGATCATGCCTTAATTAAATGATAGCCTACAACACCGGCTGCCTCGCTGGGCATAGAATAATGTGCCACATTTTTAATTATAATAGGCTACTGTAGGCTACTATATTGATCTCATCATGAACGGCATGCCTCAGCACCGACCTTCTATCATGCCACGTGGCAACTGACTCCAAATGTCCCGCAAATCATTTTAATATTATTGACCATCATGAAATTAACCATTCATACTATAGCCAACTTACCGCTGATGAAGAAGATATAGGCTACCCGAATGGTTGAAAATATAAGTAGCTACGTGTCCAGAACAAATCCATTCCCCATGGCATTCAGACAGACGACAGTGATATGATAGTAATCTAAAAGACGGACTTCCCCTCATTAATCAATGCAGCTCTGATACAAATACAAATATAGATCTGCAAAGGTGTGAGTGAGCAATTGTTCAATAGAAAAAGCTTTTATAATATAATTGCCAAGTAGCCTTGGTTCTGAGGTTGAACTTAAACATTAACTAGAGTTGCATTATAAGAGAGCTTATACTTTATCACGTTCAGTCAGTTGACATTGCGAGTGACTCGTCTGTCAAAATAAGCTCATGCTGTGCGATGCATCGCGGAGCAACAAGCTTGGAGATCTGCCCATTTTGCAGGCTGTAATATGACGTTTTTCACCCGAGGAAGGATATTTCCTGATGCCTTATATGGCGTGAAATGGGCATGGATGTTCTATTAAACCAGGCGACACCAGGCGAATGGTGAATGACACGTGAGATTGATCGGACGGATCGGACGGATTACACTCTCATTATGCACTTCATTTACACTTCCTTCGTGAACCTGGCCCATAGTGTCTATTTTACACCATAAGGATGTAAGATGATAAGAGCGCCCCTCACTCCACATTGGTGTGATTATTATTATTATTATTTTTTTTAAATGTTTTTTTTTGTGGCTTTCGCCTTTATTTTTTATTTTTTATGGAGGGACGGACAGTAGGCTGACAGGAAAGGGGGAGAGAGATGGGGGGAAGACATGCAGTAAAGGCCGTCGGGATCGGGAGTCGAACCCGCGGCACACTGCCAGACTTGATTACCAGCCAAGGTGCCTGGACCACTGAGCCGTGGCCCAGGCCGGTGTGATTATTATTATTATTATTTTTTTGAAAATAGCAGATTTACAAGCTCTGCTATTTTGTAATTTTTTATGGGACACCGTTGTACGATACGAGTGTAAGATGTGGCTGAAGTGGTTAATCAGACTTAAAAAAAACCCAATTATAGTTGTTTCGCTTTGATTCGCTGATACAAAAACACAAACAACCGATATATATTTTTTAAAACATGCTTGTTGATTATTCAATAACCTATAGTTGCAGTGCCCTAATCAAATTATCATAATTGTTTCTGGTTAGGCTTTTATTTCCAAACAGGAGCAGAGAGTGTGTGGCACAAAACGGCACATGTGAGCGTGTTTATATTCACATACGTATGCAGGCACGGAGCCAGAAAGTCCAGAGTTCACAAATGTGGAGTGAGGTGAACAGAGAGAGAGTGGTGGCCTCACCTCACACTGCTGTTTACTGAAGCTAGAGAGCTCTGTTGGTTGGATGGGATTCTATTCTGTTATGGGTTACCTAACCCGGACATGAAAGTGCAATGATTAGTTTGTACAAATCAGCGTGCTGCTGAGTGAGGACAACAAAAGCTGTGTGTGTGTGTGTGTGTGTGTGTGTGTGTGTGTGTGTGTGTGTGTGTGTGTGTGTGTGTGTGTGTGTGTGTGTGTGTGTGTGTGTGTGTGTGTGTGTGTGTGTGTGTGTGTGTGTGTGTGTGTGTGTGTGTGTGTGTGTGTGTGTGCCTATCTTTCTATACTTGTAAGGGCTTATAAAGTATTATTATTAAAATAATGTAATGACCAGCCATGGTGGGGACCCATTTCTTGGTTTCTTATTGGTAAAAAAAATTAAATTAAATTAAAGGTTTTGGTGAGCTAGGCTTCAGATTCGCGTTCACATGGTTTAGGGGTTAGGGTTGGGGTGTTATGCATGCCTGTGTAAGTGACCTTATGTAGATGTGCTATTTTCAGCTTTATAGGGTTCGGGTTAACAATGATAAAAATGCTAAGAAATCACTGTCATAAACTTTTGATGCCCTCACGCAAGTATAGCAATACAAATGAGGGAATGTGTGTGCGTGTGATGGACGTCAGTGCATCAGCAGACAACCTCACCTAGACTCCCACCAGAAAGGCTCTTATAGTTGCCATAGAGACTGTAGCAGAGGGAATTAAGAGAGAGAGAGAGAGAGAGAGAGAGAGAAAGAAAGAAAGAGATAATGAGAGAGAGAGAGAGAGAGAGAATGTGTATGGGGAAAACATTTTTTTTCCAACTCTCTACATTACTTTTTTTCTTTTTTCTTTTAACGTTGAAAAGATGCCAATGAAATCCATACAGTATACGGCGAAAACGGTTTGTTGTCGATGTACTGTTCAAACGAACAAGAATGTTCTGTTCGTCAACAAACAAAGCCTGACGTCTTTGCAGTGTTGCATTGGCCATTGTTGCACGCAGTAGTACCATGGCGTCCTGCCAGAGGGTTTTCAGGAGCGCGGACGCACATGCATCGAGTAAGAACAAACCTTCATTCTTTTTGCGGCAGGTCCGTATATATACAGACCCCGCCGCTAGTGGACGTTGTTGAGCCCCACGGCAGCTTTTAACATTGGTCCGGTGGCTATGGCAACGCCCCGTCACCACCAGCTATGGGACGTTAAAACCTTTATCAGTTTACCTCAATTTTCAACCTCAATTGTAGCAGCCTCAGGGAGAGGTTCCATGGGCTGGACTGGCGTCAGCCTCCACACTGGCTGCCTCATGTCTCGCACCGAACACAGCTTCGCGCTGCGGTCCTCGTCTCGATGCGATACATGACGAAGCAGCCATAGTGTGGAGCTAGGCCAGCGCCAGTCCAGAATCCAGGCAGCCCCATATGGAACCTTTCACTATGCTATTGTACACAACCATACTATATAAACAGCGATATAAACGGCTTCTTCCTTTGGGTGAATTTGGGTGTGTTGTTGTCTGCTCTGATGATGGCACCGCAATGAGCTACGGGTGAGCTACAGGCTAGGTTGTGCCTCGGCATATAAGGTCCGACAGGCTGAAACTCGTCCTGTGAGAAACGTTCCGGGGTGAATAAACGGACGGCCGTGCGCATGCAATAAATAAGGCTGGTGATTTCGATACACTGTATCGAACGTCAATTTCGATTCGATTTCGATACGAATCGAGAATCGTGACAGCCTTATATATTATATAGCAAAAATCACACCCAGTGTGAATGAGCAGTGCCTTGATGATGACTCATGGCGATGAGGTCTGATGATGACGTGCCATCGTCAGACCGCCAGGGGCATGACGCCAATTGTGATTGGCCGAAATGCGATGATGTACGATAATGTATGACGATAAGAGCGCCGCTCACTTCACACAAGTGAGATTTTCATCTTTATTGAGAGGTGCTAAGCGCTCCAACATGTGACCTTGTGTGTGTGTGTGTGTGTACGTGTGTCTGTCTATTCCAGCGAGGAAAAACAAGAAGCTGATCAAGCTGAAGGTGCAGCAGTCGACTAGCTCGCCGGAGGCCGCGGCAGCCACCAGCAACAACACCAGCATGGTCCTGCCGGTCATCCCCAAGTCCATGCCCCAGCTGGTGCCCACCATGCTGTCCCTGCTCAAGGCCATCGAGCCCGAGATCATCTACTCGGGCTACGACAGCACGCTGCCCGACACCTCCACGCGGCTCATGACCACACTCAACAGGCTGGGCGGCCAGCAGGTCATCTCGGCCGTCAAGTGGGCCAAGTCGCTGCCAGGTAAGCAGCCCGTGGTGGACAGTAACTATAAGTGCATTTGTCTAAGTACTGTACTTAAGTGCAATTTTGAGGTATTTGTACTTTACTCGACGGTTTCCGATTTCCTATACTTTTGCGACAAAGCCAGAATTTGCACCGCGGTGGATTCGAACCCACAACCAGAAGAGCTATTTATTTTATTTTTCTTATTTTAAGCAAAGTAACAGTAGTCCAGAATGCAACATTTTATGGAAGTCTCTCTGGGATGGCGGTGGGGGAAAGAGTAAAGAATTTGACCTGTTTACCCAACCGTAGCTATGTTCTAATCTTGAGAAAGGAGGCACATGATGTGGTTAATCACCCCAAGTATTCCCTGGGAGCCGCAGTGCCCTGATGTAGCCTCTAACTGGGACAGAAACCACCAGCGTTCTACTAGCCTGTCATGGAGGCCAAAATGTTCCCTTCATGCAAAGGTCCTGCTTTTCCTCCCCTGAGTGAAGTTAGTTGTAGCTATAGTTGTACTCTTGAGATAAGGCCGTTGGTTGTACCTGTTAATAGCTCATACAACATATGAGCTAACAGGTATTAACAGGTCGCGACTCGCTATTAACAGGTCGCTATTAACAGGTCGCTATTAACAGATCGCTTCTCGCCCTGAGGGAGAGAAGCGACCTCGCCCTTTAGGGGTCGCCATGGGTGACGGAAGACTGCTGGGCGAGCGCTGGCGCTTTGGCATGGGAGGTCAGATCAACATATGGAATGAATTCTGTACTGGCCATACTGTATATATATGTGTTATCCTTTATTTACCCAGGGAGGTAGCTGAGCACAGGTGCTCATTTTCAGCAACGCCCTGCACATAGAAACACATGACAGACACACACACGCACACACATTAAAACCTGGGAGCTGACCAGTACAACCACAGTCTTATACTGTTGGCCACTAAGCAGCTCCAGGGGGAGCAGTTGGGGGTTCAGTGCCTTGCTCAAGGGCACTTCAGCAGTGTTGGGTGATTGATGACAATCACTTCCCCACCCAGATTTTTCCTGCCCGTCCGGGGAATCGAACCGGCAACCTTTCGGCTACAAGGGCGCTCCTCTAACCCTTAGGCCACCGCTGCCCAAATACATAGTAGATGTATATGGAGCGTGTCTTGAGTGTACATGGTTTGATGAGGTCAGATCAACATATGGAATGTCAGAACAGATCAGCTCCAAATATGGAGTAGTGTCTTGAGTGTACAGGGTTTGATGAGGGCCCAGGTAGGGCCGGGCCTTAAGTTTCGGGCCTGTTGAGAACTTTAGTTTTCGCTGGCTGCCGGGCGCGGCTGCACTAATAACTTTGGGGCGAGCCCATCTAGAGTTGAAATGGACAGGTATCAGTCAAAAGGGAGACATCGAAGAGGAAGGACGGGTGGGGAGGATCAACATATGGAATGGAAACATATAGAAGCTCCATATATGGAGATGGAAGCATGATGTCACGAGGCGTGACCATATATGGAGGTATGATGTCACGAGGTGTGACCATATTATATGGAGGCGTGACGTGACACACGGAAATGCAGGTTTTTATAGTAAATGTGACCTACGGTCGCAATAACACACTGGGAGTGAGGCGACCTGTAGTTTCTGAGTAGTAGTTGTATACATCTTTCTATATCTGTCATTTCATAACTGTGGTACTGCCATGACACATTCCTTTCCCCATGTGATCAATAAAGGTCTGGCTAGCTAGCTAACACCACGGCGCAACTAAGTATATCGTTGCTGTCGGGCTTATCTCTGTATTATTTTCTATTTCTTAAAATGTATGAATGCCCTACTTTGTCATACTACAGTGTCGTTGTACAAAAGTAGTTAAAATAGCTATCTACAAGCGAATGCGTTCTGAGCTGAGTAGATCTGCTATTTTTGCATTTGAATCCTGAAAAGCAAAAACGGTGTTGGACATAATGATGAGGTTTATCCACCCGACCGCAACCATATCAGGCTTGAGTGATGACAGCTATGACATTGGGTTTCTAGTCTGACCCCTCACAATCCTGCGTGCGTGCGTACGTGCGTGCTTGCTTGCGTGCGTGTGTGCGTGCATGCGGTGTGCGCGTGTGCAGCGTGAGTGTGAGTGTGAGTGTGAGTGTGGTCCTGAGTGTCTGGCAGGCCGCCCAGAAAGCAGGAAAAAGGAATGCCGACTTACATAACTCTAAACCTTGTGGGTTTGAAGCCTAAATACCTGAGGGGATTTTTAACTGTACTTCCTCGTTTGAAGTCTCAACAAAACAAAACAAAACATTAGAACACAATTAAAATCCAGTTTGGAACATTTACTTTACATGATTCTCTCTCTCTCTCTCTCTCTCTCTGTCTCTCTGTCTCTCTCTCTCTCATCACGCAGTCACACACGCACGCACTCAACGCACTCACGCACGCACGCACTCACGCACTCACGCACTCACGCACTCACTCACTCACTCACTCACTCACTCACTCACTCACTCACTCAGAAATGAGTTAATGGGTTATTAAAAGAGCATTCAGTGATTTGGGTGATTTGGAAAAAAAACCCGGTCCACCCCGGTAACAAGATGTGCACATGGCCAGTTTGGCCACATGCACACCCTCTACAGTGGGGGAATGCGCAACAGGCCAACAGCACACAAAGGCCCGCCTCCGCTCGATCATGATTGGAGGAAGGCCCCTCTCTATCCTGATTGGATGAAGGATGGGCCCTCTAGCCAAAAACGAAACCTACGCTTTTTTTTACCCCAAGGGTGAACTGGGGACAGGGAGGAACTCCTTATATGGTCAGCACACTAGTAGGGAGGATTATCACATAAAAATAAAAGTGATATTTGAAATCACTGAAGATACCTTTAAAGGCAGACCTTTAAAGGTCTGTCTTTGTTGGTGCGATAATGTGAGGGACTACTATATCCTGCCCTTCATATTCACAGAGGATAGCACAGCACTCAGTGGAATGTCCTCCAAGGGCATGTATACAATGATGAAGGCCTCTCTGAGTTTATATACCTGCCAACTGAATACGAATACTGCTTTTTTACGCTCCACTACATTTATTTGAAAACGTACGTTTATTTTACATTTCGGCTAAAATAGCTGATCTGCAAATCTATTTTCGTCAGCTATTAGTATTAGTAAAAAAAAAAATGTCACTGTATGTATTTAAATTCTTAATTATTTAAATTGCCTTCATTGTGTGTGTGTGTGTGTGTGTGTGTGTGTGTGTGTGTGTGTGTGTGTGTGTGTGTGTGTGTGTGTGTGTGTGTGTGTGTGTGCGTGTGCGTGTGCGTGCGTGCATGCGTCCAGGCTTCCGTAACCTGCACCTGGACGACCAGATGACGTTGCTACAGTGCTCGTGGCTCTTCCTCATGTCGTTCAGCCTGGGCTGGCGCTCCTACGAGCAGTGCAACGGCAGCATGCTCTGCTTCGCCCCCGACCTCGTCATCAACAAGTACGTACGTCCGATATAGAGCGTCGCAGTCCCGCACCCGACGAGCGGCCCGGAAGATAATTTCCCATTCATTTTTCCCATTGACGTTTCAAAAAGTATTTATTTAAAGACCTGTAAGCCTAGAACAAAGCCAACTCGGCTGCTGACAATGACAATAAACTCAATTTTGTCAAACTCAGTGGTGGAAAGTAGCTAAGTACATTTACTCAAGTAGTGTACAATTTTGAAGTATTCATACTTCACTTGAGTATTTCCAATTTCCAATACTCTATTCTACTAAACTACATTTCAAAGGCAAATATTCTACGTTTACTAATATTGTACGTGAAGTGGTTAACATACATTAACCACTTAACTTCACTTAATATAGAAAATATAGATCTATATACAAGCTCACAATGCGTTGCGATGGGACGCATTGTAGTTGTAGTCACGCATAATGACTGCTTTGACTTTTGGCAATTTAAGTACATTTTGATGCCAATACTTTTGTACTTTTACTCAAGTACTGTACATTTTGAACTCCAGACTTTTTTTTAACTTGTAACAGTAGAGTATTTCTATATTGCAGCATTGACACTCTTACTCAAATAAAACATTTGAGTGCCTTTTCCACCACTGGTCAAACTCCTCCGTGTCAAGGACCAACACGTTGTGTTTGGCCGTGGATGGCAAAGGTTTCTGCCCGACAGAAAGTAAAAGTTATAAGTAAAAGTCTGGTAATCAAGTAAAAGTACTAAAGTATTGGTATCAAAATGTACTTAAAGTACCAAAAGTACTCGTGCAGAATGCACCCGCTGTGTTCCTGCCGGGTGCGCGAGGGACTGGCACACACGCAAACAAACTGATGGCGGTCCAACGCTTCTGAGCCTCGCTCCCCTGAGCCAGTTGGACGGGCCAGAAGCTTATCCCTCATTAGTCGACCAGGGCGACCATTATCTAAAACAAAAAGCACACCTAGTGACTGCACCTCTTATCACAACAGAACATGATAAATTGTCTATGTAAGCACTCGTGCTATTGAAATTAGAACCGATAATCGATCTTATTTGCGGGGTTATATCGGCCGATAGCGATTCCGATAACGATATAATTTTTGTTTTACAGCTGACGCTCTTAAAGAGACAGAGACAGGCACTCTGCAAGTCATTGACGGTCACTTTATTATTGCGTCATCAATATCAGTGAAAATAATCTGGATTATTTTGAGACCAATTCGATACAGACATGGCATTTTTATAGTTGATATGGCCACTTTCGATAGGCTACCGATTATATTCTGCATCTCTACTCAAAACAAGTGTTATTATTTTAACTGTGGTTCTTTCTTTCTTTCTTTCTTTCTTTCTTTCTTTCTTTCTTTCTTTCTTTCTTTCTTTCTTTCTTTCTTTCTTTCTTTCTCTCTCTCTCTCACACTCACTCACTCACTCACTCACTCACTCACTCACTCACTCACTCACGCACATACTCTCTCTCTCTCTCTCTCTCTCTCTCTCTCTCTCTCTCTCTCTCCCTCTCCCTCCCTCCCCCCCAGGGAGCGCATGAAGCTGCCCTACATGACGGAGCAGTGTGAACAGATGCTGAAGATCTCCAATGAGTTTGTGCGTCTGCAGGTCTCCTACGATGAGTACCTGTGTATGAAGGTCCTGCTGCTGCTCAGCACAGGTAACTGGGACTGTGACCCAGTCTATGTGTCTATGTCAGCGCTTTCCACATGGACCCCCACATTAATATATATCTTTGGCTGCGGCCCCCCATCTGAAAATGTTTTGTGCCATGGACCCCCAGAAGAGAAGATTTATGTTAAAAAAATACATTTTCTAAATCAGCAGATGCACAAGCTAGCAGCCCTGTGAGCATGTAGACCTGCTATTTTTGAATAACCAATGTATAAATCATAAAGTCGTTAAAACGTAGCCGACATGCAAGCCCAAAACGCGGCGGATCTGTTACGTTTTAATGCTGTAGTAGATCTGCTAAGTTTGTGACGCTGTAGTAGTATGATGATCAAGTAGGGCGTTAATCTACTGCCCCGACAGAACGAGTGCGATCTTCTCACAATGTCCTTTGAGATTGTACAGTAGATCCTGTGAGCTCGTACAGTAGACGGGCTCGTTTCCGGTGCGGTGCGGTCCTCTGTAAGTTCAGGCCAACCATTGTCTTTACTCCGTGCCACACCTCCCTGGTGTCAGCATTGTACTGGAGCAGCTGCTCTGTGCTTTGTACCTCCCTCTCTGTTTTTGGTTTATTTTGCATCTGTATTTCTCTCTGCATTCGTTTCCTGCGAGTTTATCCATTAATTTGAAATGCCTGTTCTTTTCCAATTTAAAGCTGTTTTTATATCAGCTGTAACCCTGCAGTGCTGTTAGTTTTCTATTATTTTTTTTGTTTGCTTTTCGTCACTTTTTTCTCCACAATGTAGTGGTTGTGCCAATTATTTCCTCCCCCATACACATTTCGGTGTTGTCCCCCCTGAACCTACTGGCTCACCTGTCAGTGAGGAGCTCCCACTGCCGTCGTCTTACTCCCCCCACCCAGCACTCCCCGCTGACAGGCTCCGCCCTCATCCCGTATGAGTACGTGCAGTGACAAATATCGCCCGGGTTCCCACCCCCCAAAAATTGACCAATTGTGTTAGTTTCCTATTCTAAGGAAGCTACTTGTATTGATGAGAGCCTAACTAACCTATGTTCCCTTAGAACTAACACTAAGCGCTAACCCTAAACTGAGGTAACATGCAGCGTAGAGGGAACCATAGGCGTGAGGCCCCAATTGATTAACTCAGCATTCTACTGTCAAATCAGGGGCTACATGTCACAGCATGTCCGTTGTGCTTGGAATGAATAAGCATAATAATTATGTGAACGTCCTCAGTGTTACAGTGCACTGTGTACTCCAGCCTAATTTATGCTCTTGTGTCTCGAAAATAACAGACCTACAAGCTCACAATGCGCCGTCAATGTGACGCGTTGTGAGCTTCTACTGTAGGTCTGATGTTTTTTCTTGCTAGGCTACATGCTACAATACACTGCATGAAAAGAAATATTAACTGCTCAACATGGCTGCCTGAAATTTGGATTCAGCTATGCCAATTACAGCAGCTTGTTCCCACTGATTTGCTTAATTTGAGATGCTATCTGTTTTGTCTTTTTAAAACGGAAATTACATTTCCATGTAGTGCAGTCAGTGGTTTTTATTTGTGTAACCTGGGTAGCAATTTACTGTAGTTACTTTTTTTTTTTACCTGTTTCCCAGGATTGTTAACCCATTAAAACCGAGAAAGCATCTGTGTCATTTTAGATTTCTTTGGCTATGCAAAAACAGCAGACTCATGGCGTGCCACTTTGTGCCACGTTATAAACTTGTAGATCTGCTATTTTGGGAAAATCATGTAAATGTGTAACTCAAATCTTATCATGTGGGGCCCTGGAACAAAATATTTTGAGATGGCGGTCCGTGGCCAAACACATATTGTGTTTGCACCACTGATATAGCTAGAAGGTCCCAGGTTCCATTCTTGCCGGGGACAATGCGGGCGATGGGGGCGTGTTCTCTCCTCCTCCGTCTCATCAGCCCCCATACCCTGGGTGGGGTTGACGAAAGGGCCTTTCTGTGTGTGGAGTCTGCATGTTCTCTCCGTGGCCCCTAGGGTTGGTACCCTCACAAAAAACATGCCATAATCCTGGTTTCTATACTGCCTCCCCCTAGTCAGACGCGCCTGATGGAGGGGAAAGGAAATGGTTGGAATAATGTGTTCCTTCCACATGCTATGTCCTACCGGGGACCCCCCGGTGCGAGCAGCGGCCTGCTCGCACCTCAAGCATTGAAGGAAGCATGAGCTCAGTTCTGGGCTCTCCCCAGGTAGGCAGAGGGAGAGTAGCGCCCAGGATTACAGTTTAAGAAATTGGCAAAATGGGTTACCAAATGGTGGGATAAAAATAATTAAAATTAAGTCTGTGGGTTTTCTTATTATATTTAAAATGTTTAACCAGCGCAAAGTGTTAATAAGAGCTTGTGACTAACATAATAACTTCCGTGGA
Organism: Electrona antarctica; assembly: GCF_951216825.1. Taxonomy (NCBI): domain Eukaryota; kingdom Metazoa; phylum Chordata; class Actinopteri; order Myctophiformes; family Myctophidae; genus Electrona; species Electrona antarctica. The sequence goes on from NC_136789.1 coordinate 11,284,567, forward strand.
CATACAAGGTTTCTGCCTGACAGTGACAATGTGCTCTCTGTGTAGTTTCCCCTCTCCCTCTCAGCTTCCCCACTGTGGGTAATAAAAGTATATTGCGGAGATAGTAGACGCACGCACGCACGCACGCACGCACGCACGCACGCACGCACGCACGCACGCACGCACGCACGCACGCACGCACGCACGCACGCACACACACACACACACACACACACACACACACACACACACACACACACACACACACACACACACACACACACACACACACACACACACACACACACACACACACACACACATATGCCCCCGCACACAATCGCTGTCTCATAGCCAAATCCGCAAACGTGGAGTGCAGAGAGAGGCCTATGTGATTATGGAAATACGACAGTGTTTTTAAGCCCTGCGCTGCACTCTGTGGCTTTGCATAATCTGGGGTCTGGTTGACAGTGGTATTGCCCCGGGCAGAAGGCCAGGGCTTCATGTTCTAAACACGTGGACGGGTGAATCCACCCTTACGCCCAACTGTGCAAGCATTCTCTTTCACGCGCCAAGAAGTGGCTGGGTCTCTGAAACTTGTTGGCTATTTTTGTATATATCTTGCTAGCCAAATATGCGTTTTAGAATAGAACGGAGTGGAGACTTCTGCCAAAGTGTCTGCTTAAAGCAGAGTAGACCAGCATTTGTTTGTATGGCTGCTATATATATATATATATATATATGAGAGAAACATGGCTTTAAGTTGTCTTATTGCTCAAGGACACCTCTTATGGCCTTTTTACTTGGGAAGCGACTGACTGAGTCAAGACGCATATAGTAATTCATTTGTCAACAACATGTGAGCGGACAGGTAGTGAGGCGCAAGGCAATATCTTGCAGGCAGAGCCACAAGTGGCCATTTTTTTCACACGACGCACAGGACCCTGATTTCATGTGACACATCTGAAGCAGGTGTACTACTGATGTCACGTGACACAGCTGAAGCAGGTGTACTGATGTCACGTGACACAGCTGAAGCAGGTGTACTGATGTCACGTGACACAGCTGAAGCATGTGTACTGATGTCACGTGACACAGCTGAAGCATGTGTACTGATGTCACGTGACACAGCTGAAGCAGGTGTACTGATGTCACGTGACACAGCTGAAGCAGGTGTACTGATTTCATGATGTGACACAGCTGAAGCAGGTGTAGGCTACTGATGTCACGTGACACACCTGAAGCAGGTGTACTGATTTCATGATGTGACACAGCTGAAGCAGGTGTAGGCTACTGATGTCACGTGACACACCTGAAGCAGGTGTACTGTGTATCACTGTTTGCCAGTGCCACTGTATCACTCCACTCCATCTTTAAATGTAATCCGAAATGTATATTATTTTGTAATAATAATCAAAATCTACAAAGTAACTAGTAACACAAGATTTCAAATAATTGTTGTGGAGTAAAAGTACAATATTTGCCTCTGAGATGTACTGTCGTAGAGTAGAAGTAAAAGTGCTGAAAATTGAAAATACCCCAGTAAAGTAAAAGCACCTCAAAATTGTACTTGAGTACAGTACTTAATGTACATAGTTACTTCACAGTTCACACCACTGATAAAATGTACTTTTCCTTCCTTCCAGTCCCAAAGGACGGCCTGAAGAGCCAGGCGGTGTTTGATGAGATCAGGATGTCCTATATCAAGGAGCTGGGCAAGGCCATCGTCAAGAGAGAGGAGAACTCCAGCCAGAACTGGCAACGCTTCTACCAGCTCACCAAGCTACTGGACTCTATGCAGGAGGTGAGACGCACGCACGCACGCACGCACGCACGCACGCACGCACGCACAGATGGCATCGATTCATGTCTGTCTGTCTGTCTGTCTGTCTGTCTGTCTGTCTGTCTGTCTGTCTGTCTGTCTGTCTGTCTGTCTGTCTGTCTGTCTGTCTGTCTGTCTGCCTCTTTTCTTCCTCTCTCTTTCTCTTTCTGCCTCTCTGCCTCTCTCTCTAGTTGAGCTGTATTGTGCAATGTCATTGTGCAAATTTCAACAAAACGTCAAAGATGAAACCGAATGTATTTCATCTACTGTGTGTGTGTGTGTGTGTGTGTGTGTGTGTGTGTGTGTGTGTGTGTGTGTGTGTGTGTGTGTGTGTGTGTGTGTGTGTGTGTGTGTGTGTGTGTGTGTGTGTGTGTGTGTGTGTGTGTGTGTGTGTGTTTGCTTGCTTGCTTGCATGGCATTTGAGCTGTGTTGTGCAATGCCATCATCCAAATTTCAACAGAACTTCAAAGATGAACTGAATCGGTTTAAATAAAACGGGATTCATTCAAACAATGTGTGCGTGTGTGCGTGTGCGCGTGTGCGTGTGTCCTCCAGATGGTGGAGGGGCTCCTGCAGATCTGCTTCTACATCTTCGTGAACAAGTCGCTGAGCGTGGAGTTCCCCGAGATGCTGGCGGAGATCATCACCAACCAGATACCAAAATTCAAAGACGGGAGTGTCAAGCCACTACTGTTTCACCAGAAATGACTGCCTTAAAAAAAAAAAAAAAAAAAAAAAACTGTGAATGCCTTAAAAGAAAAGATATACACCCCCCCCTGCTAAGCCAACCGTCCGGCAATCAAGCGAGCCCCGCCCACCCACTCAGAGATATCCACAACACCTCCATCATGTCCGTTCCACCAGAGACACCGTCCACGGCTCCTCCTGCTACTGCTGCGCAAAGCCCGCTTTATATGCTAGGTTGCGCGCGGGTGTCGGGTAGAAACGTCTTCTCTTCGTATTTGGACTTTGTTTTGTGTTTCTTCCTAAATTAGCGCCCCGCTTGGTCACATTACGGCGTCGCGCAAACAGCACCAAACGTAGCAGATCTGCAGGCTTCAAGCTTCGAGCTTGCAGATCTGCTGCTTTTTTAATTTTAATTCTGGAAAAGTAAACAGTTTTTGGACATATTTCCACCCGACAGAGACGTATATACCAGCTCACTGAACTTCTTGTGAGCTTGTATCTATCTGCCATCTTAGGCAGCGACACCTGCGCGCAACTACTGTGCGTACAACCCCCCGCCCCGTGAACTTCAATTCCCAGAGTGCACCACCGCAACAGGAAGACAAATGTAACCAAGGGTTCTTCTCTCGTGTGTCTTATTTCCAAAAAGGACTCCCGTTATTGGACTCAGAAGGGAGATATGAGCGGAAAGGACACTGTGGGGAGAAAGACCATGTTGTTTTGTTTTATTTCTATCTGCTGGAACCGAGACAGTTTTCCTTTTGGACGATGGAAAGTTTCAGTTGTGAAATCAAGTCATCATCTGTCATGAAAATATTTGACAAATCCATTTTTTTTTCATCTGGCCAACGGGGAGAAATTGAAAAACGGGGGTTTGATTTTATGCATACACACTCGTCATATAACACACACACACACACACACACACACACACACACACACACACACACACACACACACACACACACACACACGTGCGCGGAACACAGAACATACTCACCGAAATGTTTACACATCTGAAAAGGGAAAACTTGTGCCTTTTAGAAAAAAGAAAAAAATCCCATTGCTTTAGGCTACTCGTGCTGCTCCTACGGTATAGCTGTTATCTCTAAACTATCCAGTATTTTGTGTGAGAATCGATCTCTTTTCATAATTCATCTGTTTCTTTGTTTGTTTGTTCTTGCGCTGGCAATTTGAGTTTCTCTCTCTCTCTCTCTCTCTCTCTCTCCAAAAGCCAATTTGAATCGAATATTTTCTAGACGATTTACGAGGTACAAGCCGTGCAATGAGTTAAAAAAACAATACACCAAATGGATGACACAAAAAAGCCAAACGCTTGTTTCCGTTGTGGTTGAAGCCTCTTTTTGTTTGTTTGATTGCCGTCTGTAATGCAAGCAGCTCTTCTGGCCCCCACTCCCTTCCGTCTGTGGTACATTATAAAAAAATGTAGGAATGTAGATTTTATTTGGGGGGGGGGGGGGGGCAAAATAGTTTTGGAATTTGACGACTCCGTGCCCTAGAGCAGTGGTTCTCACCCCCAGCCAGGGGTCCTTGTGGGGCTGTTCCAGGTGGATATACCTTACAGGCAATGGTGGAAAAAATGTCTTTACTTAAGTAAAAGTATCAATACTTCAATTACAAGTGAAAGTCGAGGAATTCAAAATGTATTTGAGTTGGCATCAAAATGTACTTACCAAAGTACTTACCGAAGTACTCATTTTGCAGAATGTTTCATTTCAAGTTTTCAAATGTATAAATATCATTTGAAAATGGCAGGTCTTCAAACTCACAATGCGTCGTCGCATCGCGACGCATTGTGAGCTTGTAGATCGGCTATTTTCAAATGGCCGAAATGTATATGGGGCTGAAGTGGGTATGTTTTGTAGTAATCAGTAAATTAAACACCTACTGATGCACAAACTTGGACACATCATCAGTGTTGTAATCCAGAGATCATTGGATGTTTCTGGGTCTTGCAACAGACACCCTCCTCCAGGGCGACCGAGGCCGATCAGACTGTGTCCAAGTGGCATGCTACTACATCCCCCACTGTCTCATGCGAGACTCAGAGACAGTCAGTAATTGTTGTGGAGTAAAAGTACAATATTTGCCTCTGAGATGCAGTGGAGTACATGTAAAAGTATTGGAAATATTCCAGTAGAGTACAAACACCTCAAAATTGTTACTTACAGTAACAGTACTTGAGTAGGTCTACATAATGTACTTAGTTGCTTTCCACCACTGTTTACAGGTCTGTAACTCTGACAGTTCTAGAGCCACTGCTCTGAGTCCTTGCATGGCCTACTCCTTGCCTCGCACGCAGTGTGATCACTCAAACAGTCTGCGGTTTCCTGGCAGATATATCGAAAGTCGCAGACTTCGGTGTGTCAACTTCCCCTTTAGGGACATGTGACGATGAGCCATCTGCTGTTTCTTAAGGTCAGCTAAGTGTGGCTTTTCATCAAGTGGTTCATCAGTATTCGGTGAACCGAGTGGATTACATATGGACGCTAGGGATTGGAATTGGATTTTTGAAAACCTTAATTAAATTGCATTTAATCGTCAAAAAAATAACTTTCATGGAATCTTATTAAGTATTGATTTGGTCTGCAGGTCTCCATGTTTTAACTTTAGTGTTTTTGTTTTTTGTTTTTTTTAGGGTACATTCCCTACTTCATCATTCTGCAATGTCACACAAAAGTTTGCAAAAACCTTTTGCTACTTTTTGATTTCGAATCCTGAAAAGTAACTGTTTTGGACGGCTACAAATTAAACCACGTCGGAATAAAATGGTATAGGGGTTATCATTTATTAATAAACAGCAGCTTTCTGATATTATTTTTTTGCGTATATTTGAACAGTGATTATAGCGCCGAATGTCCTCAAACGTGTGATTGATTGGACGCAACATGGCAATGATTGCTTTAGCTCCAGGGCGCTCAATTATGAGACTCCAACTCTAATGATAAATCGCTCTCCCTCCGTCTTTCTCTGCAGCCGCTTTGATACCTGTTGGACAAACCCAGTATGTAGCCATGTAGGACACAGATGTTTTCTAAAGAGAGACTTGTAAGACATGTAGGACACAGATGTTTTCTAAAGAGAGACTTGTACGCGTACAAAAATGTTGTACACATTAACACTGGCCTCCCTGTTTTGGGCACATTTTCAAGGAAATGTCACAACAACAACAACAACAACCACCAAAAGGTTTCAAAGATAGCCGATCTACAAGCTCACCCTGTAATTCGGCCCTATACTTAGGGGCTGTTCGGCGTACGACAGATTATATTCTGTATTTTTTCTTAACCCATGAAGACCTGAGGCCAATTCTACAACACGCCTTCTAAATCAGTAGGTTCTCACACTTTCAAAGATGTTTTCAAAAACATTCAAAAATAGCAGATGTACAAGTAGATCTGTACTTTTTTAGATTTGCTATTTTTAAATGGCCAACGCAACAAAATAAATAAATAAAAGGAGACATGCTTTCCTAGTTTTAATGCTGTTAATTTCAGATTTTTTACAGTATTTTTTGAGTGGTGCAACCACTCCAAGGAACAGCAATGTCCTAACCTACCTATGTGACTATGTCTTAAACTATGTTTAGAGTACCAGTAGGGGCAAAAGTGGCGCTGTTGTGCCAGAAACAGAGCGAGAGATAGTGTTGCACTGTTGCCTGCTAATTACAGAGAGAGAGAGAGAGACAGAGAGAGAGAGGCAGGGGGAGAGGAGTTGCACCACTCAGTTCACACGGGTGTGATTTTTCTACCACATTGAACCGTGTAGGGAGTCTAGTGACCAGCATACACACATGAGTGTGTATGTGTGTGTGTGTGTGTGTCCTGTGAAAAGCTCGTCTTTGAACGATACACCTGTAAACGACCTATTGATTCTACAGTAAGCACGAGCTTGACGTAACCAGCCGTGAGCGCACACGAGAACGTTAACAGAAGCAGCATTACACGTGGACTTCCAAACAACGGGGTCCCGCACCACAAATCCATGTTCACACCACCAATGCATCCATCTTTCATTTATTTACCCCCAACCGCCCCCCAAAGCCTTGCTTCTTTGTCGCACACCCCCAACCAAACCAACAACAACCCTTGCTGGCTAAAATGGCCGATAGCGTATCGATTTCTCTCTCTCTCTCTATCTCTCTCTCTCTCTCTCTCTCTCTCTCTCTCTCTGCCCTTCTGATTCTGAATTGGCAGGTAACAGAGCAAAGCTAATGTGGTTGCCATAGAGACCAGTCATTTAGTGTGTTACTGAACGGCTAACGCTTGCCCGCCTCTCTCTCTCTCTATCTCTCTCTCTCTCTCTCTCTCTCTCTCTCTCTCTTTCTCACCGCCAGCTGCTAGCGTTGCCGTTGTCGGGCAGAAACCTCCTATCTCCATATGTGTGTGTGTGTGTGTGTGTGTGTTTTCCTTTTATTTAAGCCCTCTACTTGATCAATGATCATACTACAGCATCAAAAGTAACTTTGGAGCTTGTCAATTTGCTACTGTTGCTATGCTTTTGATTTTCAATCCTGAAAAGTGACAGTTTTTGAACATATGAGGTGTTCAACCGACAGACGATATCCAATTAGAGCCATAATGTTTGTAATTCAGCCATTTTGTCAAAGCCCTGTTCACTTTTAACCGTGGTGCACGTGTGTGTGTGTGTGTGTGTGTGTGTGTGCGTGTGTGTGTGCGTGTGTGCGTGCGTGCGCGCGTGCGTGCGCGCGTGCGTGCGTGCCGGCTCCCAGAGGAAATAACAGGTGTTTGTTGTTTTTATTTTTTATTTCTTTAGCTTTTGCCAGCTTGTGGCCTTTTTTGGGGCCGGAAACGACCTGCCGGGTTCAATGTGTTTTCCAGGGATCATCAATATGTCCGTTCACGGTCAAATTTTACGCACCATTATAACGTTCCTATTTTGATCATAAAACCCAATTACTGAATGTCAAGTCTCCACGTTTCCTTCAGTTCAGATTACGTATGACACTTTATACGACACTATGGCACATTAGGAGTCCAACTAGTACTGGTGGTTGTCAAACGTTTTATTTGCAAGGACTCTGAGAGTGCACAAATGGAACCATTTGAACACTCGGAGTCACAGACCTGCTATGGTCATTCAGGGCTAGCTCTTTGTGTTTCTGGTGATGTTATTGTCCTCTCGTTTTGTATGTCCGTGGCAAAATTGGAATTGTGAGGAAAAAAATGTCCACCACAAGCCAGCATGGCGATGACCCGCCCTGGTCACGCTGGTCCGTACAGGTGTGAGTGGCGCGTCCCCCTGCCTCGGGGCCCACCTCGCCGGTTGACCATTTTTATTATAAAGGACGTTCTTCTTCTGACTCGCGAGCGCTGCGTCTGTCTATATATATTTTTTGCAATAAAATAATGGCAGTGTTCTGGATGCTTCTGTGCAGGTTCGCCACGCTTTGGGCAAGCAGCTTTAGGTTATGTCGCCGTCGGGCACAAGCATTGTCAGGTGGAGCGAGGTCAAAACTCGCAACATGTCGGTCGGTCGGAGGGAGGTCAAAGAGGCTGACCTACGGCGTCTTGACCTCGCTGTCTCTCAACTTTGTACCTCCATATTTCAACTATTTCAAGCTTAAGCTTGTAGATCGGCAATTTGTTTTCTTTTGTAAGTATTGAGCATGTGACTTAATAATAACCAATGGAACGCAGGTTCTTTTTTTTCTCCTGCATTTTCTGAAAACATGACAGTTTTGAACGTACAAGGTTCCCACCCGACAGCGATAATAACCATGCTCTAATAATAACCATATTACCTGAATGGCCGTGCATGTACATATTAAAGAACACAACACATATCCTGTGTAGTGGAAACTCTCTCTATTATCACCCGTTATTATTTTCTTTCTTTGTTTTTGGTTTTTATTTTTCCTCCCCTAAAGCAATTTCTTTTTCTACTTTTCTGGTACATTTTCTCTTGTTTGTTTGTTATTTTCGTTCTCTTTGTCTATTCAAACTAAGTGTTGAATTAAAGGCCTTGTGAAAGGGAGACAGTGAGCCATAGGAATAGGACTTCAAATCAGGACCTTAAGAAATCCTTAACAACATAGTGACACGTTTGAAGATCGATTTCTTGTTAAATGAAATATATATATAAATATATATATATATATATCATCACAAATGACAAAAACAAATGAAAACATAGCTACAATATTTTCAGCAACTTTTGATTACCCTCGCCTAATCCGCTTTGATATGACTAATTTTAATCTAAGATAATTTTTGTACATTGAATGGAGTCGACAAAGTAATTATTTTGTATTTTTTCTGTCGGTCGGTCGGTTTTCGTGTTTGATATTAAGAGGAGACGGATCCCGTTAGACGTGCTATAGCGCCTACGTTTTTTTAGGACGTGTTTGAACATGTTTGTCTTGTAAAGTAAATGTAAATTCTATGAATCAACAGGGGGTGAGGTTTGGGGGAAGGGGGGGGGGGGGGTTGTCTATATTATGAAATGAAACACTGTGTTTTTCAAGTCAGGAAGGTGTGTCGGCAGACTGAGGAAGATTATTTTGTATAGCATCCAGAGTGACCAAAGCAGAGAATTTATATCTATCTATATATATTTATCATATATATAATCTATGTATAATTATGTATATGTATAGATATATATAAATAAAAGAGATAAGGAAACAAAAAAAGAAGTATTTTGAGGAGTTACAAGATGACGTAGCACTTATTATCCGATGTTGAGTACTTCTGTTTATTGGAAAGGTATCTTTACGTTAAAAAGGAACCCCTTGTACATTGCTGTGAGGATTTATCAGTCACTTAAAGAGAAAAATGAAATAAAGAAAAAAAAAGAGAAAAAAAAAAGTTGAAACTGTGTATCAAAGTGAATCTACCAGAGCCTGACAAATTGCACTACCCCAATACTGGTTGATAAAAGTCTATTTTATATTTAAAAATAAAACAAATAAACATAAAAAACCTATTAAAAAAACGGCAGATATTATCTATAAAGATTCAAGGGCAGATCTTGTTTCACTGGTATATATGGCTTTCATTCTTGTCCCTTCTGTTCGTTATTTCAGTTATGTAAATGTAATCTGATGTAAGACACAAAAAAATGAAACAAAAATATATATAAAATGTATTTGTTTAAAAAAACAAAACAAAAAGCGAATAGTTTGTATTACTTCTGTATGACACTTTGTAGTCCCTTGTCCTTATTTTCACCTATTTGATTAAATGTTGAATTAAGTGGTCTGTGTCAGTTCCTTTGGCTAGCTTTGCATTGGAGAACAGTGTTGTTGTTTTCTGAATCATCAACAACGTTTTTTTTCATGTTTTTCATCATTTTTTAAAATCCTCCAAAAACATGTCTTCCGAAACCATGAACTATAGTATGTCGTTTTTTCATACTTTAAAAAAATAGTACTAGTAATAGAAATTTATAATGGGGGTCAATGGCAGATTTTGGCACGTAAAAAAACACTTTCACCTAGAAACTCCATTCACACTTTTTATAATTCAGCTTACTGTGGACACACATGCTGGAACGTTTTACTTTGAAATGTTTTGTAGTTATTTAACTTAAGCCCCCAATGCATTCTCAATGACAATAGCACAAACTCTGGCACGCTACTAGTCCTACATACTTACAAACTCCATTCAAACTTTAATAGGTTAATCTTACAGTGGTCATGTTTGCCTGAAAATGAATATTTGAAATGTTTCATAGTTTTAGAAATGTAGTGCTTTCAAATTTGAGAAGTTTATAATGGGGGTCAATGGCAGATTTTGACACGTCAAAAAATTACTTTCACCTAGAAACTCCATTCACACTTTTTACAACAGCTTACTGTGGACATATCCTGGAACTTTGAAATGTTTTGTAGTTTCGGAGTTATTTAACTTAAGCCTGAATGCATTCTCAATGGAAATAGCACAAACTTTGCCATGCTATATATATTCTTACACATAGAAACCCCATTCAAACTTTAAAATGTTTTTTCAAAGAAAAAAATTCATCTTTCTTTGAAATCCTCAAAAAAACGTGAAAAACTACATGCTATAGTATTCCATACGAAACCATGAACTATAGTATGTCGCTTTTTCGTGATTTTCATCTTTCTTTGAAATCCTCAAAAATCGTGAAAAACTACATGTGGGCTCTACACACCCTCCGCCAACCTAGTCCCCATATACATGGGCATGGGGAGAGTAATGGACTTGAACTCATGCTTTCATGCCTGAGTGTCCAAGTTGCTCCTTTACACCTGACCCTGGCTGGCCATATATTTATAGACCAGGATTACTGCATGTTTTTTGTGAGGGTACCTACCCTAGGGGACACGGGGAGAACATGCAAACTCCACACAGAAAGGCCCTTTCGCCAACCCCCGCCTCGGGTATGGGCACTGATGACGCGGAGGAGGAAACACACCGCCAGCACCCACAGCGCCCCAAACGGGAATCGAACCCAGGACCTTCTAGCTGTGAGGCGACAACACTACCAACTGTGCCACCGTGCCACCACTACCAACTGTGCCACGGTGGACATGTTTGCCTGAAAAGGAATCTTTGAAAAGTTTCATAGTTTTAGAAATAAAGTTCTTTCAAATTTGAGTGATTTATAATGGGGGTCAATGATTCATTTTTTTAAAATCCTCTATAAACATGAAAATCGACATATGCTCAATGGCAGCTCTATGGCACGTCAAAAAATCACTTTCACCTAGAAACTCCATTCACACGTTTTATAATTCAGCTTACTGTGGGCACGCATGCTGGAACTTTTTACTTTGAAATGTTTTGTAGTTTCTGAGTTATTTAACTTAAACGCCCAATGCATTCAAAATGGCAATAGCACAAACTTTGGCATGCTACTAGTCCTACATACTTACACCTAGAAACCCCATTCAAACCTATTTAGGTTCATCTTACGGTGGACATGTTTGCCTGAAAAGGAATCTTTGAAATGTTTCATAGTTTTAGAAATATAGTGCTTTCAAATTTGAGAAGTTTATAATGGGGCTCAATGGCAGCTCTATGGCATGTCAAAAAGTCACTTTCACTATAGAAACGGGCTATAGGCCATGGTCTCAGAGTCATTTTCGTCTTTTTTTCAAATCCTCAAAAATGATGGAAAACGGCATGCTATAGTATGCTGTCTGATATGGGCTATAGCCCATGGTCAAAAATGATGAAAAATGAGGATTTGAAAAAAAGACGAAAATCACTCCGAGACCATGGGCTATATATAGCCCATCGTCTCGGAGTCATTTTCGTCTTTTTTTCAAATCCTCGTTTTCGTCTTTTTTTCAAATCCTCAAAAATGATGGAAAACGGCATGCTATAGCATGCCGTCCGATATGGGCCCATGGTCAAAAATGATGAAAAACGAGGATTTGAAAAAAAGACGAAAATCACTCCGAGACCATGGGCTATAGCCCATCGTCTCGGAGTCATTTTCGTCTTTTTTTCAAATCCTCAAAAATGATGGAAAGCGGCATGCTATAGTATGTCGTTCGAGACCATGGCCTATAGCCCATCGTCTCGGAGTCATTTTCGTCTTTTTTTCAAATCCTCAAAAATGATAAAAAACGGAATGCTATAGTATGCCGTCCGATATGGGCTATAGCTCATGGTCAAAATGATGAAAAACGAGGTTTTGAAAAAAAGACGAAAATCACTCCGAGACCATGGGCTATAGCCCATGGTCCCGGGGTCATTTTCGTCTTTTTTTCTAATCCTCAAAAATGATGGAAAACGGCATGCTATAGTATGCCGTCCGATATGGGCTATAGCCCATGGTCAAAAATGATGAAAAACGAGGATTTGAAAAAAAGACGAAAATCACTTCGAGACCATGGGCTATAGCCCATCGTCTCGGAGTCATTTTCGTCTTTTTTTCAAATCCTCAAAAATGATGGAAAGCGGCATGCTATAGTATGCCGTTCGAGACCATGGCCTATAGCCCATCGTCTCGGAGTCATTTTCGTCTTTTTTTCAAATCCTCAAAAATGATGGAAAGCGGCATGCTATAGTATGCCGTTCGAGACCATGGCCTATAGCCCATCGTCTCGGAGTCATTTTCGTCTTTTTTTCAAATCCTCGTTTTCGTCTTTTTTTCAAATCCTCGTTTTCGTATTTTTTTCAAATCCTCAAAAATGATGAAAAACGGAATGCTATAGTATGCCGTCCGATATGGGCTATAGCCCATGGTCAAAAATGATGAAAAACGAGGTTTTGAAAAAAAGACGAAAATCACTCCGAGACCATGGGCTATAGCCCATGGTCCCGGAGTCATTTTCGTCTTTTTTTCAAATCCTCAAAAATGATGGAAAACGGCATGCTATAGTATGCCGTCCGATATGGGCTATAGCCCATGGTCAAAAATGATGAAAAACGAGGATTTGAAAAAAAGACGAAAATCACTCCGAGACCATGGGCTATAGCCCATCGTCTCGGAGTCATTTTCGTCTTTTTTTCAAATCCTCAAAAATGATGGAAAGCGGCATGCTATAGTATGCCGTTCGAGACCATGGCCTATAGCCCATCGTCTTGGAGTCATTTTCGTCTTTTTTTCAAATCCTCGTTTTCGTCTTTTTTTCAAATCCTCGTTTTCGTCTTTTTTTCAAATCCTCAAAAATGATGAAAAACGGAATGCTATAGTATGCCGTCCGATATGGGCTATAGCCCATGGTAAAAAATGATGAAAAACGAGGATTTGAAAAAAAGACGAAAATCACTCCGAGACCATGGGCTATAGCCCATCGTCTCGGAGTCATTTTCGTCTTTTTTTCAAATCCTCAAAAATGATGGAAAGCGGCATTCTATAGTATGCCGTTCGAGACCATGGCCTATAGCCCATCGTCTGAGTCATTTTCGTCTTTTTTTCAAATCCTCAAAAATGATGGAAAGCGGCATGCTATAGTATGCCGTTCGAGACCATGGCCTATAGCCCATCGTCTCGGAGTCATTTTCGTCTTTTTTTCAAATCCTCGTTTTCATGGCCTATAGCCCATCGTCTTGGAGTCATTTTCGTCTTTTTTTCAAATCCTCGTTTTCGTCTTTTTTTCAAATCCTCGTTTTCGTCTTTTTTTCAAATCCTCAAAAATGATGAAAAACGGAATGCTATAGTATGCCGTCCGATATGGGCTATAGCCCATGGTAAAAAATGATGAAAAACGAGGATTTGAAAAAAAGAAAAAAATGGCCTATAGCCCATCGTCTTGGAGTCATTTTCGTCTTTTTTTCAAATCCTCGTTTTCGTCTTTTTTTCAAATCCTCGTTTTCGTCTTTTTTTCAAATCCTCAAAAATGATGAAAACGGAATGCTATAGTATGCCGTCCGATATGGGCTATAGCCCATGGTAAAAAATGATGAAAAACGAGGATTTGAAAAAAAGACGAAAATCACTCCGAGACCATGGGCTATAGCCCATCGTCTCGGAGTCATTTTCGTATTTTTTTCAAATCCTCAAAAATGATGGAAAGCGGCATTCTATAGTATGCCGTTCGAGACCATGGCCTATAGCCCATCGTCTGAGTCATTTTCGTCTTTTTTTCAAATCCTCAAAAATGATGGAAAGCGGCATGCTATAGTATGCCGTTCGAGACCATGGCCTATAGCCCATCGTCTCGGAGTCATTTTCGTCTTTTTTTCAAATCCTCGTTTTCGTCTTTTTTTCAAATCCTCAAAAATGATAAAAAACGGAATGCTATAGTATCCCGTCCGATATGGGCTATAGCTCATGGTCAAAAATGATGAAAAACAAGGTTTTGAAAAAAAGACGAAAATCACTCCGAGACCATGGGCTATAGCCCATCGTCTCGGAGTCATTTTCGTCTTTTTTTCAAATCCTCAAAAATGATGGAAAGCGGCATGCTATAGTATGCCGTTCGAGACCATGGCCTATAGCCCATCGTCTCGGAGTCATTTTCGTCTTTTTTTCAAATCCTCGTTTTCGTCTTTTTTTCAAATCCTCAAAAATGATGGAAAGCGGCATGCTATAGTATGCCGTCTGATATGGGCTATAGCTCATGGTCAAAAATGATGAAAAACGAGGTTTTGAAAAAAAGACGAAAATCACTCCGAGACCATGGGCTATAGACCATCGTCTCGGAGTCATTTTCGTCTTTTTTTCTAATCCTCAAAAATGATGGAAAACGGCATGCTATAGTATGCCGTCCGATATGGGCTATAGCACATGGTCAAAAATGATGAAAAACGAGGATTTGAAAAAAAGACGAAAATCACTCCGAGACCATGGGCTATAGACCATCGTCTCGGAGTCATTTTCGTCTTTTTTTCAAATCCTCAAAAATGATGGAAAGCGGCATGCTATAGTATGCCGTTCGAGACCATGGCCTATAGCCCATCGTCTCGGAGTCATTTTCGTCTTTTTTTCAAATCCTCGTTTTCGTCTTTTTTTCAAATCCTCAAAAATGATGGAAAACGGCATGCTATAGTATGCTGTCCGATATGTGCTATAGCCCATGGTAAAAATGATGAAAAACGAGGATTTGAAAAAAAGACGAAAATCACTCCGAGACCATGGGCTATAGCCCATCGTCTCGGAGTCATTTTCGTCTTTTTTTCAAATCCTCAAAAATGATGGAAAGCGGCATGCTATAGTATGCCGTTCGAGACCATGGCCTATAGCCCATCGTCTCGGAGTCATTTTCGTCTTTTTTTCAAATCCTCGTTTTTGTCTTTTTTTCAAATCCTCAAAAATGATAAAAAACGGCATGCTATAGTATGCCGTCCGATATGGGCTATAGCTCAATAGTCAAAAATGATTAAAAACGAGGATTTGAAAAAAAGACGAAAATCACTCCGAGACCATGGGCTATATATAGCCCATGGTCTCGGAGTCATTTTCGTCTTTTTTTCAAATCCTCAAAAATGATGGAAAACGGGATGCTATAGTATGCCGTCCGATATGGGCTATAGCCCATGGTCAAAAATGATGAAAAACGAGGATTTGAAAAAAAGACGAAAATCACTCCGAGACCATGGGCTATAGCCCATCGTCTCGGAGTCATTTTCGTCTTTTTTTCAAATCCTCAAAAATGATGGAAAGCGGCATGCTATAGTATGCCGTTCGAGACCATGGCCTATAGCCCATCGTCTCGGAGTCATTTTCGTCTTTTTTTCAAATCCTCGTTTTCGTCTTTTTTTCAAATCCTCGTTTTCGTCTTTTTTTCAAATCCTCAAAAATGATAAAAAACGGAATGCTATAGTATGCCGTCCGATATGGGCTATAGCTCATGGTCAAAAATGATGATCTCTATGGCAATAGCACAAACTTTGGCATGCTACTAGTCCTACATACGTACACCTAGCAACCCCATTCTAGTCTACTTAGGTTCATCTTATGGTGGACATGTTTGCCTGAAAAGGAATCTTTGAAATGTTTCATAGTTTTAGAAATATAGTGCTTTCAAATTTGAGACATTTACAATGGGGCTCAATGGCAGACATTGGCACGTCAAAAAAGCACTTTCACCTAGAAACTCCATTCACACTTTTTATTATTCAGCTTACTGTGGAGACACATGCTGGAACTTTTTACTTTGAAATGTTTTGTAGTTTCTGAGTTATTTAACTTAAACGCCCAATGCATTCTCTATGGCAATAGCGCAAACTTTGTCATGCTACTAGTCCTACATACTTACACCTAGAAACCCCATTCTAGCCTACTTAGGTTCATCTTACGGTGGACATGTTTGCCTGAAAAGGAATCTTTGAAATGTTTCATAGTTTTAGAAATATAGTGCTTTAAAATTTGAGAAATTTACAATGGGGCTCAATGGCAGACATTGGCACGTCAAAAAAGCACTTTCACCTAGAAACTACATTCACACTAATATTCAGCTTACTGTGGAGACACATGCTGGAACTTTTCACTTTGAAATGTTTTGTAGTTTCTGAGTTATTTAACTTAAACGCCCAATGCATTCTCTATGTCGTCACGCTTTTTCGTCACGCTTGTTCGTCACGCTTGGGGAGGGACTGGGCCTGTAAATGACAACAAAACTAAAACAAAGGCACTGGTGTTGGCACCCTTGGTTTACCGGGACAGGGTTCAATTCCCTGAGTGCCCTGCTCATTTTGTCGTAGGGCCTATTTACAATTACATGGTTTATTATTTTTATTTAATTTCTGCGTTTGTCTGGTTTGACTGGTGCTGCAGATCCTCAACATTATTAAACAAGACTTTTTCATTTGAAAGAAAGATGAAAATCACGAAAAAACTACATACCGGTACTATAACGACAAATTAAAAGACGAAAATCACTCCGAGACCATGGTCTCGGAGTCATTTTCGTCTTTTTTTCAAATCCTCAAAAATGATGGAAAACGGCATGCTATAGTATGCCGTCCGATATGGGCTATAGCCCATGGTAAAAATGATGAAAAACGAGGATTTGAAAAAAAGACGAAAATCACTCCGAGACCATGGGCTATAGCCCATGGTCTCGGAGTCATTTTCGTCTTTTTTTTCAAATCCTCAAAAATGATGGAAAGCGGCATGCTATAGTATGCCGTTCGAGACCATGGCCTATAGCCCATCGTCTCGGAGTCATTTTCGTATTTTTTTCAAATCCTCGTTTTCGTCTTTTTTTCAAATCCTCAAAAATGATAAAAAACGGCATGCTATAGTATGCCGTCCGATATGGGCTATAGCCCATGGTCAAAAATGATGAAAAACGAGGATTTGAAAAAAAGACGAAAATCACTCCGAGACCATGGGCTATAGCCCATCGTCTCGGAGTCATTTTCGTCTTTTTTTTAAATCCTCAAAAATGATGGAAAGCGGCATGCTATAGTATGCCGTTCGAGACCATGGCCTATAGCCCATCGTCTCGGAGTCATTTTCGTCTTTTTTTCAAATCCTCGTTTTCGTCTTTTTTTCAAATCCTCAAAAATGATAAAAAACGGCATGCTATAGTATGCCGTCCGATATGGGCTATAGCTCATGGTCAAAAATGATTAAAAACGAGGATTTGAAAAAAAGACGAAAATCACTCCGGCTATAGCCCATGGTCTCGGAGTCATTTTCGTCTTTTTTTCAAATCCTCAAAAATGATGGAAAACGGCATGCTATAGTATGCCGTCCGATATGGGCTATAGCCCATGGTCAAAAATGATGAAAAACGAGGATTTGAAAAAAAGACGAAAATCACTCCGAGACCATGGGCTATAGCCCATCGTCTCGGAGTCATTTTCGTCTTTTTTTCAAATCCTCAAAAATGATGGAAAGCGGCATGCTATAGTATGCCGTTCGAGACCATGGCCTATAGCCCATGGTCTCGGAGTCATTTTCGTCTTTTTTTCAAATCCTCAAAAATGATGGAAAACGGCATGCTATAGTATGCCGTCCGATATGGGCTATAGCCCATGGTCAAAAATGATGAAAAACGAGGATTTGAAAAAAAGACGAAAATCACTCCGAGACCATGGGCTATAGCCCATCGTCTCGGAGTCATTTTCGTCTTTTCTTCAAATCCTCGTTTCGTCTTTTTTTCAAATCCTCAAAAATTATAAAAAACGGAATGCTATAGTATGCCGTCCGATATGGGCTATAGCTCATGGTCAAAAATGATGATCTCTATGGCAATAGCACAAACTTTGGCATGCTACTAGTCCTACATACGTACACCTAGCAACCCCATTCTAGTCTACTTAGGTTCATCTTATGGTGGACATGTTTGCCTGAAAAGGAATCTTTGAAATGTTTCATAGTTTTAGAAATATAGTGCTTTCAAATTTGAGACATTTACAATGGGGCTCAATGGCAGACATTGGCACGTCAAAAAAGCACTTTCACCTAGAAACTCCATTCACACTTTTTATTATTCAGCTTACTGTGGAGACACATGCTGGAACTTTTTACTTTGAAATGTTTTGTAGTTTCTGAGTTATTTAACTTAAACGCCCAATGCATTCTCTATGGCAATAGCACAAACTTTGGCATGCTACTAGTCCTATATACTTACACCTAGCAACCCCATTCTAGCCTACTTAGGTTCATCTTACGGTGGACATGTTTGCCTGAAAAGGAATCTTTGAAATGTTTCATAGTTTTAGAAATATAGTGCTTTCAAATTTGAGACATTTACAATGGGGCTCAATGGCAGACATTGGCACGTCAAAAAAGCACTTTCACCTAGAAACTCCATTCACACTTTTTATTATTCAGCTTACTGTGGAGACACATGCTGGAACTTTTTACTTTGAAATGTTTTGTAGTTTCTGAGTTATTTAACTTAAACGCCCAATGCATTCTCTATGGCAATAGCGCAAACTTTGGCATGCTACTAGTCCTACATACTTACACCTAGAAACCCCATTCTAGCCTACTTAGGTTCATCTTACGGTGGACATGTTTGCCTGAAAAGGAATCTTTGAAATGTTTCATAGTTTTAGAAATATAGTGCTT
This sequence comes from Electrona antarctica, assembly GCF_951216825.1. Classification (NCBI taxonomy): domain Eukaryota; kingdom Metazoa; phylum Chordata; class Actinopteri; order Myctophiformes; family Myctophidae; genus Electrona; species Electrona antarctica. Next base: position 11,303,486 of record NC_136789.1, read on the forward strand.
TAAAATTTGAGAAATTTACAATGGGGCTCAATGGCAGACATTGGCACGTCAAAAAAGCACTTTCACCTAGAAACTACATTCACACTAATATTCAGCTTACTGTGGAGACACATGCTGGAACTTTTCACTTTGAAATGTTTTGTAGTTTCTGAGTTATTTAACTTAAACGCCCAATGCATTCTCTATGTCGTCACGCTTTTTCGTCACGCTTGTTCGTCACGCTTGGGGAGGGATTGGGCCTGTAAATGACAACAAAACTAAATAAAGGCACTGGTGTTGGCACACTTGGTTTACCGGGACAGGGTTCAATTCCCTGAGTGCCCTGCTCATTTTGTTGTAGGGCCTATTTACAATTACATGGTTTATTATTTTTATTTAATTTCTGCGTTTGTCTGGTTTGACTGGTGCTGCAGATCCTCAACATTATTAAACAAGACTTTTTCATTTGAAAGAAAGATGAAAATCACGAAAAAACTACATACCGGTACTATAACGACAAATAAAAAGACGAAAATCACTCCGAGACCATGGTCTCGGAGTCATTTTCGTCTTTTTTTCAAATCCTCAAAAATGATGGAAAACGGCATGCTATAGTATGCCGTCCGATATGGGCTATAGCCCATGGTAAAAATGATGAAAAACGAGGATTTGAAAAAAAGACGAAAATCACTCCGAGACCATGGGCTATAGCCCATGGTCTCGGAGTCATTTTCGTCTTTTTTTCAAATCCTCAAAAATGATGGAAAACGGAATGCTATAGTATGCCGTCCGATATGGGCTATAGCTCATGGTCAAAAATGATGAAAAACGAGGTTTTGAAAAAAAGACGAAAATCACTCCGAGACCATGGGCTATAGCCCATCGTCTCGGAGTCATTTTCGTCTTTTTTTCAAATCCTCAAAAATTATGGAAAGCGGCATGCTATAGTATGCCGTTCGAGACCATGGCCTATAGCCCATCGTCTTGGAGTCATTTTCGTCTTTTTTTCAAATCCTCAAAAATGATAAAAAACTGAATGCTATAGTATGCCGTCCGATATGGGCTATAGCTCATGGTCAAAAATGATTAAAAACGAGGATTTGAAAAAAAGACGAAAATCACTCCGAGACCATGGGCTATAGCCCATGGTCTCGGAGTCATTTTTGTCTTTTTTTCAAATCCTCAAAAATGATGGAAAACGGCATGCTATAGTATGCCGTCCGATATGGGCTATAGCCCATGGTCAAAAATGATGAAAAACGAGGTTTTGAAAAAAAGACGAAAATCACTCCGAGACCATGGGCTATAGCCCATCGTCTCGGAGTCATTTTCGTCTTTTTTTCAAATCCTCAAAAATGATGGAAAGCAGCATGCTATAGTATGCCGTTCGAGACCATGGCCTATAGCCCATCGTCTCGGAGTCATTTTCGTCTTTTTTTCAAATCCTCGTTTTCGTCTTTTTTTCAAATCCTCGTTTTCGTCTTTTTTTCAAATCCTCGTTTTCGTCTTTTTTTCAAATCCTCGTTTTCGTCTTTTTTTTAAATCCTCAAAAATGATAAAAAACGGAATGCTATAGTATGCCGTCCGATATGGGCTATAGCTCATGGTCAAAAATGATGATCTCTGTGGCAATAGCACAAACTTTGGCATGCTACTAGTCCTACATACGTACACCTAGCAACCCCATTCTAGCCTACTTAGGTTCATCTTATGGTGGACATGTTTGCCTGAAAAGGAATCTTTGAAATGTTTCATAGTTTTAGAAATATAGTGCTTTCAAATTTGAGACATTTACAATGGGGCTCAATGGCAGACATTGGCACGTCAAAAAAGCACTTTCACCTAGAAACTCCATTCACACTTTTTATTATTCAGCTTACTGTGGAGACACATGCTGGAACTTTTTACTTTGAAATGTTTTGTAGTTTCTGAGTTATTTAACTCAAACGCCCAATGCATTCTCTATGGCAATAGCGCAAACTTTGGCATGCTACTAGTCCTACATACTTACACCTAGAAACCCCATTCTAGCCTACTTAGGTTCATCTTACGGTGGACATGTTTGCCTGAAAAGGAATCTTTGAAATGTTTCATAGTTTTAGAAATATAGTGCTTTCAAATTTGAGAAATTTACAATGGGGCTCAATGGCAGACATTGGCACGTCAAAAAAGCACTTTCACCTAGAAACTACATTCACACTTTTTAATATTCAGCTTATTGTGGAGACACATGCTGGAACTTTTTACTTTGAAATGTTTTGTGTTTCTGAGTTATTTAACTTAAACGCCCAATGCATTCTCTATGGCAATAGCACAAACATTGGCATGCTACTAGTCCTACATACTTACACCTAGCAACCCCATTCTAGCCTACTTAGGTTCATCTTACGGTGGACATGTTTGCCTGAAAAGGAATCTTTGAAATGTTTCATAGTTTTAGAAATATAGTGCTTTCAAATTTGAGACATTTACAATGGGGCTCAATGGCAGACATTGGCACGTCAAAAAAGCACTTTCACCTAGAAACTCCATTCACACTTTTTATTATTCAGCTTACTGTGGAGACACATGCTGGAACTTTTTACTTTGAAATGTTTTGTAGTTTCTGAGTTATTTAACTTAAACGCCCAATGCATTCTCTATGGCAATAGCGCAAACTTTGGCATGCTACTAGTCCTACATACTTACACCTAGAAACCCCATTCTAGCCTACTTAGGTTCATCTTACGGTGGACATGTTTGCCTGAAAAGGAATCTTTGAAATGTTTCATAGTTTTAGAAATATAGTGCTTTAAAATTTGAGAAATTTACAATGGGGCTCAATGGCAGACATTGGCACGTCAAAAAAGCACTTTCACCTAGAAACTACATTCACACTAATATTCAGCTTACTGTGGAGACACATGCTGGAACTTTTCACTTTGAAATGTTTTGTAGTTTCTGAGTTATTTAACTTAAACGCCCAATGCATTCTCTATGTCGTCACGCTTTTTCGTCACGCTTGTTCGTCACGCTTGGGGAGGGACTGGGCCTGTAAATGACAACAAAACTAAAACAAAGGCACTGGTGTTGGCACCCTTGGTTTACCGGGACAGGGTTCAATTCCCTGAGTGCCCTGCTCATTTTGTCGTAGGGCCTATTTACAATTACATAGTTTATTATTTTTATTTAATTTCTGCGTTTGTCTCGTTTGACTGGTGCTGCAGATCCTCAACATTATTAAACAAGACTTTTTCATTTGAAAGAAAGATGAAAATCACGAAAAAACTACATACCGGTACTATAACGACAAATTAAAAGACGAAAATCACTCCGAGACCATGGTCTCGGAGTCATTTTCGTCTTTTTTTCAAATCCTCAAAAATGATGGAAAACGGCATGCTATAGTATGCCGTCCGATATGGGCTATAGCCCATGGTAAAAATGATGAAAAACGAGGATTTGAAAAAAAGACGAAAATCACTCCGAGACCATGGGCTATAGCCCATGGTCTCGGAGTCATTTTCGTCTTTTTTTCAAATCCTCAAAAATGATGGAAAGCGGCATGCTATAGTATGCCGTTCGAGACCATGGCCTATAGCCCATCGTCTCGGAGTCATTTTCGTCTTTTTTTCAAATCCTCGTTTTCGTCTTTTTTTCAAATCCTCAAAAATGATAAAAAACAGAATGCTATAGTATGCCGTCCGATATGGGCTATAGCTCATGGTCAAAAATGATGAAAAACGAGGTTTTGAAAAAAAGACGAAAATCACTCCGAGACCATGGGCTATAGCCCATCGTCTCGGAGTCATTTTCGTCTTTTTTTTTAAATCCTCAAAAATGATGGAAAGCGGCATGCTATAGTATGCCGTTCGAGACCATGGCCTATAGCCCATCGTCTCGGAGTCATTTTCGTCTTTTTTTCAAATCCTCAAAAATGATAAAAAACGAAATGCTATAGTATGCCGTCCGATATGGGCTATAGCTCATGGTCAAAAATGATGAAAAACGAGGTTTTGAAAAAAAGACGAAAATCGCTCCGAGACCATGGGCTATAGCCCATGGTTCCGGAGTCATTTTCGTCTTTTTTTCTAATCCTCAAAAATGATGGAAAACGGCATGCTATAGTATGCCGTCCGATATGGGCTATAGCCCATGGTCAAAAATGATGAAAAACGAGGATTTGAAAAAAAGACGAAAATCACTCCGAGACCATCGTCTCGGAGTCATTTTCGTCTTTTTTTCAAATCCTCAAAAATGATGGAATGCGGCATGCTATAGTATGCCGTTCGAGACCATGGCCTATAGCCCATCGTCTCGGAGAAATTTTCGTCTTTTTTTCAAATCCTCGTTTTCGTCTTTTTTTTAAATCCTCAAAAATGATAAAAAACGGCATGCTATAGTATACCGTCCGATATGGGCTATAGCTCATGGTCAAAAATGATGAAAAACGAGGTTTTGAAAAAAAGAAGAAAATCACTCCGAGACCATGGGCTATAGCCCATCGTCTCGGAGTCATTTTCGTATTTTTTTCAAATCCTCAAAAATGATGGAAAGCGGCATGCTATAGTATGCCGTTCGAGACCTGGCCTATAGCCCATCATCTCGGAGTCATTTTCGTCTTCTTTTCAAATCCTCGTTTTCGTCTTTTTTTCAAATCCTCAAAAATGATAAAAAACGGCATGCTATAGTATGCCGTCCGATATGGGCTATAGCTCATGGTCAAAAATGATTAAAAACGAGGATTTGAAAAAAAGACGAAAATCACTCCGAGACCATGGGCTATAGCCCATGGTCTCGGAGTCATTTTCGTCTTTTTTTCAAATCCTCAAAAATGATGGAAAACGGCATGCTATAGTATGCCGTCCGATATGGGCTATAGCCCATGGTCAAAAATGATGAAAAACGAGGATTTGAAAAAAAGACGAAAATCACTCCGAGACCATGGGCTATAGCCCATCGTCTCGGAGTCATTTTCGTCTTTTTTTCAAATCCTCAAAAATGATGGAAAGCGGCATGCTATAGTATGCCGTTCGAGACCATGGCCTATAGCCCATCGTCTCGGAGTCATTTTCGTCTTTTTTTCAAATCCTCGTTTTCGTCTTTTTTTCAAATCGCTACACTTGTTTTCGTCTTTTTTTCAAATCCTCAAAAATGATAAAAAACGGAATGCTATAGTATGCCGTCCGATATGGGCTATAGCTCATGGTCAAAAATGATGATCTCTATGGCAATAGCACAAACTTTGGCATGCTACTAGGCCTACATACTTACACCTAGCAACCCCATTCTAGCCTACTTAGGTTCATCTTATGGTGGACATGTTTGCCTGAAAAGGAATCTTTGAAATGTTTCATAGTTTTAGAAATATAGTGCTTTCAAATTTGAGACATTTACAATGGGGCTCAATGGCAGACATTGGCACGTCAAAAAAGCACTTTCACCTAGAAACTCCATTCACACTTTTTATTATTCAGCTTACTGTGGAAACACATGCTGGAACTTTTTACTTTGAAATGTTTTGTAGTTTCTGAGTTATTTAACTCAAACGCCCAATGCATTCTCTATGGCAATAGCGCAAACTTTGGCATGCTACTAGTCCTACATACTTACACCTAGCAACCCCATTCTAGCCTACTTAGGTTCATCTTATGGTGGACATGTTTGCCTGAAAAGGAATCTTTGAAATGTTTCATAGTTTTAGAAATATAGTGCTTTCAAATTTGAGACATTTACAATGGGGCTCAATGGCAGACATTGGCACGTCAAAAAAGCACTTTCACCTAGAAACTCCATTCACACTTTTTATTATTCAGCTTACTGTGGAAACACATGCTGGAACTTTTTACTTTGAAATGTTTTGTAGTTTCTGAGTTATTTAACTCAAACGCCCAATGCATTCTCTATGGCAATAGCGCAAACTTTGGCATGCTACTAGTCCTACATACTTACACCTAGAAACCCCATTCTAGCCTACTTAGGTTAATCTTACGGTGGACATGTTTGCCTGAAAAGGAATCTTTGAAATGTTTCATAGTTTTAGAAATATAGTGCTTTCAAATTTGAGACATTTACAATGGGGCTCAATGGCAGACATTGGCACGTCAAAAAAGCACTTTCACCTAGAAACTCCATTCACACTTTTTATTATTCAGCTTACTGTGGAAACACATGCTGGAACTTTTTACTTTGAAATGTTTTGTAGTTTCTGAGTTATTTAACTTAAACGCCCAATGTATTCTCTATGGCAATAGCGCAAACTTTGGCATGCTACTAGTCCTACATACTTACAGCTAGAAACCCCATTTTAGCCTACTTAGGTTCATCTTACGGTGGACATGTTTGCCTGAAAAGGAATCTTTGAAATGTTTCATAGTTTTAGAAATATAGTGCTTTCAAATTTGAGACATTTACAATGGGGCTCAATGGCAGACATTGGCACGTCAAAAAAGCACTTTCACCTAGAAACTCCATTCACACTTTTTATTATTCAGCTTACTGTGGAGACACATGCTGGAACTTTTTACTTTGAAATGTTTTGTAGTTTCTGAGTTATTTAACTTAAACGCCCAATGCATTCTCTATGGCAATAGCGCAAACTTTGGCATGCTACTAGTCCTACATACTTACACCTAGAAACCCCATTCTAGCCTACTTAGGTTCATCTTACGGTGGACATGTTTGCCTGAAAAGGAATCTTTGAAATGTTTCATAGTTTTAGAAATATAGTGCTTTCAAATTTGAGAAATTTACAATGGGGCTCAATGGCAGACATTGGCACGTCAAAAAAGCACTTTCACCTAGAAACTACATTCACACTAATATTCAGCTTACTGTGGAGACACATGCTGGAACTTTTCACTTTGAAATGTTTTGTAGTTTCTGAGTTATTTAACTTAAACGCCCAATGCATTCTCTATGTCGTCACGCTTTTTCGTCACGCTTGTTCGTCACGCTTGGGGAGGGACTGGGCCTGTAAATGACAAAAAAACTAAAACAAAGGCACTGGTGTTGGCACCCTTGGTTTACCGGGACAGGGTTCAATTCCCTGAGTGCCCTGCTCATTTTGTTGTAGGGCCTATTAACAATTACATGGTTTATTATTTTTATTTAATTTCTGCGTTTGTCTGGTTTGACTGGTGCTGCAGATCCTCAACATTATTAAACAAGACTTTTTCATTTGAAAGAAAGATGAAAATCACGAAAAAACTACATACCGGTACTATAACGACAAATTAAAAGACGTATTTTTTTCAAATCCTCAAAAATGATGGAAAACGGCATGCTATAGTATGCCGTCCGATATGGGCTATAGCCCATGGTAAAAATGATGAAAAACGAGGATTTGAAAAAAAGACGAAAATCACTCCGAGACCATGGGCTATAGCCCATGGTCTCGGAGTCATTTTCGTCTTTTTTTCAAATCCTCAAAAATGATGGAAAACGGCATGCTATAGTATGCCGTCCGATATGGGCTATAGCCCATGGTCAAAAATGATGAAAAACGAGGATTTGAAAAAAAGACGAAAATCACTCCGAGACCATGGGCTGTAGCCCATGGTCTCGGAGTCATTTTCGTCTTTTTTTCAAATCCTCAAAAATGATGGAAAGCGGCATGCTATAGGCCTAGTATGCCGTTCGAGACCATGGCCTATAGCCCATCGTCTCGGAGTCATTTTCGTCTTTTTTTCAAATCCTCGTTTTCGTCTTTTTTTCAAATCCTCAAAAATGATAAAAAACAGAATGCTATAGTATGCCGTCCGATATGGGCTATAGCTCATGGTCAAAAATGATGAAAAACGAGGTTTTGAAAAAAAGACGAAAATCACTCCGAGACCATGGGCTATAGCCCATCGTCTCGGAGTCATTTTCGTCTTTTTTTCAAATCCTCAAAAATGATGGAAAGCGGCATGCTATAGTATGCCGTTCGAGACCATGGCCTATAGCCCATCGTCTCGGAGTCATTTTCGTCTTCTTTTCAAATCCTCGTTTTCGTCTTTTTTTCAAATCCTCAAAAATGATAAAAAACGGCATGCTATAGTATGCCGTCCGATATGGGCTATAGCTCATGGTCAAAAATGATGAAAAACGAGGATTTGAAAAAAAGACGAAAATCACTCCGAGACCATGGGCTATAGCCCATCGTCTCGGAGTCATTTTCGTCTTTTTTTCAAATCCTCAAAAATGATGGAAAGCGGCATGCTATAGTATGCCGTTCGAGACCATGGCCTATAGCCCATCGTCTCGGAGTCATTTTCGTCTTTTTTTCAAATCCTCGTTTTCGTCTTTTTTTCAAATCGCTACACTTGTTTTCGTCTTTTTTTCAAATCCTCAAAAATGATAAAAAACGGAATGCTATAGTATGCCGTCCGATATGGGCTATAGCTCATGGTCAAAAATGATGATCTCTATGGCAATAGCACAAACTTTGGCATGCTACTAGGCCTACATACTTACACCTAGCAACCCCATTCTAGCCTACTTAGGTTCATCTTATGGTGGACATGTTTGCCTGAAAAGGAATCTTTGAAATGTTTCATAGTTTTAGAAATATAGTGCTTTCAAATTTGAGACATTTACAATGGGGCTCAATGGCAGACATTGGCACGTCAAAAAAGCACTTTCACCTAGAAACTCCATTCACACTTTTTATTATTCAGCTTACTGTGGAAACACATGCTGGAACTTTTTACTTTGAAATGTTTTGTAGTTTCTGAGTTATTTAACTCAAACGCCCAATGCATTCTCTATGGCAATAGCGCAAACTTTGGCATGCTACTAGTCCTACATACTTACACCTAGCAACCCCATTCTAGCCTACTTAGGTTCATCTTATGGTGGACATGTTTGCCTGAAAAGGAATCTTTGAAATGTTTCATAGTTTTAGAAATATAGTGCTTTCAAATTTGAGACATTTACAATGGGGCTCAATGGCAGACATTGGCACGTCAAAAAAGCACTTTCACCTAGAAACTCCATTCACACTTTTTATTATTCAGCTTACTGTGGAAACACATGCTGGAACTTTTTACTTTGAAATGTTTTGTAGTTTCTGAGTTATTTAACTCAAACGCCCAATGCATTCTCTATGGCAATAGCGCAAACTTTGGCATGCTACTAGTCCTACATACTTACACCTAGAAACCCCATTCTAGCCTACTTAGGTTAATCTTACGGTGGACATGTTTGCCTGAAAAGGAATCTTTGAAATGTTTCATAGTTTTAGAAATATAGTGCTTTCAAATTTGAGACATTTACAATGGGGCTCAATGGCAGACATTGGCACGTCAAAAAAGCACTTTCACCTAGAAACTCCATTCACACTTTTTATTATTCAGCTTACTGTGGAAACACATGCTGGAACTTTTTACTTTGAAATGTTTTGTAGTTTCTGAGTTATTTAACTTAAACGCCCAATGTATTCTCTATGGCAATAGCGCAAACTTTGGCATGCTACTAGTCCTACATACTTACAGCTAGAAACCCCATTTTAGCCTACTTAGGTTCATCTTACGGTGGACATGTTTGCCTGAAAAGGAATCTTTGAAATGTTTCATAGTTTTAGAAATATAGTGCTTTCAAATTTGAGACATTTACAATGGGGCTCAATGGCAGACATTGGCACGTCAAAAAAGCACTTTCACCTAGAAACTCCATTCACACTTTTTATTATTCAGCTTACTGTGGAGACACATGCTGGAACTTTTTACTTTGAAATGTTTTGTAGTTTCTGAGTTATTTAACTTAAACGCCCAATGCATTCTCTATGGCAATAGCGCAAACTTTGGCATGCTACTAGTCCTACATACTTACACCTAGAAACCCCATTCTAGCCTACTTAGGTTCATCTTACGGTGGACATGTTTGCCTGAAAAGGAATCTTTGAAATGTTTCATAGTTTTAGAAATATAGTGCTTTCAAATTTGAGAAATTTACAATGGGGCTCAATGGCAGACATTGGCACGTCAAAAAAGCACTTTCACCTAGAAACTACATTCACACTAATATTCAGCTTACTGTGGAGACACATGCTGGAACTTTTCACTTTGAAATGTTTTGTAGTTTCTGAGTTATTTAACTTAAACGCCCAATGCATTCTCTATGTCGTCACGCTTTTTCGTCACGCTTGTTCGTCACGCTTGGGGAGGGACTGGGCCTGTAAATGACAAAAAAACTAAAACAAAGGCACTGGTGTTGGCACCCTTGGTTTACCGGGACAGGGTTCAATTCCCTGAGTGCCCTGCTCATTTTGTTGTAGGGCCTATTAACAATTACATGGTTTATTATTTTTATTTAATTTCTGCGTTTGTCTGGTTTGACTGGTGCTGCAGATCCTCAACATTATTAAACAAGACTTTTTCATTTGAAAGAAAGATGAAAATCACGAAAAAACTACATACCGGTACTATAACGACAAATTAAAAGACGTATTTTTTTCAAATCCTCAAAAATGATGGAAAACGGCATGCTATAGTATGCCGTCCGATATGGGCTATAGCCCATGGTAAAAATGATGAAAAACGAGGATTTGAAAAAAAGACGAAAATCACTCCGAGACCATGGGCTATAGCCCATGGTCTCGGAGTCATTTTCGTCTTTTTTTCAAATCCTCAAAAATGATGGAAAACGGCATGCTATAGTATGCCGTCCGATATGGGCTATAGCCCATGGTCAAAAATGATGAAAAACGAGGATTTGAAAAAAAGACGAAAATCACTCCGAGACCATGGGCTGTAGCCCATGGTCTCGGAGTCATTTTCGTCTTTTTTTCAAATCCTCAAAAATGATGGAAAGCGGCATGCTATAGGCCTAGTATGCCGTTCGAGACCATGGCCTATAGCCCATCGTCTCGGAGTCATTTTCGTCTTTTTTTCAAATCCTCGTTTTCGTCTTTTTTTCAAATCCTCAAAAATGATAAAAAACAGAATGCTATAGTATGCCGTCCGATATGGGCTATAGCTCATGGTCAAAAATGATGAAAAACGAGGTTTTGAAAAAAAGACGAAAATCACTCCGAGACCATGGGCTATAGCCCATCGTCTCGGAGTCATTTTCGTCTTTTTTTCAAATCCTCAAAAATGATGGAAAGCGGCATGCTATAGTATGCCGTTCGAGACCATGGCCTATAGCCCATCGTCTCGGAGTCATTTTCGTCTTCTTTTCAAATCCTCGTTTTCGTCTTTTTTTCAAATCCTCAAAAATGATAAAAAACGGCATGCTATAGTATGCCGTCCGATATGGGCTATAGCTCATGGTCAAAAATGATGAAAAACGAGGATTTGAAAAAAAGACGAAAATCACTCCGAGACCATGGGCTATAGCCCATGGTCTCGGAGTCATTTTCGTCTTTTTTTCAAATCCTCAAAAATGATGGAAAACGGCATGCTATAGTATGCCGTCCGATATGGGCTATAGCCCATGGTAAAAATGATGAAAAACGAGGATTTGAAAAAAAGACGAAAATCACTCCGAGACCATGGGCTATAGCCCATGGTCTCGGAGTCATTTTCGTCTTTTTTTCAAATCCTCAAAAATGATGGAAAACGGCATGCTATAGTATGCCGTCCGATATGGGCTATAGCCCATGGTAAAAATGATGAAAAACGAGGATTTGAAAAAAAGACGAAAATGACTCCGAGACCATGGGCTATAGCCCATGGTCTCGGAGTCATTTTCGTATTTTTTTCAAATCCTCAAAAATGATAAAAAACGGAATGCTATAGTATGCCGTCCGATATGGGCTATAGCTCATGGTCAAAAATGATGAAAAACGAGGTTTTGAAAAAAAGACGAAAATCACTCCAAGACCATGGGCTATAGCCCATGGTCCCGGAGTCATTTTCGTCTTTTTTTCTAATCCTCAAAAATGATGGAAAACGGCATGCTATAGTATGCCGTCCGATATGGGCTATAGCCCATGGTCAAAAATGATGAAAAACGAGGATTTGAAAAAAAGACGAAAATCAATCCGAGACCATGGGCTATAGCCCATCGTCTCGGAGTCATTTTCGTCTTTTTTTCAAATCCTCAAAAATGATGGACAGCGGCATGCTATAGTATGCCGTTCGAGACCATGGCCTATAGCCCATCGTCTCGGAGTCATTTTCGTCTTTTTTTCAAATCCTCGTTTTCGTCTTTTTTTCAAATCCTCAAAAATGATAAAAAACGGCATGCTATAGTATGCCGTCCGATATGGGCTATAGCTCATGGTCAAAAATGATTAAAAACGAGGATTTGAAAAAAAGACGAAAATCACTCCGAGACCATGGGCTATAGCCCATCGTCTCGGAGTCATTTTCGTCTTTTTTTCAAATCCTCAAAAATGATGGAAAGCGGCATGCTATAGTATGCCGTTCGAGACCATGGCCTATAGCCCATCGTCTCGGAGTCATTTTCGTCTTTTTTTCAAATCCTCGTTTTCGTCTTTTTTTCAAATCCTCAAAAATGATAAAAAACTGAATGCTATAGTATGCCGTCCGATATGGGCTATAGCTCATGGTCAAAAATGATGAAAAACGAGGTTTTGAAAAAAAGACGAAAATCACTCCGAGACCATGGGCCCATCGTCTCGGAGTCATTTTCGTCTTTTTTTAAAATCCTCAAAAATGATGGAAAGCGGCATGCTATAGTATGCCGTTCGAGACCATGGCCTATAGCCCATCGTCTCGGAGTCATTTTCGTCTTTTTTTCAAATCCTCGTTTTCGTCTTTTTTCCAAATCCTCAAAAATGATAAAAAACGGCATGCTATAGTATGCCGTCCGATATGGGCTATAGCTCATGGTCAAAAATGATTAAAAACGAGGATTTGAAAAAAAGACGAAAATCACTCCGAGACCATGGGCTATAGCCCATGGTCTCGGAGTCATTTTCGTCTTTTTTTCAAATCCTCAAAAATGATGGAAAACGGCATGCTATAGTATGCCGTCCGATATGGGCTATAGCCCATGGTCAAAAATGATGAAAAACGAGGATTTGAAAAAAAGACGAAAATCACTCCGAGACCATGGGCTATAGCCCATCGTCTCGGAGTCATTTTCGTCTTTTTTTCAAATCCTCAAAAATGATGGAAAGCGGCATGCTATAGTATGCCGTTCGAGACCATGGCCTATAGCCCATCGTCTCGGAGTCATTTTCGTCTTTTTTTCAAATCCTCGTTTTCGTCTTTTTTTCAAATCCTCAAAAATGATAAAAAACTGAATGCTATAGTATGCCGTCCGATATGGGCTATAGCTCATGGTCAAAAATGATGAAAAACGAGGTTTTGAAAAAAAGACGAAAATCACTCCGAGACCATGGGCTATAGCCCATCGTCTCGGAGTCATTTTCGTCTTTTTTTCAAATCCTCAAAAATGATGGAAAGCGGAATGCTATAGTATGCCGTTCGAGACCATGGCCTATAGCCCATCGTCTCGGAGTCATTTTCGTCTTTTTTTCAAATCCTCGTTTTCGTCTTTTTTTCAAATCCTCAAAAATGATAAAAAACGGCATGCTATAGTATGCCGTCCGATATGGGCTATAGCTCATGGTCAAAAATGATTAAAAACGAGGATTTGAAAAAAAGACGAAAATCAATCCGAGACCATGGGCTATAGCCCATCGTCTCGGAGTCATTTTCGTCTTTTTTTCAAATCCTCAAAAATGATGGAAAGTGGCATGCTATAGTATGCCGTTCGAGACCATGGCCTATAGCCCATCGTCTCGGAGTCATTTTCGTCTTTTTTTCAAATCCTCGTTTTCGTCTTTTTTTCAAATCCTCAAAAATGATAAAAAACTGAATGCTATAGTATGCCGTCCGATATGGGCTATAGCTCATGGTCAAAAATGATGAAAAACGAGGTTTTGAAAAAAAGACGAAAATCACTCCGAGACCATGGGCTATAGCCCATCGTCTCGGAGTCATTTTCGTCTTTTTTTCAAATCCTCAAAAATGATGGAAAGCGGCATGCTATAGTATGCCGTTCGAGACCATGGCCTATAGCCCATCGTCTCGGAGTCATTTTCGTCTTTTTTTCAAATCCTCGTTTTCGTCTTTTTTTCAAATCCTCAAAAATGATAAAAAACTGAATGCTATAGTATGCCGTCCGATATGGGCTATAGCTCATGGTCAAAAATGATGAAAAACGAGGTTTTGAAAAAAAGACGAAAATCACTCCGAGACCATGGGCTATCGCCCATCGTCTCGGAGTCATTTTCGTCTTTTTTTCAAATCCTCAAAAATGATGGAAAGCGGCATGCTATAGTATGCCGTTCGAGACCATGGCCTATAGCCCATCGTCTCGGAGTCATTTTCGTCTTTTTTTCAAATCCTCGTTTTCGTCTTTTTTTCAAATCCTCGTTTTCGTCTTTTTTTCAAATCCTCAAAAATGATAAAAAACGGAATGCTATAGTATGCCGTCCGATATGGGCTATAGCTCATGGTCAAAAATGATGATCTCTATGGCAATAGCACAAACCTTGGCATGCTACTAGGCCTACATACTTACACCTAGCAACCCCATTCTAGCCTACTTAGGTTCATCTTATGGTGGACATGTTTGCCTGAAAAGGAATCTTTGAAATGTTTCATAGTTTTAGAAATATAGTGCTTTCAAATTTGAGACATTTACAATGGGGCTCAATGGCAGACATTGGCACGTCAAAAAAGCACTTTCACCTAGAATCTCCATTCACACTCTTATTATTCAGCTTACTGTGGAAACACATGCTGGAACTTTTTACTTTGAAATGTTTTGTAGTTTCTGAGTTATTTAACTCAAACGCCCAATGCATTCTCTATGGCAATAGCGCAAACTTTGGCATGCTACTAGTCCTACATACTTACACCTAGAAACCCCATTCTAGCCTACTTAGGTTCATCTTACGGTGGACATGTTTGCCTGAAAAGGAATCTTTGAAATGTTTCATAGTTTTAGAAATATAGTGCTTTCAAATTTGAGACATTTACAATGGGGCTCAATGGCAGACATTGGCACGTCAAAAAAGCACTTTCACCTAGAAACTCCATTCACACTTTTTATTATTCAGCTTACTGTGGAAACACATGCTGGAACTTTTTACTTTGAAATGTTTTGTAGTTTCTGAGTTATTTAACTTAAACGCCCAATGCATTCTCTATGGCAATAGCGCAAACTTTGGCATGCTACTAGTCCTACATACTTACAGCTAGAAACCCCATTTTAGCCTACTTAGGTTCATCTTACGGTGGACATGTTTGCCTGAAAAGGAATCTTTGAAATGTTTCATAGTTTTAGAAATATAGTGCTTTCAAATTTGAGACATTTACAATGGGGCTCAATGGCAGACATTGGCACGTCAAAAAAGCACTTTCACCTAGAAACTCCATTCACACTTTTTATTATTCAGCTTACTGTGGAGACACATGCTGGAACTTTTTACTTTGAAATGTTTTGTAGTTTCTGAGTTATTTAACTCAAACGCCCAATGCATTCTCTATGGCAATAGCGCAAACTTTGGCATGCTACTAGTCCTACATACTTACACCTAGAAACCCCATTCTAGCCTACTTAGGTTCATCTTACGGTGGACATGTTTGCCTGAAAAGGAATCTTTGAAATGTTTCATAGTTTTAGAAATATAGTGCTTTCAAATTTGAGACATTTACAATGGGGCTCAATGGCAGACATTGGCACGTCAAAAAAGCACTTTCACCTAGAAACTACATTCACACTAATATTCAGCTTACTGTGGAGACACATGCTGGAACTTTTCACTTTGAAATGTTTTGTAGTTTCTGAGTTATTTAACTTAAACGCCCAATGCATTCTCTATGTCGTCACGCTTTTTCGTCACGCTTGTTCGTCACGCTTGGGGAGGGACTGGGCCTGTAAATGACAACAAAACTAAAACAAAGGCACTGGTGTTGGCACCCTTGGTTTACCGGGACAGGGTTCAATTCCCTGAGTGCCCTGCTCATTTTGTTGTAGGGCCTATTTACAAATACATGGTTTATTATTTTTATTTAATTTCTGCGTTTGTCTGGTTTGACTGGTGCTGCAGATCCTCAACATTATTAAACAAGACTTTTTCATTTGAAAGAAAGATGAAAATCACGAAAAAACTACATACCGGTACTATAACGACAAATTAAAAGACGAAAATCACTCCGAGACCATGGTCTCGGAGTCATTTTCGTCTTTTTTTCAAATCCTCAAAAATGATGGAAAACGGCATGCTATAGTATGCCGTCCGATATGGGCTATAGCCCATGGTAAAAATGATGAAAAACGAGGATTTGAAAAAAAGACGAAAATCACTCCGAGACCATGGGCTATAGCCCATGGTCTCGGAGTCATTTTCGTCTTTTTTTCAAATCCTCAAAAATGATGGAAAACGGCATGCTATAGTATGCCGTCCGATATGGGCTATAGCCCATGGTAAAAATGATGAAAAACGAGGATTTGAAAAAAAGACGAAAATGACTCCGAGACCATGGGCTATAGCCCATGGTCTCGGAGTCATTTTCGTATTTTTTTCAAATCCTCAAAAATGATAAAAAACGGAATGCTATAGTATGCCGTCCGATATGGGCTATAGCTCATGGTCAAAAATGATGAAAAACGAGGTTTTGAAAAAAAGACGAAAATCACTCCAAGACCATGGGCTATAGCCCATGGTCCCGGAGTCATTTTCGTCTTTTTTTCTAATCCTCAAAAATGATGGAAAACGGCATGCTATAGTATGCCGTCCGATATGGGCTATAGCCCATGGTCAAAAATGATGAAAAACGAGGATTTGAAAAAAAGACGAAAATCAATCCGAGACCATGGGCTATAGCCCATCGTCTCGGAGTCATTTTCGTCTTTTTTTCAAATCCTCAAAAATGATGGACAGCGGCATGCTATAGTATGCCGTTCGAGACCATGGCCTATAGCCCATCGTCTCGGAGTCATTTTCGTCTTTTTTTCAAATCCTCGTTTTCGTCTTTTTTTCAAATCCTCAAAAATGATAAAAAACTGAATGCTATAGTATGCCGTCCGATATGTGCTATAGCTCATGGTCAAAAATGATGAAAAACGAGGTTTTGAAAAAAAGACGAAAATCACTCCGAGACCATGGGCTATAGCCCATCGTCTCGGAGTCATTTTCGTCTTTTTTTCAAATCCTCAAAAATGATGGAAAGCGGCATGCTATAGTATGCCGTTCGAGACCATGGCCTATAGCCCATCGTCTCGGAGTCATTTTCGTCTTTTTTTCAAATCCTCGTTTTCGTCTTTTTTTCAAATCCTCAAAAATGATAAAAAACGGCATGCTATAGTATGCCGTCCGATATGGGCTATAGCTCATGGTCAAAAATGATTAAAAACGAGGATTTGAAAAAAAGACGAAAATCACTCCGAGACCATGGGCTATAGCCCATCGTCTCGGAGTCATTTTCGTCTTTTTTTCAAATCCTCAAAAATGATGGAAAGCGGCATGCTATAGTATGCCGTTCGAGACCATGGCCTATAGCCCATCGTCTCGGAGTCATTTTCGTCTTTTTTTCAAATCCTCGTTTTCGTCTTTTTTTCAAATCCTCAAAAATGATAAAAAACTGAATGCTATAGTATGCCGTCCGATATGGGCTATAGCTCATGGTCAAAAATGATGAAAAACGAGGTTTTGAAAAAAAGACGAAAATCACTCCGAGACCATGGGCCCATCGTCTCGGAGTCATTTTCGTCTTTTTTTCAAATCCTCAAAAATGATGGAAAGCGGCATGCTATAGTATGCCGTTCGAGACCATGGCCTATAGCCCATCGTCTCGGAGTCATTTTCGTCTTTTTTTCAAATCCTCGTTTTCGTCTTTTTTTCAAATCCTCAAAAATGATAAAAAACGGCATGCTATAGTATGCCGTCCGATATGGGCTATAGCTCATGGTCAAAAATGATTAAAAACGAGGATTTGAAAAAAAGACGAAAATCACTCCGAGACCATGGGCTATAGCCCATGGTCTCGGAGTCATTTTCGTCTTTTTTTCAAATCCTCAAAAATGATGGAAAACGGCATGCTATAGTATGCCGTCCGATATGGGCTATAGCCCATGGTCAAAAATGATGAAAAACGAGGATTTGAAAAAAAGACGAAAATCACTCCGAGACCATGGGCTATAGCCCATCGTCTCGGAGTCATTTTCGTCTTTTTTTCAAATCCTCAAAAATGATGGAAAGCGGCATGCTATAGTATGCCGTTCGAGACCATGGCCTATAGCCCATCGTCTCGGAGTCATTTTCGTCTTTTTTTCAAATCCTCGTTTTCGTCTTTTTTTCAAATCCTCAAAAATGATAAAAAACTGAATGCTATAGTATGCCGTCCGATATGGGCTATAGCTCATGGTCAAAAATGATGAAAAACGAGGTTTTGAAAAAAAGACGAAAATCACTCCGAGACCATGGGCTATAGCCCATCGTCTCGGAGTCATTTTCGTCTTTTTTTCAAATCCTCAAAAATGATGGAAAGCGGCATGCTATAGTATGCCGTTCGAGACCATGGCCTATAGCCCATCGTCTCGGAGTCATTTTCGTCTTTTTTTCAAATCCTCGTTTTCGTCTTTTTTTCAAATCCTCAAAAATGATAAAAAACGGCATGCTATAGTATGCCGTCCGATATGGGCTATAGCTCATGGTCAAAAATGATTAAAAACGAGGATTTGAAAAAAAGACGAAAATCAATCCGAGACCATGGGCTATAGCCCATCGTCTCGGAGTCATTTTCGTCTTTTTTTCAAATCCTCAAAAATGATGGAAAGCGGCATGCTATAGTATGCCGTTCGAGACCATGGCCTATAGCCCATCGTCTCGGAGTCATTTTCGTCTTTTTTTCAAATCCTCGTTTTCGTCTTTTTTTCAAATCCTCAAAAATGATAAAAAACTGAATGCTATAGTATGCCGTCCGATATGGGCTATAGCTCATGGTCAAAAATGATGAAAAACGAGGTTTTGAAAAAAAGACGAAAATCACTCCGAGACCATGGGCTATAGCCCATCGTCTCGGAGTCATTTTCGTCTTTTTTTCAAATCCTCAAAAATGATGGAAAGCGGCATGCTATAGTATGCCGTTCGAGACCATGGCCTATAGCTCATCGTCTCGGAGTCATTTTCGTCTTTTTTTCAAATCCTCGTTTTCGTCTTTTTTTCAAATCCTCAAAAATGATAAAAAACTGAATGCTATAGTATGCCGTCCGATATGGGCTATAGCTCATGGTCAAAAATGATGAAAAACGAGGTTTTGAAAAAAAGACGAAAATCACTCCGAGACCATGGGCTATAGCCCATCGTCTCGGAGTCATTTTCGTCTTTTTTTCAAATCCTCAAAAATGATGGAAAGCGGCATGCTATAGTATGCCGTTCGAGACCATGGCCTATAGCCCATCGTCTCGGAGTCATTTTCGTCTTTTTTTCAAATCTTCGTTTTCGTCTTTGTTTCAAATCCTCAAAAATGATAAAAAACGGCATGCTATAGTATGCCGTCCGATATGGGCTATAGCTCATGGTCAAAAATGATTAAAAACGAGGATTTGAAAAAAAGACGAAAATCACTCCGAGACCATGGGCTATAGCCCATCGTCTCGGAGTCATTTTCGTCTTTTTTTCAAATCCTCAAAAATGATGGAAAGCGGCATGCTATAGTATGCCGTTCGAGACCATGGCCTATAGCCCATCGTCTCGGAGTCATTTTCGTCTTTTTTTCAAATCCTCGTTTTCGTCTTTTTTTCAAATCCTCAAAAATGATAAAAAACTGAATGCTATAGTATGCCGTCCGATATGGGCTATAGCTCATGGTCAAAAATGATGAAAAACGAGGTTTTGAAAAAAAGACGAAAATCACTCCGAGACCATGGGCTATAGCCCATCGTCTCGGAGTCATTTTCGTCTTTTTTTCAAATCCTCAAAAATGATGGAAAGCGGCATGCTATAGTATGCCGTTCGAGACCATGGCCTATAGCCCATCGTCTCGGAGTCATTTTCGTCTTTTTTTCAAATCCTCGTTTTCGTCTTTTTTTCAAATCCTCAAAAATGATAAAAAACGGCATGCTATAGTATGCCGTCCGATATGGGCTATAGCTCATGGTCAAAAATGATTAAAAACGAGGATTTGAAAAAAAGACGAAAATCACTCCGAGACCATGGGCTATAGCCCATGGTCTCGGAGTCATTTTCGTCTTTTTTTCAAATCCTCAAAAATGATGGAAAACGGCATGCTATAGTATGCCGTCCGATATGGGCTATAGCCCATGGTCAAAAATGATGAAAAACGAGGATTTGAAAAAAAGACGAAAATCACTCCGAGACCATGGGCTATAGCCCATCGTCTCGGAGTCATTTTCGTCTTTTTTTCAAATCCTCAAAAATGATGGAAAGCGGCATGCTATACTATGCCGTTCGAGACCATGGCCTATAGCCCATCGTCTTGGAGTCATTTTCGTCTTTTTTTCAAATCCTCAAAAATGATAAAAAACTGAATGCTATAGTATGCCGTCCGATATGGGCTATAGCTCATGGTCAAAATGATGAAAAACGAGGTTTTGAAAAAAAGACGAAAATCACTCCGAGACCATGGGCTGTAGCCCATGGACCATGGGCTATAGCCCATGGTCCATGGGCTATAGCCCATGGTCCCGGAGTCATTTTCGTCTTTTTTTCTAATCCTCAAAAATGATGGAAAAGGGCATGCTATAGTATGCCATTCGAGACCATGGCCTATAGCCCATCGTCTCGGAGTCATTTTTGTCTTTTTTCCAAATCCTCGTTTTCGTCTTTTTTTCAAATCCTCAAAAATGATAAAAAACGGCATGCTATAGTATGCCGTCCGATATGGGCTATAGCTCATGGTCAAAAATGATTAAAAACGAGGATTTGAAAAAAAGACGAAAATCACTCCGAGACCATGGGCTATAGCCCATGGTCTCGGAGTCATTTTCGTCTTTTTTTCAAATCCTCAAAAATGATGGAAAACGGCATGCTATAGTATGCCGTTCGAGACCATGGCCTATAGCCCATCGTCTCGGAGTCATTTTCGTCTTTTTTTCAAATCCTCGTTTTCGTCTTTTTTTCAAATCCTCAAAAATGATAAAAAACGGAATGCTATAGTATGCCGTCCGATATGGGCTATAGCTCAGGGTCAAAAATGATGAAAAACGAGGTTTTGAAAAAAATACGAAAATCACTCCGAGACCATGGGCTATAGCCCATCGTCTTGGAGTCATTTTCGTCTTTTTTTCAAATCCTCAAAAATGATGGAAAGCGGCATGCTATAGTATGCCGTTCGAGACCATGGCCTATAGCCCATCGTCTCGGAGTCATTTTCGTCTTTTTTTCAAATCCTGGTTTTCGTCCTTTTTTCAAATCCTCGTTTTCGTCTTTTTTTCAAATCCTCGTTTTCGTCTTTTTTTTCAAATCCTCAAAAATGATAAAAAACGGAATGCTATAGTATGCCGTCCGATATGGGCTATAGCTCATGGTCAAAAATGATGATCTCTATGGCAATAGCACAAACTTTGGCATGCTACTAGTCCTACATACTTACACCTAGAAACCCCATTCTAGCCTACTTAGGTTCATCTTACGGTGGACAATGTTTCATAGTTTTAGAAATATAGTGCTTTCAAATTTGAGAAATTTACAATGGGGCTCAATGGCAGACATTGGCACGTCAAAAAAGCACTTTCACCTAGAAACTACATTCACACTTTTTAATATTCAACTTATTGTGGAGACACATGCTGGAACTTTTTACTTTGAAATGTTTTGTAGTTTCTGAGTTATTTAACTTAAACGCCCAATGCATTCTCTATGGCAATAGCACAAACTTTGGCATGCTACTAGTCCTACATACTTACACCTAGCAACCCCATTCTAGCCTACTTAGGTTCATCTTATGGTGGACATGTTTGCCTGAAAAGGAATCTTTGAAATGTTTCATAGTTTTAGAAATATAGTGCTTTCAAATTTGAGACATTTACAATGGGGCTCAATGGCAGACATTGGCACGTCAAAAAAGCACTTTCACCTAGAAACTCCATTCACACTTTTTATTATTCAGCTTACTGTGGAGACACATGCTGGAACTTTTTACTTTGAAATGTTTTGTAGTTTCTGAGTTATTTAACTTAAACGCCCAATGCATTCTCTATAGCAGGGGTTCTCAACCCGTGGGTTGCGACCCCTCGGGGGGTCGCCAAATTATTTTAGGGGGTCCCCAAATTATTAAAAAAAAAAAAAAAAAATTATAACAATGCTTAAAACATTAAAAGGGGTTCCCGCCCAAAATGGTTTAAGGTTATTGTAGCAGTCAATTTATATTGGGGGTCGGGAGGGGGCGGGGCGGGGGTCCCGAGACATTGCCAAAGCATTTCCGGGGGTCCCCGGCCAAAAACGTTGAGAACCCCTGCTCTATGGCAATAGCGCAAACTTTGGCATGCTACTAGTCCTACATACTTACAGCTAGAAACCCCATTTTAGCCTACTTAGGTTCATCTTACGGTGGACATGTTTGCCTGAAAAGGAATCTTTGAAATGTTTCATAGTTTTAGAAATATAGTGCTTTCAAATTTGAGACATTTACAATGGGGCTCAATGGCAGACATTGGCACGTCAAAAAAGCACTTTCACCTAGAAACTCCATTCACACTTTTTATTATTCAGCTTACTGTGGAGACACATGCTGGAACTTTTTACTTTTAAATGTTTTGTAGTTTCTGAGTTATTTAACTTAAACGCCCTATGCATTCTCTATGGCAATAGCGCAAACTTTGGCATGCTACTAGTCCTACATACTTACAGCTAGAAACCCCATTTTAGCCTACTTAGGTTCATCTTACGGTGGACATGTTTGCCTGAAAAGGAATCTTTGAAATGTTTCATAGTTTTAGAAATATAGTGCTTTCAAATTTGAGACATTTACAATGGGGCTCAATGGCAGACATTGGCACGTCAAAAAAGCACTTTCACCTAGAAACTCCATTCACACTTTTTATTATTCAGCTTACTGTGGAGACACATGCTGGAACTTTTTAATTTGAAATATTTTGTAGTTTCTGAGTTATTTAACTCAAACGCCCAATGCATTCTCTATGGCAATAGCGCAAACTTTGGCATGCTACTAGTCCTACATACTTACACCTAGAAACCCCATTCTAGCCTACTTAGGTTCATCTTACGGTGGACATGTTTGCCTGAAAAGGAATCTTTGAAATGTTTCATAGTTTTAGAAATATAGTGCTTTCAAATTTGAGAAATTTACAATGGGGCTCAATGGCAGACATTGGCACGTCAAAAAAGCACTTTCACCTAGAAACTACATTCACACTTTTTAATATTCAACTTATTGTGGAGACACATGCTGGAACTTTTTACTTTGAAATGTTTTGTAGTTTCTGAGTTATTTAACTTAAACGCCCAATGCATTCTCTATGGCAATAGCACAAACTTTGGCATGCTACTAGTCCTACATACTTACACCTAGCAGCCCCATTCTAGCCTACTTAGGTTCATCTTACGGTGGACATGTTTGCCTGAAAATGAATCTTTGAAATGTTTCATAGTTTTAGAAATATAGTGCTTTCAAATTTGAGAAATTTACAATGGGGCTCAATGGCAGACATTGGCACGTCAAAAAAGCACTTTCACCTAGAAACTCCATTCACACTTTTTATTATTCAGCTTACTGTGGAGACACATGCTGGAACTTTTTACTTTGAAATGTTTTGTAGTTTCTGAGTTATTTAACTTAAACGCCCAATGCATTCTCTATGGCAATAGTACAAACTTTGGCATGCTACTAGTCCTACATACTTACACCTAGCAGCCCCATTCTAGCCTACTTAGGTTCATCTTACGGTGGACATGTTTGCCTGAAAATGAATCTTTGAAATGTTTCATAGTTTTAGAAATATAGTGCTTTCAAATTTGAGAAATTTACAATGGGGCTCAATGGCAGACATTGGCACGTCAAAAAAGCACTTTCACCTAGAAACTCCATTCACACTTTTTATTATTCAGCTTACTGTGGAGACACATGCTGGAACTATTTACTTTGAAATGTTTTGTAGTTTCTGAGTTATTTAACTTAAACGCCCCAATGCATTCTCTATGGTGTGTCGTTTTTTCATGATTTTCATAATCTGTTAAATCCTTCAAAATCATGAAAAACTACATACTATAGTATGTCTTTTGAAACCATGAACTATAGTATGTTGTTTTTTCATGATTTTCATCATTTTTTAAAAACCTCCAAAAT
The DNA here is from genome assembly GCF_951216825.1 of Electrona antarctica. Lineage (NCBI taxonomy): Eukaryota > Metazoa > Chordata > Actinopteri > Myctophiformes > Myctophidae > Electrona > Electrona antarctica. Next base: position 11,327,680 of record NC_136789.1, read on the forward strand.
CATGAAAAACGACATACTATAGTATGTCTTCTGAAACCATCAACTGTAGTATGTTGTTTGTTCATGATTTTCATCATTTTTTAAAAACCTGTGACGAAAAAGTGTGACAAGAAAGTGTGACGAAAAAGTGTGACGAAAAAGTGTGACCATGGGGTATAGTCCATTGTCTCGAGTGATTTTCGTCTTTTTTTCAAATCCTCAAACATGTAGATAAATGGCGTGCTATAGTATTCTGTCCGACATGGGCATGTCCTTTTTTCTCGATTTTCATCTTTCTCTCAAAACCTCAAAAATCAAGAAAAACGACATGCTATAGCCTTCCGTCCGAAACCATGAACTATAGTATGTCGTTTTTTCTCGATTTTCATCTTTCTCTCAAAACCTAAAAAATCGAGAAAAACGACATGCTATAGCCTTCCGTCCGAAACCATGAACTATAGTATGTCGTTTTTTTCTCGATTTTCATCTTTCTCTCAAAATCGAGAAAAACAACATACTATAGTTCATGGTTTCGGACGGAAGGCTATAGCATGTAGCATGAACACTAATGAAACACTAATAAACACTAATGAAACACTAATGAACACTAATGAACTCTAATGAACACTAATGAAACACTAATGAAACACTAATTAAACACTAATGAACACTAATGAACACAAATGAACACTAATGAACACTAATGAAACAATAATGAACACTAATGAACACTAATGAACACTAATGAACACTAATGAAACACTAATGAACACTAATGAAACACTAATGAAACACTAATGAACACTAATGAAACACTAATGAACACTAATGAACACTAATGAAACACTAATGAAACACTAATGAAGACTAATGAACACTAATGAACACTAATGAAACACTAATGAAACACTAATGAATACTAATTTAGTAGTTAGTTTACTAGTTTACTAGTTTACTAGTTTCGGCCTTCCGTCCGAAACCATGAACTCTAGTATGTTGTTTTTTCTCGATTTTCATCTTTAAAGTAAGCCGTCTGAGATGGGCTATAGCCAATGGTCAAAAATGAAAAACGAGGATTTAAAAAAAGACGAAAATCACTCTGAGACCATGGGCTATAGTCCATTGTCTCGAGTGATTTTCGTAATTTTTTAAAATCCTCAAAAATGATGAAAAACGGCATGCTATAGTATGCCGTCTGAGATGGGCTACAGCCCATGGTCAAAAATGATGAAAAGCGAGGATTTGAAAAAAAGAAGAAAATCACTCCGAGACCATGGGCTATATATAGTCCATTGTCTCGAGTGATTTTCGTAATTTTTTCAAATCCTCAAAAATGATGAAAAACGGCATGCTATAGTATGCCGTCTGAGATGGGCTACAGCCCATGGTCAAAAATGATGAAAAACGAGGATTTGAAAAAAAAAGGCGTGACGGAAAAGCGTGGCGGGAAAGCGTGACGTAAAACCACACTAACTACATGATAAAACTACAGGATAAAACTACATGATAAACTACAGGATAAAATGACATGATAAAACTACAGGATAAAACTACAGGATAAAACTACAGGATAAAACTACATGAAAAACTACATGATAAAACTACAGGATAAACTACATGATGATACAATGATACAATGATGATAAATGATAAATGATGATAAGTGATAAATGATGATAAATGATAAATGATGATGAATGATGATAAACGATAGGCATATAAGCTTTAAGCTTACGCCTATTCGTTTTCGATCGTGAAAAAAAAAAGTTTTGTAATTGTCTAAACTGAATAGATCGAAATAAACCATTCATTCATTCATTCATTCATTCATTCATTCCATTCATTCATACATGATAAATGATGATAAATGATAAATGATGATAAATGATACATGATGATAAATGATAATACATGATAAATGATGATAAATGGAAATGATGATAAATGATGATAAATGATGAATGATGATAAATGATAAATGATGATAAATGATGATAAATGATGAATGATGATAAATGATAATACATGATAAATGACGATAAATGGAAATGATGATAAATGATAAATGATGATAAATGATGAATGATGATAAATGATGAATGATAAAATGATGAATGATAAATGATAAATGATGATAAATGATAAATGATGATAAATGATAAATGATGATAAATGATGATAAATGATAAATGATGATAAATGATGATAAATGATAAATGATGATGAATGATAAATGATAAATGATGATAAATGATGATAAATGATGATAAATGATAAATGATAAATGATGATAAATTATAAATGATGATAAATGATGATGAATGATGATAAAATTTGAAAATGATGATAAATGATAAATGATGATAAATGATGATAAATGATGATAAATGATTAATGATAAATGATGATAAATGATAAATGATGATAAATGATGATAAATGATGATAAATGATGATAAATGATGAAAATGATGATAAATGATAAATGATAAATGATGATAAATGATGATAAATGATGATAAATGATGAAAATGATGATAAATGATGATAAATGAAAAATTATAAATGATTATAAATGATTATAAATGATTATAAATGATAAATGATTATAAATGATGATACATGATAAATGATGATAAATGATAGATGATAAATGATAAATGATGATAAATAATAAACGATAAATGATAAATGATAAATGATAAATGATAAATGATAAATGATAAATGATGATAAATGATTAATGATGAATGATTAATGATAAATGATGATAAATGATAAATGATGATAAATGATACATGATAAATGATAAATGATAAATGATAAATGATAAATGATGATAAATGATAAATGATGATAAATGAAAATTATGATAAATGATGAAAATTATGATAAATGAAAAATTATGAAAGATGATAAATGATTATAAATGATGATAAATGATAAATGATGATAAATGATAAATGATGATACATGATAAATGATGATAAATGATGATAGATGATAAATGATAAATGATGATAAATAATAAATGATAATTGATGATAGATGATAAATGATAAATGATGATAAATAATTTATTCATCATTGTTGAGGATTTGAGAAAAATCACACCGTGTGAACTGAGTGGTGTAAGGTCTTATATAGACTGATCAGCTGCGGTCTGACGTAATGTCTGACGTAATGAAATCACACCCGTGTGAACTGGGTGACCATAGCAACCATGCTCATTTTCTTTGGTACGAACAGACACAGGTACATTTTTTGAGTGGTGTAAACCACTCCTACAACTGGCTTTGTTAGTGCAGAAAAAATTAGCATGGTTGCTATGTTCACCCGGTTCACCCGGGTGTGATTTCATTACGTCAGACATGATTTCATTACGTCAGACATGATTTCATTACGTCAGACAGGCTATATAAGACCTTACACCACTCAGTTCACACAGGTGTGATTTTTTTTGGTACGAACAGACACGGGTACAAAGCCAGTTGTTGGAGTGGTTTACACCACTCAAAAAAGGTGAAAATCTCGGAAAGCGAAAGGCTATAGTCCAAGGTCTCGGAGGGCATGCTATAGTATGTCGTTTTTCACGATTTCGGAGGATTTGAAAAAAAGGTGAAAATCACGGAAAGCGAAAGGCTATAGTCCATGGTCTCGGAGTGAACAGAAATCATAAGTAATAAATAGACTTGGTAGCCTAACTGTAGGGAGTACAAACAGAGAACCTTGGGGTTATCATCTATGAAAAGGCAACACAATGAGCAGAACATTTAAATAAACCATGTAAATACAACAAATTGAGCAGAGCACTGCAGGGACTTGAACCCCGTTCTGGTAAACCAGGAGTACCACACCAGTGCCTTTGTTTTGTTGTAATTTACAGGTCCATTATTTTCATCTTTCTCAAATCCTGCAAAATCATGAAAAACGACATGCGGTCCAAAACCATGGACTACTACTACAGTATGCCCTTTTTTCGGGATTTTCATCTTTTTTTCAAATCCTTCAAAATCATGAAAAACGGCATACCGTCCGAGACCATGGACGTGTTGTGTATGTATGTCGTGTATGTCATGTGTGTATGTCCTGTGTGTATGTCGTGTATGTATGTGTGTATGTATGTCGTGTATGTCGTGATTCTCATGATTTTCATTTTTTCAAATCCACCAAAATCATGAGCTTGTAGATCTGATTTGTTTTTGCTAATGTTCCCCTCAGGTTTGAGCTGGAAATAACAACTGTGATAGAGCTATTGGGAAACATGGCTGTGGTGTGAGAAATGACAACGGCGAACGTCTTGTCTGCCTAGAAAACAACTGCGTAGTTGGTGGTACCATCTTTCCACATAACATCCACAAACTCACTTGGAAGTCACCTGATGGACTTACAACCAACCAGATTGACCACATCATAATCAACAGGAAGTGGCGCACGTCCCTCCAAGATGTTAGAGTTTGTCGTGGTGCCGATGCCAACAGCGACCACTATCTGGTGACGGCCAACATCAAGCTGAAACTCCGGAAAAACCACAGGGTCAATGAAGGAGACAACTTGACATCAGCAAACTGAAATGGCCACAAGGAGTTTACGTTGGAGCTGAGGAACCGCTTCAGTGCTCTTGGTGCTATCTAGCTGACCCAACTGATGATATCCACACCAAATGGGAAGTCATCAAAAACACCTATGTTGAGACAGCTACCAAAGTCCTGGGATATAGAACAAAGAACAGCAAGGAGTGGCTGACACTGGAACTTGGAAGAAAATTGAGCAAAGAAAACAACTAAAAGCCAAGATACTCAACACGAAGTCACTGAGGCTCCAGAAACAGGTCCAAGAAGCCTATACAATCAAAGATAAGGAGGTCAAAAAGCAGAACAAGCAGCAGCAAGAGGTGAAATGAGTGTTGTGTATAAAATCACCAAACAACTCAGTGGAAAGAACCTCAGCCACTCTGCTCCTGTAAAAGATAAAGCTGGGAACAACCTCTTAACCGAGAGCGAACAGGCAGCAAGATGGGTTGAGCACTTCCGCGAAGTCCTCAATTGCCCTGAACCAGAACACTCTGCTACCCCGACACCGGCACATAACTTACTCAACATCAACATCAGCCCCCCAACTGAAACAGAGGTTAAGAGTGCCATTAAAGCAACTAAGAGTGGGAAAGCTGCAGGTAGCGACTCCATTCACGCTGAGATAATCTTCTCACATTAACACAAACTCAACATCAAAGGCAGTCAAATTGGTTCCAATTGAGGTCAAACCACTGCACTAATTAGTAGGGTCCACAACAGGTGTATCTCCAACAGGCAAAGTCTAATTAGGCACAAGCCAGCATGGCCAAACAATAATTGACATAAACTTAAATTGTACTTTCTTACAATTGGCAACAATAAGTTACATTTAGGAAAGAATCAACAAACACAAATCACAAGCGGTTTCACAAACCCTACTGTTACCCATGTTTTGATTGTAATCTGTAATGTCTTGAAACAAACTTACATGTCATACATATACATCTTGCAGCACTGTACAATCATTTTAAGAAACCTAAACAGAAACTTAGTCTCATGACTCTCAAGGTCCTGTGTGAGGCGAGAATAATTCTGCTGCTGCTATCTCTGAAGCTCAAACCAGAATGACAAAACAAGGAAGTGTTACAAGTAAAGGCTCCTCCTAGAGGAACTAAGTGTCCATAAAGCAGTATAAGGTCGCCCCCTAGTGGGCTAGGTGGCCATGGGGCAGAACACTCCACCAATCACACCCACCTGCAAGAGAAGACGGATAGGACTGATCGATTTGCTAAGCAGATAGGTCTGAACATCAACATCTCCAAAACCCAAGTGATGTGCACACACCAAACACCACATGCACCAATCACTGTGGATGGTAACTCCCTTGACTACGTTGAGGAGTTCACGTATCTGGGAAGTCTCCACAGTAAGGACAATGCGTGCAGCAGGGACATCAGTATAAGGCTCGGAAAAGCTTGCAGCACATTTGCAAGCCTCCAGACCATCTGGAAATCGAAGCAATACAACCTAAAAACCAAGATCAAACTGTATAACAGCAACGTTAAGTCAGTTTTGCTGTATGGCTCAGAATGCTGGCGAGTGGTGGAGAGCGACATGAATAAAATCAACTCATTCCACAATGGGTGCCTCCGGAAGATATGTCGCATCTTTTGGCCAGAAAAGATCTCCAACGAGGACCTGTACCTAAAGACTGTTTGTAAAAACTGTTACAATGTGGTACTGGAAATCAAACAGAAATTTGCTAGTTTTTCCTTTTTTTGTTCAGAATTGAAAAATGGGAAAACACTAACAGAAAAATCACAAATATTGTGGTGCCTTAGTATAATTCTGTTTGAGTCCAGCAAATAGAAATTTTCGAATTTTACCTTTTTTTGTTCAGAATTGAAAAATGTGAAAACGTTAATCAAAAAATCACAAAAACTGGTCAACCTTATATGGTAGTCCAATTTGAATCCAGCAAACAGAAATGTACTAATTTTTAATTTTGTTTTTCTTCCGAATTGCAATTTGGTTCAATTGAATCCCACAAACAAAACGTGGCTTATTTTTCTGTTTTTTAAATATTCAGTCTGATTCCACACAGTGCTCCATTTGTTTCTGAATAAAAAAATGAAGTCACGTGTCTATTCTGTTCCCTGGTCACATGATGAATGATGATAAACGATAGGCATACATAAGCTTTAAGCTTATGCCTATTCGTTTTCGATCGTGTTTAAAAAAATGAAAAAAAAAAAAAGTTTTGTAATTATTGTCTAAACTGAATAGATCGAAATAAACCATTCATTCATTCATTCATTCATTCCATTCATTCATAAATGATAAATGATAAATGATGATTAATGATAAATGATGATAAATGATAATACATGATAAATGATGATAAATGGAAATGATGATAAATGATGATAAATGATGAATGATGATAAATGATAAATGATGATAAATGATGAATGATGATAAATGATAATACATGATAAATGATGATAAATGGATTATCATGTTAAATCACATGGTCTTGGTCCTTCTACAACTTCAAAATAAAATACTAGAAGTTAGGCAGGTTTGAAGACTGATAGATTGATAGATTGACATTTCAATCTATCAATCAGATTTTACGGGGGCCAGTTTCGAATTGCAGCCATCCGTAGGTGCCCTTTGAGAGCGGTTTTGAAGGAGTCAAGGGATTTGCATGTCTTAATGACTGTTGGTAGGGCGTTCCACATTTTGGTGTCATAGGAGCGAAAATAATTTAGTCCCTTGTTTGTGCCGAATCTGGGTTGTACAATGTACATGGTTCGTTGCACTCCCTCTGGTGTTGTGGGTGTGGACTTCGTTAACATTAAGGAAGTATCTAGACAGGTACATGGGTATCTTGGTGGTGTATCGAATCTTGTGGACCAGACCCATTGCAAGATGCTTAGGGTCGTCGACCCTAAGCCATTCCAGCCTGTCAAAGTGGGCAGGGGTGAGGTGGGTTCGGGGGGTGAGGCCAAGTAGGAGCCTGACCAGTTTGTTTTGGGAAGTCTGGAGCCTAGTTTTAAGGGCCTTTGAGGTGCTGTGGTACCAGGAGGTGCATGCATAGTCAAAGAAACCTTGTACGAGGGCTCCTGTTAAGGTCTTCAAGGTGTTTTTGTTGACCAGTGAGGAGATCCTGTAAAGGAATCTTGTTCTTTGGTTGACTTTTTTGATCAACGTTGGTGGCCATTTTATCACCGGAAAGATTAGCCTCCAGGATGGAACCTAGGTAGGTAATTTCATCTTTACGTGTGATAACATTGTCACCCACTCTAACCAAGAAGCCATTTGCCTTGCTGAGATTACTATTAGAGCCAAAGAGAATGGATTCAGTTTTTCCCAGGTGTAAAGATAGCTTGTTATCAGCGAGCCAGGTGCAGATTCTACCGAGTTCAGAGCTGAGGGCCTTTTCAACCTGCAGTTTGTTCCTGTCCGAGACTAGCAGTGCCGAGTCATCTGCGAACAGGAACAAGTTGCAGTCACAAGCTGAAGTCATGTCGTTAACATATATTAGGAACAGTAAAGGCCCTAGTATGCTTCCTTGTGGAACGCCACAGCTCACTGGGAGGGGGGGGGGGGGGGGGCAGTCTTCCATTCACCTCCACCATCTGTTCTCTCCCCTCCAGGTAGGATTGCATCCAGCTCACTGATGTGCTATCGAAACCAATTGCTTTAAGCTTGTTAACCAGTATGGAGTGGTTCACGGTGTCAAAAGCCTTTTGGAGGTCCAGCATGACCATGCCGCAGTATTTGCCAGCATCCACCTCATGTTTGATGTGGTCGCTCAAATAGAGAAGGCATGTGTCAGTGGAGTGGGATGTTCTGAAGCCAGATTGGAACTCGTACATTAATTTATTTGTGGCAAGATACTTTTCAACCTGTTCATAGACTATTTTTTCCATCACTTTCGAGATGGAGCTTAGAATAAAAATAGGGCGGTAGTTGCCGGGGTCTAATTTACTCCCTTTCTTGTGCAAGGGGGTTACTTTGGCCAGTTTGAAATCTTGGGGGACCTGTCCCTGTTTGATGGAGAGGTTTACTATGTGGGTGATAATTGAAGCTATAGAGATGGCTGAGTCTCTGAGAAATTTGGAAGGAATATTGTCATGGCCAGTGGCCTTGTGGGGTTGGAGGGCACTCATTTTCATAATTACCTCATCAGTTGTTACCATAACTAGTTTAAAATCATCTTTACAAACACCTAGGTTTCTGTAGAAGAGCCCAGAGTGGGAGGGCAGTTTGTTAACTAGAGTTGTTGCTATGTTTGTAAAGAAGATGTTCACGTAGTTGGCCACATCAAGCTTGTCAGTGATGAGAGTGTCGTTCGATTTGATGTTTATGTTTGAAAACCTGGTTTTTAGTTTCTGAACGCAGCCTAGTTGATTGTTTAGTAGCTTCCAGAGCTCACGAGGATTGTTTTTGTTTTCCTCTGCTTTATCATTGATAAAGTTACTTTTAGCTGATTTAGTCATGGTAGTTACAATGTTTCTTAGCTTGTTTCGTTGGGTTTTTAGGATGCCCAGTTGGGTGTGGAGATCACTGTCGAAGCGCTTGGCTAACTAACTTGGACTTGCATTTAAGAAGTTCAGAGCATTTTTTGTCTCTGGCTTTCATTGCAGTCAGTATGTCCGAATTCATCCATGGCTCCGAGCGGGTTCGCTAGAAAGGTCAAAACGCCACGATGCGCTTTTTTCATCGCTAGAAAGGTCAAAAGGTCAAAGGTCAAAAGGTCAAAGGTCACGATGCGCCACAATGCGCTTTTTTGCGCACTAGAAAGGTCAAAACGCCACGATGCGCTTTTTTCATCGCTAGAAAGGTTTAAAGGGTCAAAGGTCAAAAGGTCAAAGGTCAAAACGCCACGATGCGCTTTTTTCATCGCTAGAAAGGTCAAAACGCCACGATGCGCTTTTTTCATCGCTAGAAAGGTCAAAACGCCACGATGCGCTTTTTTCATCGCTAGAAAGGTCAAAACGCCACGATGCGCTTTTTTCATCGCTAGAAAGGTCAAAACGCCACGATGCGCTTTTTTCATCGCTAGAAAGGTCAAAACGCCACGATGCGCTTTTTTCATCGCTAGAAAGGTCAAAACGCCACGATGCACTTGTTTCATCGCTAGAAAGGTCAAAAGGTCAAAGGTCAAAAGGTCAAAGGTCAAAACGCCACGATGCGTTTTTTTCATCGCTAGAAAGGTCAAAACGCCACGATGCGCTTTTTCATCGCTAGAAAGGTCAAAAGGTGAAAGGTCAAAAGGTCAAAAGGTCAAAAGGTCAAAACGCCACGATGCGCTTTTTTCATCGCTAGAAAGGTCAAAACGCCACGATGCGCTTTTTTCATCGCTAGAAAGGTCAAAATGCCACGATGCGCTTTTTTCATCGCTAGAAAGGTCAAAACCTTTGACCTTTTGACCTTTCTAGCGATGAAAAAAGTGCATTGTGACGTTTTGACCTTTGACCTTTTGACCTTTTGACCTTTCTAGCGATGAAAAGGCGCATCGTGGCGTTTTGACCTTTGACCTTTTGACCTTTCTAGCGATTAAAAAAGCGCATCGTGGCGTTTTGACCTTTCTAGCGATGAAAAAAGCGCATCGTGGCATTTTGACCTTTTGACCTTTGACCTTTTGACCTTTCTAGCGATGAAAAAAGTGCATCGTGTCGTTTTGACCTTTGACCTTTTGTTTGACCTTTCTAGCGATGAAAAAAGCGCATCGTCGCGTTTTGGCATTTCTAGCGATGAAAAACGTGCATCGTCGCGTTTTGGCATTTCTAGCGATGAAAAACGCGCATCGTCGCGTTTTGGCATTTCTAGCGATGAAAAACGCGCATCGTCGCGTTTTGGGCTTTCTCGCCATGAAAAACGCGTATCGTCGCGTTTTGGGCTTTCTAACGATGAAAAACGCTCATCGTATGTTGCGGCTAGCATAACAAGCTAGCATTGTACGTCGCTCAGTGAGAGTCGGCCAGACAGAGACGGAGTTGTTGTTTATATATGTACTATTAGTTTAAAAGCTAACAAGATGCCTAGGCGTTGCGTTATCGGCGGGTGCAGTAACTCGCAGTGTGATAATGTATCTTTGCACTTTTGGACAAAAAACTAGAAGATTGCTCGCAAGTGGGACCGCTTTGCTCGGATCAAAAGAGCAGACTGGATCAAGGGGACCCCGGGCGTCTCGACGATATGTGGGGCCCACTTTATTCCGAGTGATTTTGATGGCTATGGCCAGTGGAAAGCTGGACTAAGCAAGCAGCTGAGACTGAAGAAGGATGCTGTTCCCACAATCAATGTTGCCGTTTCTGGTGCTCCACCATCAGCCACAGTTACCCAACCTCAACCTTCGCAGTCGCGAGCGTGTGCCATGATGGAGATAAACAGAGTGAGTGTTTACGTGTTATCGATGAATTTTTATTGTTTTCATAACCAACAATACTCCCGACGTTTATGGGCGGAGGTGGTTTACTATTTTCCACTTCTCACTAAACGGTGAGAAACGCGAAACGGTTCTACCTAGATGTTTTGAGAACTATGTGGTTTCTTTATTTGTCTTCTAAATCAGTGGTTCCCAAACTTTTTCATTTCAAACACCCCCAAATTACCCCGCGGACCCCCATTTGAAAAGATATGCCAGGGACCACCATAAGAAGATTTTTACGGCTCTAGCAGTGATTCTCAACCATTTTAATTTGAAGGACCCCCTTGTAATGGCATTTCTATCTCTGATACCCCAATTCATATTGTAAAATCAATGTTAATTTAGCTCTGTTAGTGTACAAATGAACCAACATTTGGACCCTAATAATGGGTCCATTTGGTTCCATTTGTACACTCTCAGAGTTAGATACTCGGCGCTATGTGAGCCTAATGGTAGCTATACCAAGGCTTCCAAATTGTATTTCTAATTTCTATACAAATCGGCTACCTCAGGTCGCCTTTTGACCCTACCTTATCCTCTATATTGGATCAGCACTGATGTGTATTATGCAGAAACATTCTACATGGAATTGTCATCACTAGAATTACATTACAACCTTTGCATATTTAATATTGATAGTTTATGTTCTGTGCTTTTGAATATAGTTGCTGGCACCTACTGTCACAAAGAGGATAGATGGCCCCACATCTGTATCTCACACTGATGTCATTGAGCCAACACCACATCTGGCTCCAGATGCAGGAGTGCGTCACCATGGCACACAGTGCTCATGGATACCAACTCCACATAAGAGCATCCGTGAGTGAACAAAACATTTTTGAGGGGCCCTAGCCCGTCCTATGTCCAGCTTTTGGTGTGTGTGTGTGTCGACAAATGAAATGCCCATTGACAACGAATGGACAATGTTACATCATAGTGTCTGATCAAATATAGAGATTTTATGTCATGATGCAAATTGTGATTGGCCATAATGAGATGTATGATAAGAGCACCCCTCACTTCACACGGGTGTGACTTTATTTAATATTCTCTAGTTAAATATCATGCAATACTTTGTCATTGTGTGTAAGTCTTAGAATACAATATTTTAATCTAATCTAACGTATAACTCTGCCTTGGCTCAATAACAGTAGCTGCTAATTTGACTGTAATTTTAGGTTGTCAAACCAGTTCTCCCGAGATGCTCTCCATTGGTGTGCAGTGTGACATTCTCTTGGACGAGCAAGAGAATGTAATAGAGTTGTATGAGGAGGAGGACGACACATTCTTGGAGCACGGAGACAATCAAGGACAAGACCACAAGACAAGCTGTAGCAGTAACAACACGTGTCTTTTAATTGGGTACAACCTTTGTTGATTCACTGAAACATCCGAGGGAATAGGTTGTAGTCAGATATACTGTAGATTTAAATGATACAGAAAAACAACAACACGTGGGCAAACTGAGATGCTAAAGAATTAAGTTAGTATGATAAAAATACAAAATATAAAATTTCCATACTTCAAAAGCAAAATTATACCTTATCAAATGTCATATTTATTTACAAAGTCAATAATAACTCCCCCCCCCCCAGAAAAAAGGAATGTCGCCCTTTGAAAAACTATCATAAATAAGAGCTTTTACATATGCAGAAGTAGTCTAGTTTCACATTTAAAAGTATTTTCCCTATACCCTCCCATTTACTGTTAAAGAAAAAAATCTATATTTTTTGGTAAAAAAAAAGAAAAAAAAGAAAAAGATCAGGAAAACAGATTCTTCCAGAAATGTTCACCAAGTAGAAGTAGGTCAGAGAGAGAGAGAGAGAGAGAGAGAGAGAGAGAGAGAGAGAGAGAGAGAAAATACAAAAAAAACCAACTAATTGTAATTTAACCTATCTTGGAGGATATCAAAAGAAAAGACATTCACAGGGGCCCCAAAACAACACCGGATCAATGTACAGATTTGAAATTCAGTCATCAGGAAAAATCAAGTCCCGGTAGTGGGTTATGCCTCAAGTCTGATTTATACTTAGGCCTAAAGTTGTGCACCAACAATATGCATCTACTGCACAAGCTCACAGTGAGTCGCGCTGCAACGCAATTTTGAGCTTTTAGATCGTCTAAGTTTGGCACCGAACCAAGTATAAACCATTCATATGGCCATATTAACAACTAAATTGGGAGTGAAACAAGGGATGCAATTTAAAGTGTAGACGCATGGCCTGGCATTCTACAGTGAAAGTGTTTGGTAGGTTTGTGCTGAAGTGATGTACAGTGCATGGCTCTAATGTTGCCCATTGATGTTGGACACCAATTAGCCTGAAATACTCATTTCACAGGATCTGGATTTGTTTGTTTTCATACGCTACAGGTCGCTTTCAGATACGTTTCTCAGAACTTACATTTGGGCCCTGGTCAGAATGTGGTAATAACCAACCCCAACCCCAAAACTAGAGTTATCATACTGTACTTTCACGTTTGGTTTTTGTTAAATTGTAAAAATAGCCGTTTTTTTATAGCCAATGTTCGTATATTTTACAATTTAACATTTCATCCAATCAGGAGTGAGAATCAATTTATCAGCTTCAATGTTATAGTGTTCCAATTCCAATTTTGTCTGCGATTTCACTCGTTTATCCTGTACGAGCACGAAGCTCCTGATTGGATGAAATTGGTATCCAGAAACAACATTTGTTTTCCGTTTACCAAAAAACCCAGAGAGACAGGGAGACCAATCTTACTGAACAAACCAACTCTACATCAATGATTACTATCAGCATATAATTAGTTTAAAAAAAAATATCACTTGCAAGCTGGGATTTCATTGACTGCGGCAGAGCACATTTTAAATTTCAGAAATCACAAATACAGAACCGAAATGAAAAAGCTTCCAGTTGTATAGCTTGTATACTTGGCCATGAACTTGCATCGCTCCCTCAAGGAGCCGCCATGGAAACTATGAATAATTTTCTGGTAGCGCTGCATGCAAAAAAACAACATAGAAATACATTTAAAAAAAAGAATCAAACTCGAGTGGCTCATTCCATGTTGTGCGTCAAACACAGGACTCGACCGTAGGCTTGGAAAGTTCTGTTTGTTTGTTCATGGTAACCGTGGGGGGGGGGGGGGGGGCTGGCAAGTATCACTCTGAATTCCGAAACATCGACTGATCGATGCTGATCGGTACTGATCAATACTGGCAAGCTGTGTTCTGCTCGCACGTGACATTCTGTATGAGCGGTCTGATTAAGGTCAGGTTATGCTTTGCGCGACAAAAGCGACGTCAAGCGTGTGGTCAGGGATGACGTGATGATTAGTTGGGGAGATGAAGCCTGAATTGGACTTTACGCTTAAATTCTGTTTTGGCGCAATGCGAAAACATCAACTCTCTCTCACCACCGCACCTTCCCACACCGCAGAATGATCCCACATCATTTCAGTCAGTTTCACATAGCGAGTCTTCTTGATCGGTGGCTATAATCACATGGCTCTGCAGTCCAAGCACCCTTAAAGGCCTCTTCCTCCCCCTCCCCCTGGTCCCTCATTTAAACAATCCACAGCAGTGGCAGTGCATCTTCACACGGTAAGCAAAACGCTGTAAAAAGTAAAAAAAGAAATTATTTAACCATGAGCCTTATTCCTCAGTCGTTCGTTTCCCTCTCTTCATTAGCCCCGCTCTCTCTCTCTCTCTCACACACACACACACACACACACACACACACACACACACACACACACACACACACACACACACACACACACACACACACACACACACACACACACACACACACACACACACACACACACACACACACACACACACACACACACACACCGGTATTACTGCTACTTTTCTTTTGGGGGGGGGGCATAATAAATCAGGCATAATAAACTCCAACACCTAATCTCTAAAAGGCCTAATTGCTAACCCCAAAACCCCTCATGAAATAATAGAAACGACAATTTCTCTTGGGAAACGGCCCTCACAATGTCTATTTCCTGAAAAGCTACTATGCTTGTGTATGGACATTTGGCCCGCGTGCACCGCGCGCACGCACACACGCGCACACGCACACACACACACACACACACACACACACACACACACACACACACACACACACACACACACACACACACACACACACAAGCTCCTCCTCTCTCCTGTTCAATGCTAAATCCAATAAGAGTCTCGTCTTTTTTTGTTTCTTTTTTTTCCCAGTGCAACACAGTGATCTATCCCCCACTCCACTCCAACTAGTCCACTCCACTCCACTCCACTCCCACCAAGTCCAGTCCAGTCCACACAACATCGACGACATGCCCACTCTCCATTAATCCGTTCCCTTTGTGGTCAAATGAAGTCCAGGGTACCAGTTCCAAGTTGGTTTCCCCTCCAGAAAACGTGCAGCCCCCAGTCGGGTCCTATAGTTCCTACAGTATGCAGTGGAGTGGGAGTCCATTGCTGTAGACCAGTGCTTCTCAAAGTAGGGTCTAGAGCGGACCCTCTCAGGGTTCCTTGAGGGGGTGGGGGGGTTCCAAATAGACCCTAATGCTGCGTTCATACTGGCCAAAAATAATACAAAAAGGTACAAAGCTGATATGTGTAGCTTTGCAACTTTGCAGCTGAAGTTGAAACCAGCTCAACTTTTCTTTTTGTAGCTCTTGCAGCAGCTACAAATGAATGGTAGTAGTAGACTGTATATCTTTGTATCTGGCCAGTGTGAACGCACCGTTACAGGTCTGTACTCTAACTCTGAGAGCGTACATATGGAACCGTGTAAACGGGTCCATTTGTATGCTCTCAAAGTTGGGGGGGGGGGGGGGGGGACCACCACTGGAGACTACACAAACTCCACATAGTTCTCTGGGATGAGGCCCATCCTCCCATCCAGCGTCCCCTCCAGCCAGCCGGGCTCCCTCGACGGATGAACTGCAGAGAAAAGAATCAGAATCATCTTTAAATTGCCACATGACATCACAGGTTTACAGGTGCAAAACAGTGGGTGAAATTTGTGTTTGGTCCATACCCTGTCTTTTTGATATTTTTATTGTTTCCAGAAGGAGAAAGAAGAGAAAGAAAATAAAGAAACGGTCGGGGGCAAGGGAAGGACAAATCCATCCAAACATTATGTACATGAGGTTTAGTTATTCATCTTGGCACAAGAATGTGTTCTCCAAAAATAGCCGATTTACAAGCTTGTAAGATCGGCTATTTTCTCAGAATGTTCCCTGTCTCAAGCTGAAGAAGTCCTAAGCTTGTAGATCACCGTACGATCCGTACGGTTTTGCAAAAGAATATAAGATGGGGCTTAAGTGGCTACTGCATGACACAGTTCCAGTGCTGTGTGAGCTGAGAACAAGATAAATCACTGAAGACTCTGCTTGTTTGCACGAAGAGCAAGCAGCTGAGCCTCAGCACTGTCCCGCCTCGGCGAGAAAGGGGGAAGTAAAAAAGACACAGGAAGTTGTTTGTCGCAGAGGAAAAACACCATGTGCAAGGCACTGAAGGGAAACCAAACTCACACAGAAACACTACTTGTGGGCTGTGTTACCACAGACTCGCATCAAAGACGGGTAAATTGTTGCCGGAAAACACGAGACAGAGCGGGTGTTTTTGTCTGTGATATTTCTTGTTTGTTTTTTTCCACCCTAAATGACTTGCAAGTATGAATGCAACTAAGTCTATTTACTTTTACAATTGACAATGTAGGAAAATTCTACATTGTCAATTGTAAAAGTAAATTATACTTATACTTCCACAACAATTAGATACAGAACTTTAGTTATATGTTACTTTAGATTTTGTATTATTACCAAACATAAATACGTTGGGCCCTATATTATACACTCCACATGTTCACAACGTGCCGCAACGATGCGTTGTGCGCTTGTATATCTGCTATTTCCAAAGCATTTTGATTATGTTTTTTAAATTAAAACAATAACTTTTGCAACTTTAGCATCTGCATGATGAATAATTTTAGTTTGGGTATTTTAAAGTATATTTTGATTTCATTATTGTAATGATACACTCAACTCACGATACGATACGTATCACGATATGAGGTTCACAATACTATTTTTCATGATATTCTGTTGAAAAGCTGTATATAGGAGCACCACATGCTCTCAAATAAAGCCTTTTCCTAAACGTCCAGCTGTACTGAGTGGCTGTAACGACCCGTTTACAACCAGGACGCCACAGTTTGAGAAGAGCTCATTTAAGAGCAGAACATAATCTTATTTTGTGTTTTATTACACAATGTTAAGAATGTCAAAATTCATAAAAGTCACAACGTTGGTGAGGTTGAGTTATAGAGGATTGTAAACGTACACAGTGGCTGGTGTTGTGGCTCGCTCTCACATGATGACCCCGTTGATTCCTGGCTGTCATGGATCTAATCTGTCTTTATTTATAGACCACAAAGTCATGGCATCGTCGCTGCCGTGTGGAAACCTTGTATGTCCAAAACCTCTTCTTATTTCATTATCTTAAAAAACAGGTGATCTGCAGGCTCACAAAGCGTTGCATTGTGACCTTCAACGCAGTGTGTAGGGCATGGGTAGGCAACCTTTGGCACAAAGGAGGGTGATCACTGGCACACTGGCATAAGTGTGTGGTTTTAAAAAAAAAATAGTAAAAAAGTCCCTAACATGTGTATGTATTAGATCCTGCACATACTCCTACATCCTACTATAAATGCGCCATGTCTCTGCGTACGTAGGTGTGTGCGTGTCTACGTGTGTGTACGGTTGTAATGCACGTAACTCGAGAACCGTTTGCCCCACCGACTACACATTCAACACACCCGTTCCACACCCCTACAGGGAGTGCAGTGCCAGGTATCGAGTCGGTCGGACCCACGGTTCTCCAGAACCACCACATAAGGCTCTGGTCAGGCTCTGCCAGTGGGCCTAATGAGGCCAACTCCTTTCACCTGTGCAATTTCCAGCCTCTGCCTCAGCCAATTGACTCTCAACCAATCAGGCTCTGCCAGTGGGCCGAATTGATTGCCAAGTACACTTTTCAGTTTGCAGTCTTCACACACAGGCACATACACAGATGTCCATGTGGGAGACCGGCTGACAGTTAAAACGGGTGCTATGACAACATATATCATTAGGTTCCCAAATTGCATCGTTCCCAAGTAGGCCGGTGGCCGACTGTGACGGGCACGTACAGGTCTAGTCCTACTATAAATGCGCCACGGCTCTGTGTGTCTGCGTGCGTGCGTGTGTGTGTGTGTGTGTACAGTTGTAATGCACATAACTCGAAAACCGCTTGCCCCACCAACTTCTAATTCGACACACGCGTTCCACACCCCCACAGGGAATGCAGTGCCCGGTATTGAGTCGGTCGGACCCACGGTTCTCCAGAACCACCACAAAAGGCTCTGCTCAGGCTCTGCCAGTGGGCCTAATCAGCCTAAGTCCCCTCACCTGTGCAATTCCCAGCCTCTGCCTCAGCCAATTGATTGCCATGGCAACCCCACACCTGCAAATTGATTACTTAACCAGTACACTTTTCACAGTCAATCAGTTTGCCCTCTTCACACACAGGCAGACAGGCAGATACAGAGATCTCCATATACAGTATGGGCACAAAAGGGACACAGACAGATAGTTAAAACGGGTGCTATGACAACGGGTATTATTAGGTTCCCAAGTTGCATCGTTCTCAAGTAGGCCGGTGGACGACGGGCACCTACAGATCTAGTTCATTAAAATGCTGAACTTTGACTGGAGAGGGAGTCTGGGAGATGATCTAATGATCATTATAAGAATATGAAAGAAAATATTTAAAGAGAAGAGGGGGAAAGGTTATATTCGTGTTTTTTTAACGTTGTTTCATTAAAATGAATGATGACATGGAACACTGACTATCTAGAAAATAAAAATCACACCCGTGTGAAGTGAGGGGCACTCTTATCATCCTACATTATCCATTCATTGTCAATGGGAATTTAATCACTTCACTTTCAAAACGGTTGCAGATCCCTGGTGTAGGGTGTAAAGTGGTTAAAGATATCGTTTGTCGCATATTTTAACTTCTTGTGTCTTTTCGTAAATTAACGCCTGATCGATCACACCGCAGTCGCACAAAAGTAGCAGATCTGCAAGCTCGAAACGCGGCGATACTTTAGCTATTTCTTAATTTGAATCCTGAAGTTTTGGAATTTGGATATGCCGTATTAGGTTTCCAGCCAACAGATGATATCTACTCACGCTGCCACCATCACGTTCCTTTGGCAAATTGATTTGATTCTTTATTAACACAATAATTGCCAAACCCGCGATTTCTCGGGATTCGTGCTTGCAACCAGAAATCTTGGGTTTCTTTAATGTAATTTAATCCAGAACCGGTTCGTTTACCGATTGTTAGCTGTTTTTAGCATCCATCGCTAGCCTCCGGTGGCTCCCATGGTGTGATGTTATCGAATATCCAAAATCTCCCCGCACACGCGCACGATTTAAAGCATCTGTAGGGGCTCAGATTGAGATGTTTGGAGCTTAATACCAGTAAGACGACTTTATTTTTTCTTTCCATCTGTTGTTGTTGTTGTGGGGAAGTAACTCCAGAGAGTGTTGTGACTATCGCTTCCTGCTTGCGCTTACCTTTCTTAAAGCCGCAGCGCCCGCCGCCCTGTGTGTATATGTACAATGTATATTATATATATACACTGTACATATATTTCCATACATACACACATATATATAATGTTTTCAAGATTCAAATTGAAAAATCACACCTGTGTGAACTGAGCGGTGCAGGCTGCTTAAACACACCTTGCAGCTGTTTGTACTCCAAACAGACATACAGACATACATACACACGCAGTCTGTTATTGGAGCGGTTAGGCACCACTCAAAAATAGCAAAAGTAGCCCATCGACAAGCTGGCTCTGGATCTGCTACTTTTAAAGCTTCTGTGCTGCAGTATGATCAAGTAGGGCGTTACTTTGAAGAAGAAAAAATGAAAGAATGAAGAAAGAATGAAAAAAAAAAAGAAACACAAAAAGTTAGAATATGGAGATATTGCCTAAGTATGATGTAGTCAATGTCGGCCTAGAGTCAAAGAGGTCAAAGGTAAGGCCAAGCGAGTCTAGGCCACCGATCAACAAGTTCTCCGGATTTCATCATGTCAAACAGAAGAAGACAAAATATTGATGAATCCTTCGTATTAGTATTATGAAATAAATACGTAGATAGTTGGGCATATTGTGACGCTTATAAGCTTGATTCAACGTCACATGCCTTCATTGCCGAGCAGCAATTTCATAAACAATAGCCTTGACCCGGCCCCAACAACGGATACATACAATTTACAAAACAAAACACAAAAAGTTAGAACATTGACATAAAAGGATTCTGCCCGACAGCAACGATAAGAGACCTTGGGCTTGTTGCTGTAAAGTTCTAAAATCCTCTGTCGGGTGAAAACCTCATATGAGGTTTGCTCAGAATTGTATTGAAAGGATAGCCCCTTGAGATGCAACATCTCATTTTAGAGGGGGTCCCATACACAGTGAAACACATTACATACAGTACAGTGCAGTTACACAAATAGACAATACAGACATGTACAGATACAGTTAGCTTGCTCATCCTCTCCCACCCACTCCCCCATCCCCCCAACTCTCTCTAGACAAGCAGATTGAGAGTACAGTACAGTGACTTGAACAGGGGTCAGAAGTAAACAGCAGTACAGGCAGTGTTAGTAGCATGTTTCCACCCGACAGAGGATTTTACATTTTATTTATGTCCAAATAGCCTACTGCTGCTTTTCATGATTCAAATTCATGAATAGCAAAAGTAGCACATCAAAAAGCTCAAAGTGGATCTGCTACTTTTGCTGATCAAGTACCAGCATTCATTTATTTTTTCCCCACCATTGTCGTGCCTAATTTGCCTTTGTCTCCACTGAAATGCCACCACTGAACAGTGATGGATAGTACCTAAATACTCAAGTAATGTACTTTAAATAGGCCTACAATTTTGTGGATTTCTTTATTATTATTATTTCTTTTTCAATATTATTTTTCCAATAGTATATCCAATTGTCAATTCTATTCCACTGCATCTCAGAGACAAATGTTGTACTTTTTACTCCAGTGCAATTATTTGAAACCTTTAGGTACTAGTTAGGCCTACTATGTAGATTTTGATTATTACAGGACAAACATTAACCACTTCAGCATACCACATACATTTTGGACATTTGAAAATAGCAGATCTACAAGATCACAGCTTCCAGCTTGTAGATCTACTATTTTCTAAATGTTGTTGTGTATACATTTTCTAAATGGGACATTTTAGCACAATGAGTAGGCCTACTTTCACTGTTAATACTTTGAAATGTTATGCAACTACACTTTGAATAAGGCGCTTTTATAGTATTTTTGCATTGCAGTATTGATAATTTTACTCAAGTAGAACATGTGAGTACTTCTTCCATGAATTGCCACCCACGCAAATGCCCCCCTTTATCCATGACAAGGCTTGCCTTGGACTTTCTGAAGTGCCAATGGATGACTGTTTGAATTTGTCATAATGTCGCATCTGTGTTTTTTTTGTTTTTCTTTAAGCGTGTTTCTAGTGTAGTTCCTTATTAGTGTGCAACCAGACTATTGTAATTGTAACACTTTATTTCTTTCTTTCTTTTTACTGGAGTAAGACAAAACTTTGCCGCACTACTAGTCCCACAGTTTTGACTGTACGCACTTGAGCCATGTCAAATCGACCGGAAAAAATCAGAATGGTGTGCTTGTATTTTGCTAAGAGAAATGTTGTATAGTTTAATTGATATTAATTTATGTGTGCATTACATTTCCCCATTGACATGAATGGGAAAATGCAAAAAATCACATTCAAGTATTTTTTCCTCAGAGACTGTAAGCACTATAGTTACAAAACGTGGAGGGTAGGTTCATAATAATTACTAAAATGAATTAACTTATAATGTTATCGGTCGGCCTCATGGTGGCGCTAGAACAGCCCACTTTACGCCCAAAATTCCCCTTTCCCTGGATTCCTTGGGTCATGACGCATCTCCCAATATAGGCCACGCCCATTTCCGTCATGATAGATTTTCCGCCACTTTGAATTTTCTCCAAAACACACTTTTTGCTTTTCTTCCTACAGATTATATATATATATATATATATATATATATATATATACATATACATATATATATATATATATATATATATATATACATATATATATATAATGTTTTCAAGATTCAAATTGAAAAATCACACCCGTGTGAACTGAGCGGTGCAGGCTGCTTAAACACACCTTGCAGCTGTTTGTACTCCAAACAGACATACAGACATACATACACACACACAGTCTGTTATTGCAGGGGTTCTCAACGTTTTTGGCCGGGGACCCCCGGAAATGCTTTGGCAATGTCTCGGGACCCCCGCCCCGCCCCCTCCCGACCCCCAATATAAATTGACTGCTACAATAACCTTAAACCATTTTGGGCGGGAACCTCTTTTGGTGTTTTAAGCATTGTTATAATTTAGCTATTGAAAAATAGCAGATCTACAAGCTCATAGCGCGCCACCGAGTGGCGCGCTACGAGCTTGTAGGTCTGCTATTTTTGAAAAATCGTGAAAATAAAATTTAAAAAACAATATTTCTTTTTTCTTTTTCTTTTTTAAATAATTTGCGGACCCCCTAAAATAATTTGGCGACCCCCCGAGGGGTCGCGACCCACGGGTTGAGAACCCCTGTGTTATTGGAGCGGTTAGGCACCACTCAAAAATAGCAAAAGTAGCCCATCGACAAGCTGGCTCTGGATCTGCTACTTTTAAAGCTTCTGTGCTGCAGTATGATCAAGTAGGGCGTTACTTTGAAGAAGAAAAAATGAAAGAATGGGAAAAAAAAAAAGAAAAAAAAACACAAAAAGTTAGAATATGGAGATATTGCCTAAGTATGATGTAGTCAATGTCGGCCTAGAGTCAAAGAGGTCAAAGGTAAGGCCAAGCGAGTCTAGGCCACCGATCAACAAGTTCTCCGGATTTCATCATGTCAAACAGAAGAAGACAAAATATTGATGAATCCTTCGTATTAGTATTATGAAATAAATACGTAGATAGTTGGGCATAATTATTGTGACGCTTATAAGCTTGATTCGTCACATGCCTTCATTACCGAGCAGCAATTTTATAAACAATAGCCTTGACCCGGCCCCAACAACGGATACATACAATTTACAAAACAAAACACAAAAAGTTAGAACATTGACATAAAAGGATTCTGCCCGACAGCAACGATAAGAGACCTTGGGCTTGTTGCTGTAAAGTTGTAAAATCCTCTGTCGGGTGAAAACCTCATATGAGGTTTGCTCAGAATTGTATTGAAAGGATAGCCACTTGAGATGCAACATCTCATTTTAGAGGGGGTCCCATACACAGTGAAACACATTACATACAGTACAGTGCAGTTACACAAATAGACAATACAGACATGTACAGATACAGTTAGCTTGCTCATCCTCTCCCACCCACTCCCCCATCCCCCCAACTCTCTCTAGACAAGCAGATTGAGAGTACAGTACAGTGACTTGAACAGGGGTCAGAAGTAAACAGCAGTACAGGCAGTGTTAGTAGCATGTTTCCACCCGACAGAGGATTTTACATTTTATTTATGTCCAAATAGCCTACTGCTGCTTTTCATGATTCAAATTCATGAATAGCAAAAGTAGCACATCAAAAAGCTCAAAGTGGATCTGCTACTTTTGCTGATCAAGTACCAGCATTCATTTATTTTTTCCCCACCATTGTCGTGCCTAATTTGCCTTTGTCTCCACTGAAATGCCACCACTGAACAGTGATGGATAGTACCTAAATACTCAAGTAATGCACTTTAAATAGGCCTACAATTTTGTGGATTTCTTTGTTATTTTTCCAATAGTATATCCAATTGTCAATTCTATTCCACTGCATCTCAGAGACAAATATTGTACTTTTTACTCCAGTGCAATTCTTTGAAACCTTTAGGTACTAGTTAGGCCTACTATGTAGATTTTGATTATTACAGGACAAACATTAACCACTTCAGCATACCACATACATTTTGGACATTTGAAAATAGCAGATCTACAAGATCACAGCTTCCAGCTTGTAGATCTACTATGTTCTAAATGTTGTTGTGTATACATTTTCTAAATGGGACATTTTAGCAAAATGAGTAGGCCTACTTTCACTGTTAAAGGTATATTCAGTGAGTTTACTTAATTCAAATATCACTTATTCTTTATTTTTTTCTGGATAATCCTCCCTACTATAGAGTGTGCTGACCATATAAGGAGTTCCTCCCTGTCCCCAGTGAGCCCCTGGGGTCAAAAAACCCTAGTTTCAGTTTTGGTGGCGGGTGGCAAAGCATTCATCCAATCAGGATGAGAGGGGCCTTCCTCCAATCATGATCGACTGGGGGCGGGCCTTGGTGCACATGCTGTTGGCCTGTTGCACTTCCCCCCACTGTAGAGCGTGCATGTGCACATTTTGTTACCGGGGCGGACTGGGTGGTTTTCCAAATCACCCAAATCACTGAATGCTCCTTTAATACTTTGAAATGTTACGCAACTACACTTTGAATAAGGCGCTTTTATAGTATTTTTGCATTGCAGTATTGATGATTTTACTCAAGTAGAACATGTGAGTACTTCTTCCATGAATTGCCACAAACGCAAATGCCCCACTTTATCCATGACAAGGCTTGCCTTGGACTTTCTGAAGTGCCAATGGATGACTGTTTGAATTTGTCATAATGTCGCATCTGTGTTTTTTTTGTTTTTCTTTAAGCGTGTTTCTAGTGTAGTTCCTTATTAGTGTGGTTGCCAGACTATTGTAATTGTAACACTTTATTTCTTTCTTTCTTTTTACTGGAGTAAGACAAAACTTTGCCGCACTACTAGTCCCACAGTTTTGACTGTACGCACTTGAGCCATGTCAAATCGACCGGAAAAAATCAGAATGGTGTGCTTGTATTTTGCTAAGAGAAATGTTGTATAGTTTAATTGATATTAATTTATTCGTGCATTAAATTTCCCCATTGACATGAATGGGAAAATGCAAAAAATCACATTCAAGTATTTTTTCCTCAGAGACTGTAAGCACTATAGTTACAAAACTTGGAGGGTAGGTTCATAATAATTACTAAAATTAATTAACTTATAATGTTATCGGTCGGCCTCATGGTGGCGCTAGAACAGCCCACTTTACACCCAAAATTCCCCTTTCCCTGGATTCCTTGGGTCATGACGCAACTCCCAATATAGGCCACGCCCATTTCCGTCATGATAGATTTTCCGCCACTATGAATTTTCTCCAAAACACACTTTTTGCTTTTCCTCCTACAGATTTTGTCCAAATCTCACAAAAATCTGTACACATGATCTCTGGACCTTTCCGATGAAAACTCGAACGGCAGAATTTTGATAGTGCGTATCGTTCGGCCGTAATCGGCTTCCAAAGTTAGTGGGAGGGGCCTACTTTACAAAAAACGCCACAAATCACGAACGGAATGTCCAATCCATCCCAAATTTGAATCACTTGTCACGGGTGGGTTACTCAACCCAGAGCCAAAAGCAATTCCATTTTCATCCATAGGGGGCGCCGTAAATGCGAAAAATTAACCATTTGTCGCAAAAACATGATTTTTGGGGGATAAATCCCCTCCGAATTACTTACGCATGATCACAGGGTTGACGTGACATTGTAATTGGCTGGCAACATTAGTGGGAGGGGCCTATGTAAGTCATAAATGACTGTCATTGGAATGCAAATGAAAGAGAGATGTACTGTAGTAATGTAAACCACTTGTAAACAGACAGACAGACCTTGCACATCTAATTACATTTGGTAATGTTAAAGAAAAGGCTGAGATTTGTGTCCAAAATCTCCCTGCACACGCGCACGATTTAAAGCATCTGTAGGGGCTCAGATTGAGATAAAGGACGATGTTTGGAGCTTAATACCAGTAAGACGACTATTTTTTCTTTCCATCTATCGCTTCCTGCTTGCGCTTACCTTTCTTAAAGCCGCAGCGCCCTGTGTGTATATATATATATATATATATATATATATATATATATATATATATATATACACTGTACATATATTTCCATACATACACACATGTTTTCAAGATTCAAATTGAAAAATCACACCCGTGTGAACTGAGCGGTGCAGGCTGCTTAAACACACCTTGCAGCTGTTTGTACTCCAAACAGACATACAGACACACACAGTCTGTTATTGGAGCGGTTAGGCACCACTCAAAAATAGCAAAAGTAGCCCATCGACAAGCTGGCTCTGGATCTGCTACTTTTAAAGCTTCTGTGCTGCAGTATGATCAAGTAGGGCGTTACTTTGAAGAAGAAAAAATAAAAGAATGAAAAAAAAAAACACAAAAAGTTAGAATATGGAGATATTGCCTAAGTATGATGTAGTCAATGTCGGCCTAGAGTCAAAGAGGTCAAAGGTAAGGCCAAGCGAGTCTAGGCCACCGATCAACAAGTTCTCCGGATTTCATCATGTCAAACAGAAGAAGACAAAATATTGATGAATCCTTCGTATTAGTATTATGAAATAAATACGTAGATAGTTGGGCATAATTATTGTGACGCTTATAAGCTTGATTCGTCACATGCCTTCATTACCGAGCAGCAATTTTATAAACAATAGCCTTGACCCGGCCCCAACAACGGATACATACAATTTACAAAACAAAACACAAAAAGTTAGAACATTGACATAAAAGGATTCTGCCCGACAGCAACGATAAGAGACCTTGGGCTTGTTGCTGTAAAGTTGTAAAATCCTCTGTCGGGTGAAAACCTCATATGAGGTTTGCTCAGAATTGTATTGAAAGGATAGCCACTTGAGATGCAACATCTCATTTTAGAGGGGGTCCCATACACAGTGAAACACATTACATACAGTACAGTGCAGTTACACAAATAGGCAATACAGACATGTACAGATACAGTTAGCTTGCTCATCCTCTCCCACCCACTCCCCCATCCCCCCAACTCTCTCTAGACAAGCAGATTGAGAGTACAGTACAGTGACTTGAACAGGGGTCAGAAGTAAACAGCAGTACAGGCAGTGTTAGTAGCATGTTTCCACCCGACAGAGGATTTTACATTTTATTTATGTCCAAATAGCCTACTGCTGCTTTTCATGATTCAAATTCATGAATAGCAAAAGTAGCACATAAAAAAGCTCAAAGTGGATCTGCTACTTTTGCTGATCAAGTACCAGCATTCATTTATTTTTTCCCCACCATTGTCGTGCCTAATTTGCCTTTGTCTCCACTGAAATGCCACCACTGAACAGTGATGGATAGTACCTAAATACTCAAGTAATGTACTTTAAATAGGCCTACAATTTTGTGGATTTCTTTATTATTATTATTATTATTTCTTTTTCAATATTATTTTTCCAATAGTATATCCAATTGTCAATTCTATTCCACTGCATCTCAGAGACAAATGTTGTACTTTTTACTCCAGTGCAATTATTTGAAACCTTTAGGTACTAGTTAGGCCTACTATGTAGATTTTGATTATTACAGGACAAACATTAACCACTTCAGCATACCACATACATTTTGGACATTTGAAAATAGCAGATCTACAAGATCACAGCTTCCAGCTTGTAGATCTACTATTTTCTAAATGTTGTTGTGTATACATTTTCTAAATGGGACATTTTAGCACAATGAGTAGGCCTACTTTCACTGTTAATACTTTGAAATGTTATGCAACTACACTTTGAATAAGGCGCTTTTATAGTATTTTTGCATTGCAGTATTGATGATTTTACTCAAGTAGAACATGTGAGTACTTCTTCCATGAATTGCCACCCACGCAAATGCCCCCCTTTATCCATGACAAGGCTTGCCTTGGACTTTCTGAAGTGCCAATGGATGACTGTTTGAATTTGTCATAATGTCGCATCTGTGTTTTTTTTGTTTTTCTTTAAGCGTGTTTCTAGTGTAGTTCCTTATTAGTGTGCAACCAGACTATTGTAATTGTAACACTTTATTTATTTCTTTCTTTTTATTGGAGTAAGACAAAACTTTGCCGCACTACTAGTCCCACAGTTTTGACTGTACGCACTTGAGCCATGTCAAATCGACCGGAAAAAATCAGAATGGTGTGCTTGTATTTTGCTAAGAGAAATGTTGTATAGTTTAATTGATATTAATTTATGTGTGCATTAAATTTCCCCATTGACATGAATGGGAAAATGCAAAAAAATCACATTCAAGTATTTTTTCCTCAGAGACTGTAAGCACTATAGTTACAAAACGTGGAGGGTAGGTTCATAATAATTACTAAAATTAATTAACTTATGTTATCGGTCGGCCTCATGGTGGCGCTAGAACAGCCCACTTTACGCCCAAAATTCCCCTTTCCCTGGATTCCTTGGGTCATGACGCATCTCCCAATATAGGCCACGCCCATTTCCGTCATGATAGATTTTCCGCCACTTTGATTTTTTTTAAAATATATATATGTATATGTATATATATATATGTATATATATATATATATATATATATACATATATATATATACACATATACATATATATATATAATGTTTTCAAGATTCAAATTGAAAAATCACACCCGTGTGAACTGAGCGGTGCAGGCTGCTCAAACACACCTTGCAGCTGTTTGTACTCCAAACAGACATACAGACATACATACACACGCAGTCTGTTATTGGAGCGGTTAGGCACCACTCAAAAATAGCAAAAGTAGCCCATCGACAAGCTGGCTCTGGATCTGCTACTTTTAAAGCTTCTGTGCTGCAGTATGATCAAGTAGGGCGTTACTTTGAAGAAGAAAAATGAAAGAATGAAAAAAACAAACAAAAAAAAAACACAAAAAGTTAGAATATGGAGATATTGCCTAAGTATGATGTAGTCAATGTCGGCCTAGAGTCAAAGAGGTCAAAGGTAAGGCCAAGCGAGTCTAGGCCACCGATCAACAAGTTCTCCGGATTTCATCATGTCAAACAGAAGAAGACAAAATATTGATGAATCCTTCGTATTAGTATTATGAAATAAATACGTAGATAGTTGGGCATATTGTGACGCTTATAAGCTTGATTCAACGTCACATGCCTTCATTACCGAGCAGCAATTTTATAAACAATAGCCTTGACCCGGCCCCAACAACGGATACATACAATTTACAAAACAAAACACAAAAAGTTAGAACATTGACATAAAAGGATTCTGCCCGACAGCAACGATAAGAGACCTTGGGCTTGTTGCTGTAAAGTTGTAAAATCCTCTGTCGGGTGAAAACCTCATATGAGGTTTGCTCAGAATTGTATTGAAAGGATAGCCACTTGAGATGCAACATCTCATTTTAGAGGGGGTCCCATACACAGTGAAACACATTACATACAGTACAGTGCAGTTACACAAATAGACAATACAGACATGTACAGATACAGTTAGCTTGCTCATCCTCTCCCACCCACTCCCCCATCCCCCCAACTCTCTCTAGACAAGCAGATTGAGAGTACAGTACAGTGACTTGAACAGGGGTCAGAAGTAAACAGCAGTACAGGCAGTGTTAGTAGCATGTTTCCACCCGACAGAGGATTTCACATTTTATTTATGTCCAAATAGCCTACTGCTGCTTTTCATGATTCAAATTCATGAATAGCAAAAGTAGCACATCAAAAAGCTCAAAGTGGATCTGCTACTTTTGCTGATCAAGTACCAGCATTCATTTATTTTGTCGTGCCTAATTTGCCTTTGTCTCCACTGAAATGCCACCACTGAACAGTGATGGATAGTACCTAAATACTCAAGTAATGTACTTTAAATAGGCCTACAATTTTGTGGATTTCTATATTATTATTATTTATTTTTCAATATTATTTTTCCAATAGTATATCCAATTGTCAATTCTATTCCACTGCATCTCAGAGACAAATATTGTACTTTTTACTCCAGTGCAATTATTTGAAACCTTTAGGTACTAGTTAGGCCTACTATGTAGATTTTGATTATTACAGGACAAACATTAACCACTTCAGCATACCACATACATTTTGGACATTTGAAAATAGCAGATCTACAAGATCACAGCTTCCAGCTTGTAGATCTACTATTTTCTAAATGTTGTTGTGTATACATTTTCTAAATGGGACATTTTAGCACAATGAGTAGGCCTACTTTCACTGTTAACACTTTGAAATGTTATGCAACTACACTTTGAATAAGGCGCTTTTATAGTATTTTTGCATTTCAGTATTGATGATTTTACTCAAGTAGAACATGTGAGTACTTCTTCCATGAATTGCCACCCACGCAAATGCCCCCTTTATCCATGACAAGGCTTGCCTTGGACTTTCTGAAGTGCCAATGGATGACTGTTTGAATTTGTCATAATGTCGCATCTGTGGTTGAGTTTGTTTTTTTGTTTTTCTTTAAGCGTGTTTCTAGTGTAGTTCCTTATTTGGGCTTGCTTCCAAATTAATATGTATTTGTCTGCAGAGACCCCCGATCATAAATGACTGTCATTGGAATGCAAATGAAAGAGAGATGTACTGTAGTAATGTAAACCATTTGTTAGCAAACAGACAGACAGACCTTGCACATCTAATTACATTTGGTAATGTTAAAGCAAAGGCTGAGATTTGTGTTTTGTTCACAGCACACCTGACAAAAGACTATTGCTATTGATATTGATGAAATAAAATAGTTGAAATCAAGAAAATGCCAGCACTCAAAATGTCCTTTTCACATGCATTTATTTATCTCTGACGAGAGTGGACAACGGACGCGTTTCGGCCTTGTTGGTCTTCCTCAGGGTTGACAACACTGAGGAAGGCCAACAAGGCTTGTGAAAAGGACATTTTGAGTGCTGGCATTTTCTTGATTTCATCCTGTATCTTCGAGCCTTGCACCGTGAAGGATTTTATTCTAACCTGGAGTGCTGCGGGTTGTCTGCTTCGGCAGTACTTTTTTGCTCAGTTGAAATAAAATTGTTGACATGCAAAGAATTTTTATGTGACTTTAATATGGTCCGAAAGTAAATTCTGATAGGTAGGAGAAAAAAAAAGAAGTTTGGACACCCCCTGAGCTAAACAGTTTGGGAACCTTAGATCCCTAGTTAAAATAGTGACATGGTAGATTGTGAAAGTCTTCGATTAATCAAAACATTGACCGATGAATGCTAAAAAATTGATAGTTGCAGCCCTGCTCTGACTAACTATAGATGCTGACTATAAGAACCACACAAACACGCACGCACGCACACACGTCCCACGCGACTCAGCGAAAAGGTCAAGAGACCAGATCCACGGTTCATTTGGTCTCTCCCAGCCACTAATTATTGTGCTTCTCTACAAACACGCGCCCACACATTCCCTGCGCTTCCTTCCTCCCTCGCGTCACGTGGGCTGCAACTCACCATTCTCAAAGACGGTCCCGGCGATGAAGGACAGCTCAGAGTCGTGCTCTGCCTTGCAGGCATACAGCGCTCTCGCTTTTCTCCCTGCAATGCTGCACAGAGGAGAGAGAGGGAGAGGGGGGGGGGGGGGAGAGAAATTAGTCATTGAAAAGTCAGGGTAGATATAGTTGTAGGCCTACAGTATGTATTTGGCCGTGGATGTCCATCTGGAAATGTTTTGTGCCAGGGACCCCCAGAAGAGAAGATTCGTGATAAATGATTGATGTGATATTTCTCAAAAACTTGATCGTCTATTTTTGAATAGAGAGAGATCATTTATTAATTGATAAGTCAGGGTAGACCGCTTGTCCCTTGAAGCGTAATTTATTCATCTAGCGTTAGCCAAACCACAAGATGTGTGTCAAAGCCAATTCCGCCACAAATAGCCTTGCTAGACACACAACTTTCAACTGCTTCCACCCACTACTACACTACACTTCGCAGTCACCTAGCTAAGAACCTATTCACTGCTTCACTTCGCTTCACTGATTTTAGCAGAAATGGAGATTATAATGACACACTTTAAAAAGATGCAATAAATCAATTAATCCAGAGCGACTTACATTAAGCAAGAACAAAAAACCATGGCAATACATCATATAAATAAACAAGTAGTTATCATGAATCATACGTAAGCTAAGAACGTAACAGTGGAATATCTATATAATAAAACTATGCATATATACTATATAGTGCTATGTCTACATAAAATGCTATAAGTCTACATACAATGCTATCTAAGTCTATATAAAATGCTATCTAAGTTACATAAATTGAGCCTTTGCATACGCCTGTAGTGTAAGGTCATCCGGGCTAGGGCAAGTGCTACGGGCCATGATAGAGTCTGAAGAGGTGGGTTTTCAGACTACGGCGGAAGATTGGGAGTGATGCTGCAGTTCTGATTGCAATAGGAAGTGCATTCCATAGTTTTGGAGCAAGAAGGGAGAAGAGTTTGGGACGTGTGGAGCGTTGTCCCGGCGTATTTAGTGAAGGTACTTCCAGCTTCCCTGCGTTGGCTGATCTGAGTGCACGGGAGGGTTTGTAGGGTTCAATCAGACTTGCAAGATATGGGTGGGGCACACCTTTGGTTGCCTTGAATGCCAGCATCACAGTTTTGTATTCTGTGCGGGCAGCGCCCGGGAGCCAATGGAGGGAGCGGAGAAGGGGGGAGACATGTGAGAATTTTGTCTGGTTGAAGACCAAGCGAGCTGCGGCATTTTGGATCAGTTGGAGAGGCTTAAGTGTGCATGCCGGTAGGCCAGTAAGGAGTTACAATAGTCAAGTTTTGACATGACTGTTAACTGTGAACTGTCTGGATAAGGAGCTGGGCTGACTCCTGGGTGAGGAACGGTCTAATTCGTTGTATGTTATAGAGTGTAAAGATAATTTAAACATGTTAAAAAAAATGACAAACAGGACAGCTTCCTGTCATTTGTGAGGTGGAGTTACGGGACTCTGTAGCACGCAAGAGCTGTATGGCTTGTGAGACTATGCCATGTGTATGTGTGTATTTAGAGCTGTATGGCTTGTGAGACTATGCCATGTGTATGTGTGTATTTTCATAAATTAATGCCTTACTTCGTCATACTAGAGTGTCACACACAAAAATAGCAGATCTACAAGCTCACAAGTGAGAGTTGGTTAAATAATTATTAAATCAACAGATAGACTTTCACTTTAAGTTAGGAAGTAGCGAAAATGGCAGATCTACAAGCTCTGTAGATCAGGAATTTGTACTACTGTTGTGCAACGCACTTGTACGATGGTATATGATATATACCATTCTATCGTATGACCAAGGACTGTGGCAGTGCAGTGCAAGGACACGGTGGATTGTTCACTTTGTTTGATCAATTGTTCCGGCACGTCGTAATACACACATTCTTTCCCACAGCCTGAGAGACCTTCAAATCTGCACTGAAAACTCACCTTTTCACAATCGCATTTCCAAGCTGATTAATTTTCTAATAAAGTTGTGCTTTTTCTTGTTCACCCCCCTGGCCCCAACACATGTAAAGCGTTTTTGAGTGTCATGAAAAGCGCTATATAAGTCCCAGATATTATTATTATTATTATTATTATGAAGCTAGTCGCTTTTACGGAAAATAAATTCGCCACCGGGGCGGTCAGAAGCCACAAAATGTAAACCAGTTGTTTTCTGGATCAGGGCTCACTTGAAGAGTTTCGCAACACACCACCCGTCTGACCACTTATTACGGTCATTCATGCCTAACAGAAGTACCCGTATTGCTTGATTGCTTCCAAGATTATCCACACTTTCTGATATGGACAATAATATATATATATATATATATATAGGTCATCACACGTTTAGCATTTCCAATAACAAAAACAAAAAATAACTGATCATTCCCTATAGCTACTTCGACCTAATGCCATCTGGGCTAAGATACTTTGAAGTGGGGAAAAAAATGTTTGTTTTAGCAGCTAGGAATTTTGTCACCTCAGTCATTGTGGCATTAAACACACTGCCCCATGAATAGGATGGTATTGGGGACTCATGTATTGTCTTGTTGTTGTGTCGTGTAATATGTTGTTTTGTGCTATATGGTTATGTGTTGCTTTTTGTTGTTGTTGTTGTTTATGAATAGACTGTGAAGACACATATCCCGTCGAGAACAATAAAGATATCATTTTGGGGGTTTCCGCGGCATGAAAAAGGTTTGAGTTAACTACTGGTTTAGATGGCATTTGTGGATTCGCGCTCAGGTCTTGGGTCAAACTACATGGCTTTACTGAGCGAGCATCACTGATCCAGGGGGGTTGGGGTTGTTGAGGGGGGGGACACACCCACCTGACCGGGGAGGAGTCACTGGAGGCCGACGAGGCGGGCTGGGGGCTGGAGGGGGCCGAGAACATCGGCCACGAGGGGGAGCGCGGCGAAGTGGGGCTCGGAGCCATCACACTGACGCACACGTACGCACATGCGCACACACACACACACACGTGCACACACACACGTGCACACGCACACACACACACGCACACACACACACACACACACACACACACACACACACACAGACACACACAGTGTAAACGATTGGTTCTCAAAGTGGGGTCCTTGGGGGGGGGTTCCAGCTAAAGCAGTTAATGTAGCATCAGTCATTTCAACCACTTATTTATATGTTAAAAAATAACAGACTGCACTCCGGGTTTGTACATCTGCTATCTGCTTTTTTGAGGAGCACTAGCCCCTCCTATGCACGGCTTTGTGTGTATGATTTGATTGGCTGATGATAAGAGCGCCCCTCACTTCGTACAAGTGTGACTTCTGGAGGTCTCTGGGACAAAGCATTTTCTGATGGGCGTCCGCGGCCAAATACATATCAATACAGGTGTCCTTGATATGAAAAAGTTTGAGAACCACTGGAGTAAACGTACACGTATTATGCCAACATGCACATATACTGTACATGTGCACAAATGTTCACACACTCCATATTGTGTGGTAAACAGTGTGTCATTCAGTGTCATTCATTGCAGTGCTAGTGGTGAAACCAGAGTCATTCATTGCAGTGCTAGTGGTGAAACCAGAGTCATTCATTGCAGTGCTAGAAACCAGAGTGATTCATTGCAGTGCTAGTGGTGAAATCAGAGTGATTCATTGCAGTGCTAGTGGTGAAACCAGAGTCATTCATTGCAGTGCTAGAAACCAGAGTGATTAATTGCAGTGCTAGTGGTGAAACCAGTCATTCATTGCAGTGCTAGTGGTGAAACCAGTCATTCATTGCAGTGCTAGTGGTGAAACCAGAGTCATTCATTGCAGTGCTAGAAACCAGAGTGATTAATTGCAGTGCTAGTGGTGAAACCAGAGTCATTAATTGCAGTGCTAGAAACCAGAGTGATTAATTGCAGTGCTAGTGGTGAAACCAGAGTCATTCATTGCAGTGCTAGTGGTGAAACCAGAGTCATTCATTGCAGTGCTAGTGGTGAAACCAGTCATTCATTGCAGTGCTAGTGGTGAAACCAGTCATTCATTGCAGTGCTAGTGGTGAAACCAGTCATTCATTGCAGTGCTAGTGGTGAAACCAGTCATTCATTGCAGTGCTAGTGGTGAAACCAGAGTCATTCATTGCAGTGCTAGTGGTGAAACCAGAGTCATTCATTGCAGTGCTAGTGGTGAAACCAGAGTCATTCATCATCACAAGGCTAAAAGGCTGTTCTTACCTGGTAGCGATGCTGCTAGGTATGCTGGCACGACTCTTTGGGTTCAACCTGGAATTATAAGGTGAACAAATAAATAAATAAGTTAAAAAAAAACAGGAAATTAAGCTTTTCAACAACAACTAATTTCCCCACTTTTTTTTCTTTATACATTTGCACCATATGTCTTTGGCTAGTTTGTAGATTACACTTTTGTGTGTGTGTGTGTGTGTGTGTGTGTGTGTGTGTGTGTGTGTGTGTGTGTGTGTGTGTGTGTGTGTGTGTGTGGAGGGTACAAAAGCATCTTTTGATGCTTTTGTACCGAAGCCACATCATTACTGCAGCCTGCATGAACAAACTATGTAACCTTTTTAATGAATGAAATGTAAATTTGTCCAATCTGTATTGTCCAGTATATGAATACAGTATATCTTATGCAATCCGGGTGGTTGTATTTTGTCGTATTTTGTCTCCTTGCTCTTCTATGAGACATTTAGATTTAAATTTGACCTGATGGTCAAGATTCAATGTATCCCCTGAGCAAGCAGGCCGGCTTCGTTGTGTCAGCACAGGTTCAAATCCGAAGCAGAAGAGTAAAGTTGCATAGTGCAGCTTTTAGTAAAAGTAGCAATACCACAGCATAAATACTCTGCTAAAGTATAAGTCATGTATGAAACATTTTACTGGAGGAAAACTACAAGAGTGGCATCAAAAAGTACTCATTAACGAACATCCCTTTTCTTCTTTTTTTTAATAAAAAATACATATTCTATATTCCATACTCCATAATAAAATACGGCTTAATTGGTGAATGTATGTTTTATTTTGTATTAATAATTTAAACCTATACAAAGTTAACTAGTATAACGTTTTCAAATAATTGTAGTAAAGTAACAAACTACAATATTTTCATCTGAGGTGTAGTGGAGTAGAAGTATAATGTCTCTGTCGGGTGGAAACCTCCAAAACTGTTACTTTTCAAGATTCAAATAAAAAAAACAGCAAAAGTAGCAGATCGGCAAGATCAAAACATGGCACTTCGCGCCACATTTGGAGCTTGTGGATCTGCTACGTTTGATACGCTTGTGCGATGCGATGCTGTAGTGTGATCATGTAGGTAGGGCGTTAATTTGACAGCAAAGTATTTAAAAAAATTGTCACACTCAGCCAAAGTAAAATGACCTAAAAGGTACTAATACTTGGTTAAATGTACTTATAGTTAAAGAGTACTTTCCACCATGTCTCGTCTAGTGAGCAGGCACACTGTCTTGACCACAATAACAAGCGTCTAATGAGGAGTAATAGACATGGCAGAGACGATGGAGGCACACCAAAATCCAAACACAGAGATTCATTCAATTCCAGTCCCGGCTAGACGTGGGCTCAGCAGCCACTTAGTCAAGCCTGTTAACTACATTTGTGCATTGTGTGTGGGATTTAATTGTGGTTATATCACTTTCACGCTGGCACGTCCTTTAAAGACAAGCAGACCAAAATATTGTCCTAGCTAAATCTCGGGAAAAAAAATATTTTCCGTTTTCTACATTAAAAAATATACAACTTTTCATGAATTAAAAACAATTAGGAGGATAGGACGAAGGGCAGGCTCTACATCCTCCCGGTGGTGGCTCCTCGCTGGCAGTTGAGGCTGTTGTATCCTACTATACAACAGCTGTGACAACACACAGAAGTGTGTGGGGAGGAATCAATCGGCATAACGACTAAATTGGGAAGGGAAAAAAAAAGAAAGAAAACTAATTATAGGCTATATATAATAATAGAGAGGAGATGCCAATTGGAGAAATGTTCAAGGAACTACTGCAGATGTTTGACGTGGCTGTTTCCCACCGAAAATAATATAATTTAAATTGAGGTCTTTCAAAGCAATAACATGAGATTGAGGAAATGCTTCATCATGGGTATTGGCACGGCTGTGCTGTGGCAGAGGCCATGCAAAGCCAAGCAAGCCTTTTATTGCTTTTATACGCTTACCAAATAATATTATGGCAACTTGGAAATCAGAGACATATTCCAATCAAAACCGTTTTTTTGGGGGGGGGGTTTTAAGATCAATTTAACTTCAATTTATTTTCCTGCACAAAATGTGGTTGCTATTCCCTATGACTACATGGAATCTCTTGACCATTAACCAACTTTTAAACTAAATTAGCTGTTGTAAATGCGAAATGAATGAATACTGAGCAACTGCAGGTCAGAATCAGAATCCATCACATCACATTACAAAGGTGGGTGAAATGCTTAGTTGTGCAGGCTCATCATTGCAGTTATAAAAGGTCCTACTGTATATACAGTGTGTCAGTTCTTCTTATATTAATTATTTGTGCCACGAGGTGGCAGCAGAGTTTAGGTAAACCCTGCCAGGGGTTTTTTCCTCTTCCTCTTCGTTTCCCGGCCTGGAGACCACCATTGTAACGAATGGCTATTATTAGTGTTAGCTCACGCTGTTTACCTTTCGCCAGAAACGTTAACATGTCGGGAGCGATGCGGTACAAAATCACAAATGACATCCGAACCTCGGATGCATCAGAAAAACCATGGACAGCAATCGTAGTTTCAGAGATATGAGGCATTGCAAATCCTGCTTTGACTGAAGGCATTGCCTAGTAACCGGAGTCCCGGACCAATGTTAAAACCTGATTTTCAGCTAAGCAGCTTTTGCCAGCAGATATATACGTAGCTGGCAAAAGAAGAGTTAAATGACAGCTGTGTACAACATGAATTATGTTAGATTAATAATAATAATTCCCCACACTGCTTGACACCTGTACAACTGCGATGTGACAAATAAAACCAGATTGTGCCACTGCTGAACTTGACCCGGCCCTGGCAGAATGCAGAGCCCAGGCTTTCCATGTTCTTCTCAGTGATGTGCGTGTGCTGTGCGTGCATACGTTGGGGTTGCCATGGCAGCCATGGTTTTGTTGAACCCAGTCAACTCCCACATGGAGGCCTTTGATGACTCCGGCATAATCGGGTTGCAGCCCTCTTGGAACGAAAAAAGATAAATAAAACGTAACTGTGACACTCCTCCATAACCAGCAATGACCACTGCCATTTTCAACAGACAGACCAATATTTCTGCATTCAAAGATGTTCCTAGAAGCTTTGTCATTGGTAAAAAAAAAACAATGACTAACCAATCAGGAAGCAGACAGGCAAATCGACCAATGACAAAGCTTCTAGGAAAATCTTTGAATGCAGATTGCGGCCCCTAGATGTATCACAGAGACTAAATTATTTTTGCGATCGTTTTACCCATTGTTGGCTGTCTGAATACCAAAAAGAATAAAAATAAAAAGGTCATTCAAATTTTGACATATTATTGCTTATAGCAGGTTTAACTCCAAAATGTTCATTTTTCAGGATTCAGGATATTTTGAAAACAAAGCAATACTGCCTCATCACAGTTGGTGTTGTGACTTTATATGGTGTTCAATAGCACTGATTTATAAAAGAAAAAGAAAGAAAGAAATGGAGTTAGGTGATTTCCTCCCGTCAGCAACGATATCAAACCTTAAATTTACAGGTATAACTTATAAGCAAGTATCTTCCTACATTTGGACTATTTTGACATTTTTCCTTTACCGGAAAAAAACTGGAACAATTCTTCAATGTGTTTCCCGCCAGGATGCGTGGGAGCACTGTGTTATCTTAAAAAGGGTAACAAACTCTTTATTGGTTTACAAATGAAGAGGTAAATAATGAAGAGCTGAGTTTACAGCGCTCGCCGGCCCCTTCCTCCTCTCTCTGCTAGCCTTAATTAAATTGATCCCGCCTTCATTTCCTCTGCCAGATAGGTCGTCAATCCACGCCACATCAGTCCATTATGCACACCCACTCACTCGCACACGCACGCATGCACGAGCACACACACACACACACGCGAGCACACACACACACACGCACGCACACGCATGCGAGCACACACACGCACACACATGCGAGCACACACACGCATGCGAGCACACACACGCACACACATGCGAGCACACACACGCGTGCGCGTGTGCACGCACGCACACGCGCGCACACACACACACAGTGATAGATGCAGTATGTTGACAGTGTGCTGCTGCCAAAGGTAATAGAAACTGCCTGATGAATACTGGGTTTGCCTTTGATACAATAGGTATATTCGGACAAATTGAGTACAAAAATAATGTTTTTTTCTTCTTTCTTTTTCTCGGTAACAGGACTCTCCATGTCTCCAGCTCTTTATTAAACAGAAATTGCTTTTTGAATTAGTCCCGGTCACGTTTTTTTGCTTTGATTTGATTTTGACCATCTGCCGATACCGCTTTTTCCCGATCCGATATTTATATTTTATAGAACACGTTTATGCCATATCACAATAGTACAATATCCCAAATCACAGACATTATCCAGTCTAATATCATGATATGGATATAATATTGATACTAGGGATGTCCCGATCACGTCTTTTTGGCTCCAGATCCGATTTCGATCATTTGAAAATGACGCAATCGGCCCCGATTTCCGATCACCTGATCCGATCAGGACAACCCTAATCAGAATATAGTGCTTTAACATTTTAACAACAAACTTACCATGCCTTTAAGTAAAAGTACTCATTGTGCAGAATGCACAAAATGTTTAAAAAGTGAGTGGTGCAACTGTACCGCGTGGGGGTCCCCGGAACATCCAGACCCCCAGGACCCCCTGGGCCGGCCCGGTTCCGGCGAGCCGCCCCGGGTCCGAAACGGTTGAGAAATGACATTGTCACCGTGTGGAGGAAATTGGCAGACAACACTCTCTCTCACAACTAAGAGTGTGGTATTCTCTCTGTCTCTCTCTCTGTCTCTCGCACGCTCCACATTGTATTTAGCAGGCAACAGTGCAACACTCTCTCTCTCCGTTTCTAGCTCAACAGCGTCACTTTGGCACCTAGACATAGACATAGGTACCCTAGACATAGATAGTGAGAGACATAGATTGGGACAGACATTGCCATCATTGGAGCACCACTCAAAAAACAACACTGGATCACAAATTCCATTCGAAATGAACAAAAAGGTCATCTGCATCGTGGACATTGCAAATACTCCAGTAAAGTAAAAGTACCTCAAAATTGTACTCAAGTACAGTACTTGAGTAAATGTCTAGGTATTGGCCCGGCTAATCAACCACAGCCGTGCGGAGGGTCAGCATGCGTCCTCCTCAAAGGGCCAAAGTACGGTACTATCCCCCATCGTCCAGACACTCAGCCATCACCCAAACTACAGTTTTAACCCATTTAGACCTGAGTACGCATCTGTGTCACCTCATAGCTTTTAACCACTTGAAGCATTATTTTAAACTTTAGCTGTTGAAAAATAGCAGATCTACAAGCTCATAGCGCGGCACTCGGGAGCTTGTAGATCTGCTATTTTTGAAAATCTCTGAATATATATTC
The DNA here is from genome assembly GCF_951216825.1 of Electrona antarctica. Lineage (NCBI taxonomy): Eukaryota > Metazoa > Chordata > Actinopteri > Myctophiformes > Myctophidae > Electrona > Electrona antarctica. The sequence continues at coordinate 11,368,723 of NC_136789.1, forward strand.
TTTCACAGTGAACGTTTTTAACTCAAATATTTGCTCCTTGGTCCCTCCCCAGGACAAAATATTTTCAGATTGGGGTCCGCGGCCAAATACAGATAATACTGTGGGTCCTTGACATGAAACCGTTTGATCACCGGCACTCCACGGATTAGTTCTTCAGGATTTTGGAAGACATTTTTGTAGAATCAGTTCCTCAGGTCTTAATGGGTCTAACAAAGGAGGCTTCAACCCCACAGCGATGATATTATGAGGTATTGTGGAACAGTCTCTTATCGTGTGCCATGGCACTATCAGCTGTGGCGCTGAATAACAACATCCACTGCAAAATGAACCAAAAGGTTATCTATCTGCATCTGAATTAGTAATGGCATTGCTGCTTCACAAGAATGAATGAACCCATTCCACTGACTGAGCCCTGCAGTCTGGATCTTTCTCCTACAGCCCTCCACCCTTTGCAATGAGCAAGGAATACGTTGCATAACGTTGTGATCATTTCAGTCGGGTGGAATATCATATATATATATATATATATATATATATATATATATATATTTTTTATTCTCTATTTGTGATGTACTGTCTATATGTACTGTCTATTTGTGATGTACTGTCTTACCTTGTGGGCCACGAGCCTGTAATAAAGTTTATATATATATTAGGGCATTAACCAAACGTGATTTTTGATAGTCGACACGACTACCATCAAAATCGGTTTATAATCGATTAGTCGGTGGTAAAATATGATATTGTTTTCCATCCAATCAAGCATTAAAACATCGTGTTCTGAAACGGCCAGCGCGAGTGAAGGATTAACTGCAAAACAGAGCCGGTGAATGCAGGCCGAGTGGAATAGTAAGAGAGTGGCGACACGCTTTGATCTCACCACAAAGCGGGGTGCTATGGGCTATAGTTCCAAACATTGGAACTATCCCATTGAGATAGAATGAGCACTTCCGCATTCCATTGTTACAATGGGAGCAACGCTAGTGTCGCCACTCTCTTACTAGATTACGCTGAATGCCGCTCTGATTGGCCGAAATTCACATCAGCTGTTAAAAGTCAAGTCAAAGTTGCAAGTCCACAATGACTCACGGATGGACGCGCTGTGAGCTTGTAGATCTGCTATTTTTGATGCGCAAGACCTTTCTACGGCGCAGCATAGCATGTTACGTTGTTGAAAATGTTTGTTCAGTTGGAGAGAGGAGGAGGAGGAATGAATGATGCGATGTTTTTCATACAACCCTAAATGTTCAACAACAAGTTACAACCACAGTTCCTTTGGTTTTTAGAAGGAGCTACAAGCTAGGAGGAGGTTATGATTACATACTAGGCTTGCTAGCTAGCAGGCTTACCAGGCTATAAATCAGATGATCAACTACTTCACTCCATCGCGACTATTATAACTATGATCTCGCGGCATAGCAGTTTGTTTTTAATAATGCCGCACGCCTGCACTTTTGTTGGATAAGCATGAAGAAAGATGAATAAGAAAAAGAAACATGAAATCACGGCAAGAGCTACTGTAGTTTGACTGTCACGAAACTGGATATTATTGGGCAGAGTGAGGAGGGACAGGCAGCTATACTACTGTACCGGACGAAACAACGACACGTCTCCAATCTAACTTGTTGAACAAACTACAGTAATAAACTCACCAATAGTAAAAGTATTTACACACTGTAGTTGTCCCCATTGAGCGTATGAGGCATATGCTTTTTGAAAATCTGTCTTAAATGTTGCCAGTGCAGCCACCGCCGCCCACCGCACCTACACGAGTGACGGTGACGGCAAAAACCCACGTACAGTCGGCTTGTATATGATATGAAAACAATCAGCCAGGAAGGGATTAGTACTTAAGTTGGAGAACTACCAACAAAACAACAGAGCTCACAGCTGCATGTCTGCTTTAAAATAAAAGAAAAAAGAAAAAAAAGAAAAAAAAAGAAAAATAATATTAACGATTACTCAAGTTTTGATTTACAGTGTCGACAACCGTTTTGCTAGTCGACTAATCGATTTTTATGTTAATGCCCTAATATATATATACTTTTCAGGATTCAAGTTCAAGAATAGCCGATCTACAAGCTCAAAACATGACGCATTTTGAACTCGTAGAGTTTTGCTACTTCTGTGTGACACTGTAGTACACAACGCGCACCCGTGGCATTCAGAGATTGTGGAATATTGTCGACTTCACCCCATGGCCAGCTCAGTGTCCACCATGAGATTAGGGCTCCCGGGCTGAGTCATACCAAACACTAACCAAATGGGACTCAATGCCTCCCTGCTTGTGCTTGGCATGCAGCATCAAGGGTTGGATTGGGGTGTAGCTTAAAAGCCATGGCTGAGGGAAGTAGGGGTGCTGGGGGGGCTGGAGCACCCCCTTCCCCCAGGCACAGCCCCCCTCCCCTCGGACGGGAGGGGAAAAATAATAATAATTTTAATTAAAACAGATTTCTGTTACTAGGCTTAATAAATATGCTGTATCACAGTATCAGCACCTTATCCTGGTTAATTGCCTGTGTCAGTTTTCTCATGCGTGTGGAGAGGGAAAGTAAAAGCCACTTTTCTGCGTGAAATTGCGCGAAAATGCGCGTGCACGAGGCGCGTGCACGCGCATTTTGCGGCGCGCGCTAATGCGCGCGCACCCCCTACTGAACGTTCCGCACCTGCTACTGTAAACATCTTCCCGCGGCCCTGCTAAAAGCCTATTCATACTCCAGTTTGAGGTGATTGAACGGTAGTTGAGGTGTGTATGGGTGAACTGTGAATGGCGTCTCACCGCGGCGTGATGTCGTGTTGTTTTTAAGTGGTCACCTTATCACCTAAAACTGGAGTATATGAATAGGCCCTAAGTCCCTGCGACATACTAGCGTCATGTCCAGGGGATGTCCAGTACTTGTACATCAAGCTGCCTCACGCTATAGAAACAGGAGATAGGCTCCTGTCCTATATCCCATCAAGGACAGACTGTTGGTTCCCAAGGCGACTTTACGGCTTCAACCATTGACGGAAAAAAGGGGAGGGAGCGAGGGAGAACATTAGGGGATAATATGAGCAAGAAATGTGAAGGTAGGATGGAAGGCATGCTATTAATGTGCACCTGTAGTACATCAAAGACTGGGAGACATGAAAGGGAGACGCGAGGGGAAACAGTGTCTGCATGTGCACGACGTGCAGTCGCACACACACACACACACACACACACACACACACACACACACGCACGCGCACACGCACACGCACACGCACACGCACACGCACACGCACACACACACACACACACACACACACACACCTTGTTTACATGTTTTGTTTCTTTCTCCCTGCTCGCCTGCAGTCAAGTTATTTTAATTGTTATTCCGTTTTTTAGAACAGTCTCTCAGTTTCTCAGAACAGAGGCTCGGCATGGTGTCTCGTAAGGCAATGCTTTCATTAAAGTGTGACGTGTGTGTGTATTTTATATATATATATATATATATATATATTAGGGATGTTGAAAAAAGTCTCATGCCTACCGCGACTCAAAAACGTATGAGTCGAAAATTGGCTTATTATAAAACGTTATAAACGTTGCTGTTTCAAATGTTTTCCAAATGGGAGAGGTATGTGTTTGTCTGTGTGACACTTCTGTGCTGCGCATGTCAGCGCCGCTCGTCACATGCATGCCCTGGCTGCAGTTGTTGTGGTACTTAGTTTGAGCAGAGCGCTGCCTCTGAGTTTGAGAATAGAATAGACCCCATCGTCCAAGGGTGTGGGGTGTGGGGTGAGGGGGGTATCTTTAGCCTGGCTAATAAGCCAGACTCAAATCACACTGTCGTGTGGTATTTGAGTCTGGATATGCTGTGTATGGATCTTGTTTCCCGGGGGGCGGGTTCAAACATTTTCTCTTTGACGCAATTGGTCAGAGCTACTGTCAGTCAAAGGTCTCAAGCATTGAACGTCACTGTACCAAAGCCCGCCCATATTGCATACCGTGTCCCGATTGGCCACACCATTTCTCTGGTGTAGGAAATGGGCGTACAATTGAGCCTCTCCAGACCGTAATCCGCCGGCAGGCAATTTGTTTTTGCCAACGGCTGATTCGGTCTGGCTTATTAGCCAGGCTAGGGTATCTTAGCAACACTGAATGCTCTGTCCCATTGGTCGTGTGCTCGTATCATGAGCCAATGGCTGCAGCTCTGAGCTTCCAAGACCCCAGGTTCACATCTCATTGCTCACACTCAGTGTTGCCATGCCGTTTTATTATAAGCGACTTTGGGATTGTTTTTCTGTAAAGTTGTTTGTAAAAAATTGTAGTTGCAGCCTGGAACTACAACTTGCGTTTTTTTGGGGGCTTGTTTTTAAGTACACACACTCTCTCACACACACACACACACACACACACACACACACACACACACACACACACACACACACACACACACACACACACACACACACACACACACACACACACACACACACACACACACACACACACACACACACACACACACACACACACAACTTTAGCTTTGTATTACTATTGCTTCCCCTTCCCATCAGTGTTTAATTGATGCAGGAACAATCAATGGCTTCTATTCCAGAAGAGAAATGCTATAGTTTCTATTAGCTTGGAATCCCCATCAAGGGAACTGTGTCTGTCCACATATAGCCCAACCAATATGAAAGCCAGGGTGAGTAGAGGGAAATGGTGCCATCTTAAAATGAGCATTAAGGACCAATTAGGACCAATAACATTTAAAATGGGTGACAATGGGTTTGAGAAAAGTGCCCCGATTTTAGGCTGCAGGAAAAGCAGTACGTCTATGGGATGGGACGATATGAAATGTCATGATTATTGTTGCAAAAATAATTGTGATTAACGATATTATCGCGATAATCAAAATATGCTTAAACTTAAAATGCCACTTCTATCTGCAATGCGTTGCGAGCTTATAGATCGGCTATTTTGTGTGAAATAAGATGTGCTCTTTACAGGTCAATTTAATCAAGTAGGCTATTAGGGTTTAAGTGGGACTGAATTTGCATCCTATAGTGAAGGACAATTTCACGATAAATTAAAATCTCTAAATATTTCAGAATAGCCAAATTATACGGTATAGATGGTTAAAGAAGAGGTTAAAATCTAAAATGGAACAGATGCTTTCCCGGTTTGAATGGGTTCATTACTTAGTTTCCCGAACATGAAACGGCATCCATATCTGAACATTATTACTGTTATTACTGCCTGCAGACAATGACAAAGCAGTCCCGATTTTATTGCAGGAATATGCCATTGGTCTATGAATGTGTCTGTGTGAAAGTCTGTGCAGTTGTGGAGTGGAATGTGTCTGCATGTCTTCCAGGATTCCTGTGTGCCGGAGTCTGTTTTCTGTCAAACATTAACCGAGGATCGTTCAGCCGCCAGTTGACCTAAAAAGGACCTGAGAATAGAATAATGTACCGGTACCATTTTCTCATTCCTGATACAGAAAAAAAAATCTAGGACAGTGGTTCTCAAGTCAGGTCAAAGGACCAAATGGACCATAAAGGTCTATTCATATTCCAGTTGTAGGTGATAAGTTATCACCTTTTTTAGGTGATCATGTGGAATCTGGAATCAATAATTATACAATATTCCATGTTTTTGACAACTGTTTATTCACTAAGTATGACTACTTGGCTGACTTAATTACGCAAGCCACTAGTCATTTCGTCTCCAAGGCCTGTCTTTGATATTCAAGGACCACCTGAGGACAGGGGTGTCGATGGCTTGATTATACTGTAGTCGGTGCCTTTTGTTTGAGTTGTTTGAGTGGTTCAAAGTGGCCACTTGAGCAAATGGTTGATCAATGCGTAAGCTTGCGTCGTCTTCAAAGGAACAGTGAACACGCCTCTATTCTCACCTATGTCTGTGAAACTGTACTTAATTCCATGCAATTGAATGTAACTTTGTCAGTCAACGGGCGGCGGCATGCCGTCCGGAGGAGCTTATGCTATGCTGTATTGCTGAATAAACCTCGGAACAACATCTAATCTGCTCTGTCGTGCCGTCTCACATTTTCTCCGGTGCTCTCCCAGCTTCCAGTTTTAACAGTATTTTTGTATGGTGAATGGTATATAATTTACCACAATCACCCTAGCCCTAATATAACCCTAGCGCATCACCTAAAATAGTGAGAATGAGTCGAGGCTATCATACTCGCGGTGAGGTGATGTCCTTAAAGGGAAACTTTTTTGCAAAAAAATATATGTTAATGATGTTTAGAAGATTTAGAGCACTTTCCTGGGGGTCTTTAATTATGTGTGTAATATGTGGTTTTAGATATTTTAGATTTTAGCAGTGAGCCCAGTGTCCAGTACCGGTAGTAAAGTAAAGTGTCCCTTTAAGGGATGAAAGAAAACGATTCAGCTTCACAATCACGATCTTCACGAAGGATAGAAGGAAAAAGTCCTTATGCCAGTGGTGGAAAAAGTACTCACATTTTGTATTTAAGTAAAAGTTTCAATACTGCAATATAGATGTCCTCTGTTACAAGTAGTCCCATATTAAAAATGTACTTAAGTAAAAGTACAAAATTATCGGCATCAAAATGTACTGAAAGTACTAAAAGTAAAAGTACTCATATTGCAGAATGTTCCATTCCCCGATCCCAGATCTACAAGCTCACAATGCGTAAAAACTGGAATCCCGCACACTGTCTTCACTTACAGAATTACCTTCTGAATTAGTAATTAATGACCTTACCTTCACTTCCAGAATTGTATTTAAGCAGTCGGTCAGACCTTCATCAGGCATGCCTCTCTTTTAACTGCACGACAATTATTTGAAAACATAAGTTACTAGAACTTTGTAGATTTAGATTCTTATTACAAAACCACTTCACCTATGCATATTATTCGGATATTTGAAAATAGCCAATCTACAAGTTCAAGTTTGAGTATAAAATGTGAGGACTTCTTCCACCACTGCTCGTACAGTACCTACAGTATATTTAAAGTTATTATAAGTTAACTGTATTCTATCTCTCTGAGGGCCTCCCAACATGATTTCAGCTTTAAGGCATCGTTTAAAATGTCATCAGGATGTCACATGTCCCACACACTGCGGGAAGAAACATAAGACTTACTGTATGTTAAGGCTCCATCAAGGATATTTATGAAGCGGTCACGGGACCCCCCCCCCCCCACTTGAATCATCTGACCACAATGTTGTCTGTCTTCTAAACCACACATACAGTAAGGCTTTGGGAGAAGAGGGGAGGTTTGAAGAGGAGGCTTACACACACTGGTGCAGTGGTGCGTCACGTGCGTGTTCCAATAAGAGTTCACAAATTCTGCCCGAACCCGACCCTGGCCGACCCGACGTTTTCAGGCCGGGCCCGGCCCGAAATGTATGCCAAGTTATTCTCCATAGAGAAATGACTTCCGTGAACCGGGCAGAACCAGGGGACGAGCGAGTGACGTCAGGACTTCGGTGGTCTTCAGTATAATTTCAATTTGTACCTCTGAGAGTCTACATACTGTAACCAAATGGACCCGTAACCCCTTACCCGGGTCCATTCGGTTACATTATGCACGCTCTCAGAGTTAAATTAAGCATACTGCACGGCTGCGCACACGACTACAAAAGACTTGTAATGACGAGTAGTGTACACTGCGGTGGCAGCAGGTTTTGTAAGGAGGAGGAGGAGGAGGCCATTAGGAGCAACAGGGGAGGAATATGTTATTTCATGTCCATTACTGCTACATTAATGACCCTGAGGTCATCCATCAATGTCATTAAAAACCTCTTCCAAATATATCGGGCGCTGTCAGGCGGAAACCTTTTTCATTATGAATACAAAAAGAATGCATTATAAATGCACTTATAATGCATTGACTGAACTTATTCAACTAATTAATAAGGTTTTATATAATAAACTAATAAAGCAATCTATGTCTTGGCAAACTACCAATCTGTCGCCCAGCCCTACCAACAACACACAATAACAATCTGGATGGGGAAGTGAAGGTCCACCACTCAACCCTCGCCCCCACAAACACCGCTGAAGTGCCCTTGAGCAATCGTCTGTCGGGTGGAAACCTCATATGTCCGAAACGGATACTTTTCGGAATTCAAATTCAAAAGTAGCAAAAGCAGCAGATCTACAAGCTCAAAACGTGTTGCTTCACGCCACGTTTCAAGCTTGTGGATCTGCTAATTTTGATGCCTTTGTGTTACGCTGTAGGATGATCAATAGCGCGTTAATTTATGAGAGAATATGCAGATAAGAAGTTTCTGCTTGACAACAGTCAGCTACGGTGCGTGCGTGCGTGCGTGCGTGCGTGCGTGCGTGCGTGCGGTTGCAGGCAGTTGTTGACAATGAGTATCTGTGCTCAGAAACTTTCCATGGCTAAATGAAGGACAAAAAGGAACAAAAAACAAGAAATGACACATTTCATATTATACCAAACTTGTGGCAAGCTATATTGCATCTTACTAAACATTACGAGACAAAACAAAAAAATAAGAAAATATTAAAATCAAGAGTTAAATTAAGATGCATTTCAAATCTAAAGCTCACCAGTGGATTTATTTGCAGGCACAAACAATCCAATCGGACTGTAAACATAAAAAAACTACTAGGCTTTTAATTTAAAAAAATTCTTTGAAAACGGTTTCAGAGACATAGCGACATTAATTCTTATTACATCACGTCAATTATACTCAATTATAATCCTGACCCGATCGCCTCATTGCTATAATATCAGACAGACCGCTGACAACATCGTCCGATGTGGGATATAGATTGACACGGGAGTGGATTTTCACTCCTGTACCATCCCACTCCCACAGACAAAAATCCCATTACGTCCCAATCCCGGACCAGAGTAAAAAAAAGAATCCCATCCCCTATATGCCTGTTCAGGGTATGGGAAGGCATTGCGGACTCCACCATTGGCTTAACCCATTTAGGCCGATTCTAAAAACGCCTCTAAATCCTGACCTAAGTTTTCTGAAAAACTTCAAATATTTAAATAGCAGCATCAACATTTTTACATTTTGTATTACTGTACAGAACCCCCAAATGGGTTCCCGGCCTGAGGGGGTAAAACACCAAAAGGGGTTCCCGCCCAGAATGGGTTAAAAAAGGACAGCCCAATGAGGAGAAAGTGACAGCGCCTGAATATAGACCAGAGTGGTAAAAACTACCAACAGAGGTGGCATAGAGTAATGACATGACACCTAAGCCTTCAGTGGCTGGGGAGGACAGCTATAAGCAGGGACGCGTGGAGGACAAACACGCTGTATTTGACAGTGGGCCTTCTGTCACTGTGTGAGGCCCGGTCTGATTGTGGCTGGCTGTCCCCTAAGGGAACCTGACAGCTGGCATCACTTCCCAACCCAACAAGGCCTCTGTGTCAACACCAGTGACACCGCTAACATCAAGAGAGAACACAGAAAATGTGACAGAATGTGCACATACCGCTGCGCTGATGACAGGCGTATGGACAGTGTGTGTGCGCGGTGTGCGCTCGCTCGCACGTGTGTGGGTGTGTGTGTGTATGTCTGAGCAAGAGAAAATGTGTAAGAGAGAAAGAGTGTAAGAGAGAGAGAGAGAGAGCAATGAGAGTGAAACGTAGGAGGCTCTGTGGTTTTGCTCGAGAAAATGCTTGACACTTTTTTGAGGTATCTATACTTTACTGGAGATTTCCAACTTCCAGTACTTTTACTTCTAATCCACTACATCTCAGAGGCAAATATTGTGCTTTTACTCCACAACAGTTATTTGAACACTTCTATTACTAGTTACTACTTTGTAGCTTTTATAATTATTATACACGAAACATACCACTTCAACCCTATAGATTTCAGCCATTTGGAAAAAAAAATACGATCTACAAGCTCACAATGCATGGAGCTTGTAGATTGAGTAATCAAACGTCTTTTAGTTCTACTGGATCTCTTCTCCACTAGTCCCTCTCTAACATTTTAGTCTAGTATTTAATCTGTTGACAGTATTTTCAGTATATTTAGTCGTAGTCATCATAGCTTAATATTATTTCATTTTGGTCAATGAAAAAATGTAGTCGATGGAAATCTTTCATCATAGTTTTAGTCAACGAAATAGACACTGGTGACTCACTGGTGACTGAGACACTCACAGTAGCCTCGGTCCCAGCCTTACTCATCTGCGAAGACAAAAGCCTGGTCACTACCTAAGGCAGTGCATCGGCGAAAGTGTCGGGCCAGAACATCCGTCAGATGTATTTCCCGCGGATACGATATTTTTCGACCAATCACAAGACTTGTTTCATTCATGGAGAATGTAAACAGATTTGTATAAAGCACATTTCTTTGAGCGGCTACTTCCGCCAAAATCCCGCTACTTCTGCCGATACACTCTACAGCAGTGGTTTTCAACCAGTGGTCCGGTGACCACCAGTGGTCCTTGAGGTGGTTCCAGGTGGTCCCCAGCTAAATGATGGAGAGTTGGTAACCAAAATGGACCCTTATAGATATTTAACTCCTGAGAGAGCAAAATGAAACAATTGGACATACATCTGGTTTCATTTTACGCTCTCAGGAGTTACATTATTGTTAAACATCTGCATTACTTAATTTACAAGAAGTCTACACAATTCAAGAATGTAAAAGAAGAATGTAGTTATTTTGATCAACGTTTGGCGGTCCGTGGGCTCAAATGCCAAATAAATAATGGGCCTTGAAAACCACTGCCCTACAGCGTATAGGTCTTGCCATGCAGCGTGCACTCACAGTGAGTTGGGTCTGCTGTGCTTGGCGGGGTCCTGCGGCGTCTGCGTCTCCGTGGTGCCCTCGTTGCTGGTCAGGCTGTGTCTGGCCGTGCCCTCGTTGCTGGTCAGGCTGTGTCTGGCCGTGCCATCATTGCTGATCAGACTGTGTCTAGGCGTGCGTCCCTGGCTGCTGGCGCTGCTGACACTGCTGCCGCTGCTGTTGCAGCTGCCCGTGGACACGGATTCCCCCGCCGCCGTGGGCACACTGTTGTTGGAGTTCAGCATGCTGTTCCTCTTCTCACCTAACACACACACACACACACACACACACACACACACACACACACACACACACACACACACACACACACACACACACACACACACACACACACACACACACACACACACACACACACACACACACACACACACACACACACACACACACACAAACAAGATCAACAACAAGTGAATTGACCGACACGCTGTTGGCTACCGCCACCGTAGACTCTCGTTCAATTTCACTTGGAAAACAAGACCGTTTCAGGTCACCCAAAAATTAGTTAGCGAGAATCGACTAAAGCTAATGTGATCATCATCTATTTAAGTCTTCAGAAGCATTCATATTTTAACTGTGCGGTAGTGTTGAGTCGCTGTGCGGTAGTGTTGAGTCGGCGCGTTGTTCAAACCAGCTCAATTCTCAGCCGTAATAACTCTTTGGGTCATACCAAAGAGTTGGATTGGGATAAATCCCAATGACATACTAGTGTCATGTCCAGGGGGTACTTGTACATCATGTCTAGGGGGTAAAACAACTACAACAACCTTTCAGATGACTAAAACTAAATGGAGTTTTATTCAAAAGACTACGACTAAAACTAAACCAAGATTTGCTGTCAAAATCACCACTGCTCTCCTGTGCTACACAGAGGGGACAATTCCCCTTTTAAGGATGCTGCTGCCGTGGGCTTCCAACGCCAAGAGCTTAAAGAGCAAAGCTCACACAAACCCAGTAGAACATTGATTAATGACTAAAAGCATGGCCGCTATTATCCAACGCAGTCTCTAGAGAGACTGCTGAAACTGCTGCTGGTTAGTGTGTGTGTGTGTGTGTGTGTGTGTGTGTGTGTGTGTGTGTGTGTGTGCGTGCGTGTGTGTGTGCGTGCGTGCGTGCGTGCGTGCGTGCGTGCGTGCGTGCGTGCGTGCGTGCGTGCGTGCGTACTGTGTAGGGGGGGATAAAAAGCGAAGGCGGATCTCACAACCTTTGTTAGGCTGTGATTAGTGAAAACAGCGTGAAAGGAGCCATCCACACTATAACACTATGTGTTTTCTGAACAATTAGCAGTACAATTATGTCGAATTATGACATTTAGGTCTTAATCTTTCTATTACCGATATGTTCTTGCCGTTCTACATTGTGAGCTTGTAGATTTGCTATTTTCAAAACATTAAAAAACTTGAAATGGGACGTTCTGCATAACGAGTACTTTCTAATTTTGGTACATTAAGTACATTTTGATAGCAATGCTTTTGTACTTTTACTCAAGTAACAGAGTAGTTTTACATTGCAGTGCAGTATCGATACTTAAAGACGGGGTGAAATGGTTCATTTGGGCATTTTATTTTGAAGTTTCAGCCAAAAACATAGGCTCTGAGTTTCCTGAACGAATCAGAGCGTTGCATCCCTTCAGGCGATGGGACGGTAGCTCTGCTACATGCACACATGGACTTTGTTTGTTTTCAAATGTTGTAATCAAAACCACCTGTGTTTGGAGGACGACACAGCAATGGGAATCAAACAGGTGAATAAAATTTAAAAAAAATCTTTCTTTTTTTTGGAAATAAATATTTGTACATTTAAAAACTGTGTACATTGGTGACTATAACTATAATCTACCTGATCTTGAGGCCTACAAAATCGGGGGAAAGAAATAAAAGAAAAAAAAATCTTATCAACTAGTCAGTACCAACAAGGTCGACTAGTTGCTTAATGCCCTACTGTGTGCGGCGGTGGCTCAGGGGTAGAGTGGCTGGATGGTAACCGCAAGGTTGCCAGTTTGAACCCGGGCTCCCCCAGAGTTAGTGTCGAAGTGTCCTTGAGCGAGACTCTAAACCCCTAATTGCTCCTGATGTGCAGGTTGGTGCCTTGCATGGTTTCCACCGCCATCGGTGTGTGAATGGGTGAACGTAATGCACAATCTATGTAAAGCGCCTTGGATAAAGGCGCTAAATAAATAAAAAATGCACAAAAGAAATGCACCAATGTGTGCGTGCGTCTCACCTTTGTGTGAGTGCACCGGCGTGTGGAAGAGAGTGAGAGGACGCTCGCTGCAGGAGGGAGCCTTGCTCTCCGCGCTGCTGGGCCTCCTGGTCAGGGTGAGCTGTAGGCTGGCCGCCGGGACCGCCAAACAGCTGGGGGCGTTGGCGAAGATCTGCAGCATCACACACACACACACACACACATTAACCATTTTTTTATGCCCACAGTACACAAATGCATACAAGGACACAAATATTATACTGTAGGTCTAAGACCTGCGGATGGAGTTTTTTGTCTCTCGCAACTGCAAATTCATTATCCGCCCGCTATCCAACCGCATAGTCATATTTATATTAACCGCACCATCCACCAACCGCGGTTAACCGCGGCTAAATCCGCCATCCGCAGGTCTGTACTGGCTTGGGACACCACAATGGAAATATATGAGGGCATAACTCTAGTCATAACCCAACTCACCCGTTATCCAACCGCATTAATTATATCATCCTATTTATATTAACCGCACCATCCGCCAACCGCAGTTACCCACGCCAACCACGGCTAAATCCGCCATCCGCAGGTCTCTAAGAGCTACATTTACAAAATGTGTGTTGTTTTCAAGGTACAATAGGTATGTCACTCACTACTCTATGGGTATAAGTAACAGCGTCTCCGCCATACATACATGACGGCTGCCAATTGTAGCGGAGACACCACATCCCAAGTTATTGGAACCGTCTAACAACCAGTCTGTGCATATGCCGTAGGCTGCCAAATATAAAGACAAATAGTCTGCGCACGCACACACACGCACACGCACACACACGCACACACAGATCGTACCCTGTCGTGGTTTTCCACCAGGATCTCCACTACGATGTTTTGAAACTTGATGTCCATGATGGCCGCCACAGTCTCCTCCTGTGGGCGGAGCAGGGTGGGGCCAAAGACCACGCCCAGGTTGGCCACTGTCATCAGGTTGTGCTGGTGGTGACTGGCCACACTGGGAGAGAGAGAGAGATATTTGATTAATTAACCCATTCAGGACGGGAATTCCTTTTAGTTTTAAGCATTATGTGTTATGTGTGTACTTTAGCTATTGAAAAAGCCAGCGGATGCCTCCCGAGCGTCTCCCTAGGGAGGTCCTCCTCGCTGCACGTCCCACTGGGAGGAGACCCCATGGCAGACCAAGGACCAGATGGGGGGGATTCTATCTCCACACTGGTCTGGGAACGCCTCGGGATGTTAACGGACAACTTTGTTTTTGTTCATGTTTTAGGTTGTTATTAGAGAAAGAAAAAGATTAGTGTTTTTTCATTTGCTTCTTTCTTTCGTTTTAGGGATTTTAGCTATTTTTGACAGGGGGGGGCGGGGGCATTCGAACATGGGGCTAAATATGTCTTTTTTTACAAAATATTATGGCGATTTCTTTATTTTTATTTACTATTGTCCTACTAGACCCCAGGAAATTACATCTGGCCACAAAAGAACACAGGATCTACTGAATGTGAAGGTAGAGTACTGGGGGATGCCATACTGTGTGTTGTAGGCTCATATATGTTCAATATTACTTTTGAGTAATATATTACTGTTTTTATTAACTTTCTCAACACTTGTATGTGCACCTACTTGGCCAGATGTTTGGTCAGCAGTTCCAACATCTGTCTGTTCTTCTCAGGCAGCCGGTGGACGATGGAATGGATCTCTGTCACCCTGGACTCTGGGTTGTCAAGCTCTGGAGACACACACACACACACATGAGTGAGAAGAGAATATTTATGTAAAAAAAGAAAAAGACAAAAACACTAAAAAGTATAAAAACAAAAAAAAATGTCGATATGTTTTAAATATCTTAAAAAATAGATGTACAAGCGATGATGGCTGCACGCTTGTAGATCTGCTATTTTTGAATAGCCAACGTGTAAATATAAAGTGGTTAAAAATGACTATGATGCCGTGTTAACTACTTTGGGAGCTCACTGTGAGAAGCAGTGGTCAGAGTGGACAGAACACTGAGAAGCAGTGGTCAGAGTGGACACAACACTGTGAGAAGCAGTGGTCAGAGTGGACAGAACACTGAGAAGCAGTGGTCAGAGTGGACAGAACACTGAGAAGCAGTGGTCAGAGTGGACAGAACACTGAGAAGCAGTGGTCAGAGTGGACAGAACACTGAGAAGCAGTGGTCAGAATGGACAGCAGTGGTCAGAGTGGACAGAACACTGTGAGAAGCAGTGGTCAGAGTGGACAGCAGTGGTCAGAGTGGACAGAACAGAATTATAAGCCAGTGGTTCCCAAACTTTTTCATGTAAAGGACCCACAAATCGGACCCACAATTTAAGAGATATGCCAAGGACCCCCATAAGAGAAGATTTTTACGGCTCTAGCAGTGATTTTCAACCTGTTTAATTTCAAGGACCCCCAGTTTGACATGCATTAGTCTACGGACCCCCATTTAACACCTTGAGGGCCCGGACCTAATTAATCCATTAATAAAATGTGCCCATCATTTATAGCGCCCGGACCACTTTTACCGGCACACCGGAAGTTGTTGTGAATGTCTGTAGCAGCTAACAATAGCCACACCACTCTAGAGTCGATCGACAACAACGGGAGGTAAGAATAAATCTATCGCGACTAGCGACTGGACCGCGGAGCGCCGTCTAACACAGGATCTTTTTTCATAATTAGACGGGATAATTTAGATCGCGAGTTATGAACGTTTTAAGATTTTCGTTTTCGTCCGTTAAACAGGCAAGGAACATTTTCGATGACGTGTCACTGTTGTGCAACACCGAGGATTGGGCAACAAGCGCTCCTAGGCTGTGGAGCGATGCGATGGGTTTTGATATCATTAATCTCCGTCCCATTTATCAATCTCCGTCTGGGGCACTTGACCATGAACTTGACGTGATCTCCGTCTGGGGCCTCTAAACTGTTAATGTAATTTCTACCTCAATGTTAATTTAACTCTGAGAGTGTACAAATGTACACTTTGTACACTCTCAGGGCAGTATTATGCGTGTCTTAAGTACCAGGTCTTATTACTTAACTTAAGACCTGGAGGCGTAGTCAATGTCATTTGGCTATTCTGAGTGGCCAAACAGCATTGACCACGCCTCCAGGTCTTAAGTTAAGTAATAAGACCTGGTACTTAAGACACGCATAATACTGCCCTCAGAGTTACAGACCACTTTGGGAACCACTGCTATGAGCCGTGTGCCTGCTGGGACCCCCAGGTGACAGAGGAGAGCCCGGTTGGGTCTCGTACCACACTGTGTGAATGTTAAAAAGCACTGTGACCTCCGTGTTTTCTCTCCTTTGCTTCCTGTCTTTGTCTGTGGCTATCACCGCATAAGCTTCTCCAAAATGTCACACGAACAAGGCTTCGTCTGCAGCGTCTCTCTCCCAGAACATCAAAATATTAATGCTGAATGAAACCCGAGAACATCAAAAAAGGACAGCTGATCCCATGGAAAAAAGGTTGGATGGAAAGATCGAGAGAGAGAGGGAGAGAGAGAGAGGGAGAGAGAGAGAGAGAGAGAGAGAGAGAGCGGAAGAAAGACACAGAGTGTACTGTGAACATACAGACTGTGGTGTGCGTGTGCATGTGCGTGTGCGTGTGCGTGCGTGCGTGCGTGCGTGCGTGCGTGCGTGCGTGCGTGCGTGCGTGCGTGCGTGCGTGCGTGCGTGCGTGCGTGCGTGCGTGCGAGAAAGAGAGGCAGACCTACAGTAATAAAAAGATAAGAGATAGAGTGATGAGGAAAACATATGGGCTAGAGAAAGATGACGGGGAGCTATTTATTTCCTTGTGCATGTACGTGTGTGTACGTGTGTGCGCGTGTGTGTGTGCGTGTGCGTGTGTGTGCGCACGTGTGCGTGTACTGTATGTGTGCGTCTTCCTGTTGGTGCATAACATCCTCCACACATCACACAGTCAGACTGAAACCTTGCATCTCCTTCTATAAATGTACTGTATGTAGAAATGTATAAAATTGCAGATCTAAAAGCTCACAATGCGCCGCAATGTGAGTTTTTAGATCTGCTATTTTCAAATGCTGAAATGTATATAGGGCTGAAGTGGTAACTTAATGTATGTTTTGTAAGAATAATCAAAATCTAAAAAGTAACTACACTAGTAACTACATTACGAGTAAAAGTACAATATTTGCCTCTGTCTGTCTGTCTGTCTGTCTGTCTGTCTGTCTGTCTGTGAAACAGTGAAGTGCCGGGAGGAAGCAGGCAGACAAAAAGCAAAAAAGGAAGGAGAGGAGAGAAATGGTAGAAGTCAATTCAAGTCATGGAGGAGAGAGAGAGAGACAGAGAGACATGGGGAGAGAGAGAGAGGGAGAGAGAGAGAGAGAGAGAGAGAGAGAGAGAGAGAGAGAGAGAGAGAGAGAGGAGGAAAGTACGAAAAAAACGAGTTCAGCCGAGGACATTGTCCTCGTTTCACCCAACCGCTGCTTCTGATCACACACACACACACACACACACACAAAGGTTTGTATTACTATACTTGTGAGGATGTCAACGTTTTAAGACAGTTTTATGAATGCCAGATATACAGGTCCATCTCAATGAATTAGAATATTGTGTAAAAGTTCAGGTAGGCCGTTTCAGAGCCTAAGATGTTGAACGAGGCTCTGAAACAGCAGTAACTGTGTGAGGCTAGATTATCCACATCATGTGTGCAATTGTGTAATGTTGTGTCTTCCTCTGTAATGTATTGATGTTTTATGTGTGGCTGTAGCTGGGGTGAAAGCCCAAGACAAGAGATGGAAACCTTGAAAAGGTACTCACATTTGTTACTTAAGTAAAAGCAAGTAGAAGTCCAGTAATCAAAATTTACTTGAGTAAAAGTACTAAAGTATTGCACCAAATTTAACTCATTGACCGCCAGGGGTCAGTAGCTTGATGTCAGCTACTGCCACCATAGACGGGTGCAATTATGGTTTGATCCTAAAAAAATTGCAACAGAAGGTTTCTCAACTGTTTTTTGTAGTATTAGGTGTACTTAATAACATACTAAAAGTTTACCAAAGTTTGACCATGCGAAAGGTCAGATTTTCAAGATGGCCGCCCCCAGTTCCTTAAAAGGCCATTACTCCTTCATTATTCACGGTAGACAAGTAATTTTGGTGCCTAACCCCATGTTTTGGTGATCTAGGAATCCAATTAGCATATTTCAATTATAGTCAAGCAATTACAAGTACAATTATATAATAAAGCAATTGGTTATAAGGTTATAACAGTGTAATAGGACATTTCTCCCTTTTCTATAAGCCATAATGCCCAGGATTGGTGAATTTATCACCTATACACATAATTCACATTCTGTTGAAGCTTTCAGGAGATTTATTTTGATTTGATTCCATACCAATAAGGAGTGCATTCATTATTAATGGTTGGTACTGCATGTGACATTTGTAAAAGCATGGCTGCCAAGTGATAGACTGGAAATAAAATACATTTCTTAACAAGAAATGTCTTCACTATTGTTTGTAAAGTTGTCTGGCAAAATAATAATAATCCAAGTCCCCTAGGGCAGTGGTTCCCAAACTGGGGGTCGGGACAAACATGAAAATAGGCGATCTACAAGCTCAGTCTTTGCAGCAAACACACTTAGTAGGAACAAATGGCCACTTGTCTGGTCTATGGGGAAGATGGGACTCCTCAGTGGGGATACAGTGGAGAGAAAATCCCCCTTATGGGCCTAGAGAGGGTGTTCAAGTCAGTACAGAGCTATCACCTAGTTGGTGTATAGGCGCAGGGATGGTGGTGGAGTGTGGCACGGATAGGGTTCAGATGTACTTGTCACAGGCATCTTCTTATTCCCGAAACTGTACTAGTTTGGGGTTTAAGTGCAAAATTAATTTCACTGGTAACCACAAGGTTACCAGCTCGAACCCCGGCTCCCCCAGAGTTCGTGTCGAAGTGTCCTTGAGTAAGACTCTGAACCCCTGATTGCTCCTGATGTGCAGGTTGGTGCCTTGCATGGTTTCCTCCGCCATCAGTGTATGAATGTGTGTGTGAATGGGTGAATGTAATGCACAATCTATGTAAAGGTGTGTGAATGGGTGAATGTAATGCACAGTCTATGTAAAGCGCCTTGGATAAAGGCGCTATATAAATGCACCATTTACCATTTTAGTTTGAAAGTCCTTTTGGGAAGAAGATATGAACCCAAATAATAGTCATCAACCTGTTTCAAAGGAGTGTTAAGTGTTTTGATAATTTGGTTATTGAGAGACTTAGGTTCCGACAGCTCTGCACCAACCTCCATAATCACCCTCTCACCTGATTGCCTTCCTAATGTATTAAAAAGTTGTCCAAAAAATCCTGCCACCCTAATTAAAACCCACGCACCCCGTTTATCCGGCTGCCTTTGTCCGCCTTC
This sequence comes from Electrona antarctica, assembly GCF_951216825.1. Classification (NCBI taxonomy): domain Eukaryota; kingdom Metazoa; phylum Chordata; class Actinopteri; order Myctophiformes; family Myctophidae; genus Electrona; species Electrona antarctica. The sequence goes on from NC_136789.1 coordinate 11,388,102, forward strand.
TCCTACCAAACCACACCGTTTGCCCACCACCGGCATGCCTGTCCAGACATAACGCACTACTTTGCATCCATGCAACTGTCATAATTACTGTACAGTTTGCATGAAAAACCATGTTATTGCGCAACATTTCACAGTGATGCAAATTACATCACATTTTAGGACACACACACACACACACACACACACACACACACACACACACAGCAGTATAGCACAGTACGGCACAGTACAGTACGGTACGGTATAGTATTGTACAGTACAGTACAGAACGGTATAGTATTGTACAGTACAGTACAGTATGGTATGGTACAGTACAGTCTGCTACAGTACAGTACAGTACAGTACAGTACAGTACAGTACAGTACAGGACAGTATGGTACAGGACAGTATGGTACAGTACGAAAAAGTATGGTACAGTACGGAAAAGTATGGTACAGTATTGCACAGTACATTACTGTATGGTACAATACAGTGTGTTGCAGTACAGTACAGTACAGTACAGTACAGTACAGTACAGTATGGTACAGTACGAAAAAGTATGGTACAGTATTGCACAGTACATTACTGTATGGTACAATACAGTGTTGCAGTACAGTACAGTACAGTACAGTACAGTACAGTACAGTACAGTACAGTACAGTACAGTACAGTACAGTACAGGACATTACAGTACAGTACAGTACAGTACAGTACAGTACAGTACAGTACAGTACAGTACAGTCTGCGGCAGGACATTACAGTACAGTACAGTACAGTCTGCGACAGGACATTACGGTACAGTACAGTACAGTACAGTACAGTACAGTACAGTACAGTACAGTACAGTACAGTACAGTAATTCTGCAACAGTACAGTACAGTACAGTACAGTACAGTACAGTACAGTACAGTACAGTCTGACATTATTATCTAATTGTATCTCTGCAATTTGGACAAGTTAAATGGATTCCTAGACCCCAAAAACATAGGGTTAGACACAAAAATAACTTGTCTAGGGTGAATAATGAAGGAGTTAGGCTATTTTAATGATTCCGGACGCCATCTTGGACGCACCTTGAAAATAACACCTTTCGCATGGTCAAACTTTGGTAAACTTTTAGTATGTTATTAAGGACACCTACTACTACAAAAAACAGTTGAGAAACCTTCTGTTGCAATTTTTTTAGGGTAAGGTGCCTTTTTTTCATATATGCACTCGTCTACTCCTTCTATTTCGCTTGTGGAAGAAGACACCCCCCACCCCCCCAATTAATGATTCTTATTAATGCCTCTTTAGAAGCATTAATATTTTACCTGCGCGGTAACCGGGATTTACCATTGAGCCTCTAAACATAGTTGCTTTGTTCAATCGTTCTGAGCCGTAATTCCGCGATAAACGGCTATAAAGGTCTGGCTGCTCCAGCTTTGTGTGCGGGCCGCCATCTTGCTTCAGGCAAAACACATCGAGCACAGAGCTGCCGATCGACCGGGACAGCTAGAAGGTCCCGGGTTCGATTCCTGCCGGGGACGCTGGAGGCGTGTTCTCTCCTCCACATCATCAGTGCCCATACTCTACCCTATAGGTGGGGTTGGCGAAAGGGCCTTTCTGTCTGGAGTTTGCATGTTCTCCCCATGTCCCCCCAGGGGACATGAATAATGTGTTCCTTCTACGCGCTACGTCCTACCGGGGAAACTCCCCCCTGTCAGGTGATAAGAACCAGCTTGGACTCCTCATGTATTGAAGGAAACATGAGCTCAGTTTGGGGCTCTCCCCAGGTTGGCAGAGGGAGAGTAGCACTCAGGATTACAGCTTAGACAATTGGCGCCGGGTGAAAAATTAGTTACAAAAATTGTGGGATAAAAATGTAAACATAATAATAATAATAATAATAATAATAATAATAATAATAATAGTGTGTGCGTGTGCGCGTGTGCGTGTGCGTGTGTGCGTGTGTGCGTGTGTGTGTGCGCACGCGTGTGTGTGTGTGTGTTACTACAACCTGGGGAACCATCAGCGACTATAAGTGTACAATGATTGCAATCATTGCAATTTCTATTCATAATTTCTAATCTCTACAAATCTTGAAAGAAAAATCAATTTCCTTCAACCAAATGGTCCTCACCATGCCCATTTCTCTAATTCTATACTTATACAAGTATAGTAACACACACACACACACACACACACACACACACACACACACACACACACACACACACACACACACACACACACACACACACACACACACACACACACACACACACACACACACACACACACACACACACACACACAGAGCAGTCATTTCCTGATGGTGTTGCCAGAGACACGGGGTCATTTCCTGGACTTCCTTCTCAGCACTGTCAGCCTGGCTTCATGAACACAGCTAACACCAGACCAGACTGGAGTTGGACCACTGCTTCCCAAAAACCTTGTCAGTGCCAACAATTTACAGTGTGTGTGTGTGTGTGTGTGCGTGTGTGTGTGTGCGCGTGTGTGCGTGCGTGCGTGCGTGCGTGCGTGCGTGCGTGCGTGCGTGCGTGCGTGCTGTCAGGAAGAAACCACTTAACTTTTTCGCTGCCATCTACGTTTATAAACGTAGCTAGGCTATCGGTACCTACTGGTGCTATCTATGCGTATGTTCATAGAAAACCGTATACTCCATATATGAAAGTAGCGACCGTCTATTTACCCACCAGCTATGGGATTTTTAAATCCACCTCCATCGAGCCTCCATTATAACAGGATTTTCAAAGCGCTGTATCTCTAAAGGTTCGAGAGCTGTCCATGGTGAGCCGCCGCGCACCCGACAATCGTAAATAATTTGTGAGTTTGTACCGCATCGCTGAGCACACGTAACATACATGTTACGTACATACCATGATAGCTAAGGGGTCTGAGCTAATGTGAGTGAACACTGTGCTCATAAAAAAAGCCCCCACCTTCCTGAATAAACCGGAAAGGAAACAAGCACCGTAGAGTTAGAGTGGACGTGTGGCATTCCTTAGGTGTGCGTATGCTACCACCTATCGCACAGAAAAACTCCAAAATGTTAATTTTTCAGGAAATGAAAAATGTAATTTTTTCAGGAAATTAAGAAAACCTTATATTTAGAAAACAAAGCAATACTGCCTATTCAAAGTTGATGTTGTGACTTTATATTATTGTCAATTAGTTACATGAGAGGTGGTGGAGTTAGCTGCTTTAGAACAGGGGTTCTCAACGTTTTTGGCCGGGGATCCCCAGAAATGCTTTGGCCGTGTCTTGTGACCCCCGCCCCGCCCACCTCCCCACTACAATACAAATTGACCGCTACAATAACCATAATAATAGTGAAAATACATCATGAATAAATACTGAAACCAGATATAATCATTAAGGAAAGTTTATGCATGTACTATGTGTACTATGTAAACTCTTCATTTCTCTTTTCCAGACATTCAGTTGCAAAAAAATAAAAATAATTTGGGGACCCCCCAAAATAATTTGGCCCCCGGGGGTCGCGACCCCCCGGGGGGTCGCGACCCATGGGTTGAGAACCCCTGCTTAAGACAGTTTGAGGGTCCAATGGAGTTAAGAGGTTTTGTCTCAAGCATGTTTTACTACTTTTCATTGGTTCAATATTTTCGAAACCACACACAGACGTGTCTGGGTGTTCAATAGCAACGAGGTGGTTTCCTCCCGACAGCAGCAAACATTTTGGTCCCAAATCTCTCTTTGCCACGTTCAGCTAAACGAACGGACTCTCAAAGGGTGCGACAAACATGAAGCGGGGATCATGAGCAGTCAATGCTGTGTTGATTACATCGCAGCACTGCAATGAAGGATAAAGCTATGCTGGGAACCAGACCAATGTGCCATGCAGCGCACACAGTGACCACTGTGTGGCCACGGCGTGAGGCTAGGATAAAACCATGTCGTCATCTTCACCATAATGGTCAGTGACAGTAAGTGGCATTGCATTATTGCCATTTTGTTCCAAAAAGCTTTATACCAAGTTGAGAGCATTTTTCGTCATAGTTTTAAGTCGACAAAATGAACACTGGCTGCATGGTGTTAGTATTTCAGTGCAACTGTCCCTATCGTAAGAGCAGACCCGTCACACCATAAAACCCTGTCACAGCACAGCAGGGGGGCAACTCACAGCAGGTTGACATGCACCATAAAACCCTGTCACAGCACAGCAGGGGGGCAACTCACAGCAGGTTGACATGCACCATAAAACCCTGTCACAGCACAGCAGGGGGGCAACTCACAGCAGGTTGACATGCACCATAAAACCCTGTCACAGCACAGCAGGGGGGCAACTCACAGCAGGTTGACATGCACCATAAAACCCTGTCACAGCACAGCAGGGGGGCAACTCACAGCAGGTTGACATGCACCATAAAACCCTGTCACAGCACAGCAGGGGGGCAACTCACAGCAGGTTGACATGCACGCGTGGGCTTTCCAACACGGGCTACCGTTTCTCCTTACAGCAGCCATCCTCAACCTCGTTAGTTCAAAGGACCCCCAGCTTGATATGCATTATTATTATAGGCCACGGATGGATCCCCATTTGATGTTAATGGATGTTAATTGGTCCATTTGGTTCCATTCGTGGAACCAAATGGATTTGTTTTGTGGGGGGAAAGGAAAGATAAAAAAGGAAAAAAACAAATGGAAAGAAATTGTAGCGCTTGCTGCACCTGACAGTTATGATGAGTCATTCTCATGTTTTTATAACTTTTGAAGTCTTCATGTTATTCATTCAAATGATGTGTGTTCTCTCCCTCCCTCAACCTCAAATTCCTGAAGAAGATCCAGCAGGATGGAAACGTTGACTACTGTGCAATAAAACATTTGGAGCTAAGATATATATACCAGTGTTGCAGATTTAATCGTAATTCTTTTTTGTACAACTTATGTCATCCTGTTCTTTCAGAGGAGGCTTTGCACAGCACTGTACAATGAATAAAGCAAGGTGTCCTGATAGGGTCTGCATTACTGTATTGTATGTAACCATGATTCATGCCATTACGTGGATGCTTTTGACACAAGCAAAGGTGCATTAAAAATGAGCTGATGGATGGATGGATGGATGGATGGATGGATGGGTGGGTGGGTGGATGGATGGATGGATGGGTGGGTGGGTGGATGGATGGATGGATGGATGGATGGATGGAGGGATGAAAGACGTGTAACACTTGGATGGATGGATGGATGGATGGATGGATGGATGGATGAAAGACGTGTAACACTTGGGTGGATGGATGGATGGATGGATGGATGGATGGATGGATGGATGGATGGATGGATGGATGGATGGATGGAGGGATGAAAGACGTGTAACACGTGGTTGTAAGTCCAGGCTAATGCATAATTTATGCAGTGTCGCACACCGCAAATACCGGATCTACAAGTTCACACAACGCGTCGGAGATGCGTCTCGTTGTTAACACTTTGACTGCATATATTATAGATTTAACATTTGTAAAACATATTAAGATATTGGTATGGTAGCCTAGGGTACTACTGGCCGAACTGGACTGGAGGTACACACAAAGTCCAATCTGGGGGGGGCAATGCCCCCAATAGAGATGCCACTGTACTACGTTTACTTTATGCCTTTTCTTTTATTATGTGATATGGGTTTTATCATGTGATATGGGTTATATCACGTGATATGAGTTTTATCATGGGATATAGGTTACATCACGTGATATGGGTTGTATCATGTGATATAGCTTATATCACGTGATATGGGTTTTATCATGTGATATAGGTTATATCACGGGATATGGGTTTTATCATGCGATATATGTTATATCATGGGATATGGGTTTTATCATGTGATATAGGTTATATCACGGGATATGGGAGGCGATCAGCCACCAAATCAAACACTCACTGGCAGCTTTGATGAAGCTCCTCTGGTACTGGTAGGTCATGAGGGGCGCAGGCAGCATCCTGGGAGGAAGAGGAAGGAAGGAATGACAATATGACAATTATGAAACATGCCAATATGACAATATGAAACATGACAATATGAAACATGACAATATTACAATATGAAACATGACAATATGAAACATGACAATATGAAACATGACAATATGAAACATGACAATATGACAATATGAAACATGACAATATGACAATATGAAACGTGACAATATGAAACGTGACAATATGACAATATTGTCATTTTGTGTCAGATTGTGGCACTCCCTCTTTAAGGTTGGCGAACATCCATTAAGGTTGGCGAACATGCATTAAAGTACTGTAGGCGAACATGCATTAAGGTTTTGCGAACATGCATTAAGGTTGTGCAGCTCCCGTGCTTGTGGTTATGTTTAGGTTAGGGTTAGAGATAGGGTTGGTAAGGTTAGTAATGGGCGAACTAACGGGAGGTCCTACCAATACCTTGCTACCCTTTTTTGTTATTTTTTTTACTACTCGTAAGTAAGTAAGTAAGTACATTTTATTTATATAGCACTTCTCACAGAGAAAACTCACAAAGTGCTTTACATACAGAGAACAAAAGCAGAAATAAAACAAGGAAGTTCATACAAAACAGGAAGAGGTCTATACAATCAAGACAGCAAATAATACAACAAGAAACAAAAACAAAACAAACAAACAAAAACACATTCAGACATCCGGAAATGCCTGAGTAAAAAGTAGTGTTTTAAGTTTGTTTTTAAAGATGTCCACAGAGGCTGCTGATCTCAAGACCTGTGGAAGAGCATTCCACAGAGTGGGCTACAAATTGAAAGGCTCGATCACCTTTTGTCTCATCCTGTTCTTTCAGAAGAGGCTCTACACAGCACTGCACTGCACTGCACTGCACTGCACTGTACTGTACTGTACTGTACTGTACTGTACTGTACTGTATTGTATTCAATGAATGAATCAAGGTGTCCTGATGATGTTTTTTCTCTCTTTTAAAAAAAAATATATAATTCTTTGTACTGGGGACCACAGCGGAAATGACTTTACGGTGTTGTTGCCATTTTATCATCAAGTGTCTTTTAACCTTCCATTTCCATGTATGATGGTTGGAAAGCTATTAAAAATTAATCAAGTTCGTTGTTTTCAGGAAAGGAAGAGAAACAGGGCGGGGGGGGGGGGGTCAGAGAGAGAGGGCAAGGAGAAAGAAAAGCAGGAAAGGAAATGTGTTAAGGTTGAGACGGGGAGAGAGAGAGAGAGAGAGAGAGGGAGAGAGAGAGAGACAGAGAAAGGAGAGGGAGAGTGAAGAAACACTAGGCCTGTCCTCTCCTCTCATTCACTCACCCGCTCGTCTCTCTCTCTCTCTCTCTCTCTCTCTCTCTCTCTCTCTCTCTCTCTCTCTCTCTCTCTCTCTCTCTCTCTCTCTCTCTCTCTCTCTCTCTCTCCCTCTGTTTTTATCCCACAATTTTGTAACCCATTTTTTGAGGGGCGTTAGAGCTCCTCCTATATTCAGCTATAGTGTAGATTAGAGCTCCTCCTATATTCAGCTAAATGGTAAATGGTAAATGGTGCATTTATATAGCGCCTTTATCCAAGGCGCTTTACATAGATTGTGCATTACATTCACCCATTCATACACCGATGGCAGCGGAAACCATGCAAGGCACCAACTAGCACAACGGGAGCAATTAGGGGTTCAGTGTCTTGCTCTAGTGTAGATTAGATTTGAGGGGCGTTAGAGCTCCTCCTATATTCAGATATAGTGTAGATTGAGGTGCGTTAGAGCTCCTCCTATATTCAGCTATAGTGTGGATTAGATTTGAGGGGCGTTAGAGCTCCTCCTATATTCAGCTATAGTGTAGATTAGAGCTCCTCCTATATTCAGCTATAGTGTAGATTAGATTTGAGGGGCGTTAGAGCTCCTCCTATATTCAGCTATAGTGTAGATTAGAGCTCCTCCTATATTCAGCTATAGTGTAGATTAGATTTGAGGGGCGTTAGAGCTCCTCCTATATTCAGCTATAGTGTAGATTAGATTTGAGGGGCGTTAGAGCTCCTCCTATATTCAGCTATAGTGTAGATTAGATTTGATGGGCGTTAGAGCTCCTCCTATATTCAGCTATAGTGTAGATTAGGCGTTAGAGCTCCTCCTATATTCAGCTATAGTGTAGATTGAGGGGCGTTAGAGCTCCTCCTATATTCAGCTATAGTGTAGATTAGGCGTTAGAGCTCCTCCTATATTCAGCTATAGTGTAGATTTGAGGGGCGTTAGAGCTCCTCCTATATTCAGCTATAGTGTAGATTTGAGGGGCGTTAGAGCTCCTCCTATATTCAGCTATAGTGTAGATTTGAGGGGCGTTAGAGCTCCTCCTATATTCAGCTATAGTGTAGATTTGAGGGGCGTTAGAGCTCCTCCTATATTCAGCTATAGTGTAGATTTGAGGGGTGTTAGAGCTCCTCCTATATTCAGCTATAGTGTAGATTTGAGGGGCGTTAGAGCTCCTCCTATATTCAGCTATAGTGTAGATTTGAGGGGCGTTAGAGCTCCTCCTATATTCAGCTATAGTGTAGATTTTCGTCTTACACAAACATTAAATTCCCATTGACAATGAATGAAGAATTGACGTCATATGTAAACGAGCAAATCAGCTATTTTTGTCCTACACAAAGTGTAGGACAAATTCCCATTGACAATGAACGGATGATGTACGATGATAAGAGCGCCCCTCACTAGTCTTAACACTAGGCATGTAACGATTCACTCAACTCACGATACGATTCGTATCACGATATGAAGTTCACAATACGATTTTACATGATATTTTAAACAAAAAAACATTTTCCAGAAAAATTACCATTTGTTTTTATTTGATATAATTTATCTCCCCCCTGCAACTACATTGCAAAAGAAGTAGCATTACATTTGACAGTGCAGAAACATAATTGCCTTCCTTGATGTATTAATGAGCATCAACGACCATCACCTGGGCACAGTCACAGACACAGTCACAGCTCTACCGTGCTCTACTACTGAAAGTAGTAGAGCATTTTTTTTTGTATTAAATCGATTCATATCATCATTGATATATAGAATAAATATACGATATATCGTTACATGCCTACTTAACACTAATTATGCTACAACAGTCATTAAGACATGTGAATCCCTTGACTCCTTCAAAACCACTCTCAAAGGGCATCTACGGACGGCTGAAATTCGAAACTGGCCCCCGTAAAATCTGAATCCTCACAATACCGCCTATCGTAGCAGCTTGGAATCGGTTAATGATATCAAACGAGATTGCTGTAATTCAATTATTTTGGGGTTTTTTCTTCAGCGATCCTAGACCTGTTTCGCGCATGCGCACTGCCATTCACTTCCTTGTTTACGGCCCAACTAAAGTGTCTCTTTACTCTAAATCTACAGTGCTCTCCATTGTTTTGATCAAAACCATATTGTTCTGTCTTCCCCTCTGGCGTTTGTTTTTTGTGGCTTTCGCCTTTATTTTATATTTTTTTATGGATGGACAGACAGTAGGCTGACAGGAAATGGGGAGAGAGATGGGGGGAAGGCATGCAGTAAGGGCCGTCGGGAGTCGAACCCCCGGCACACTGCCAGACTGGATTACCAGCCAAGGTAATGCCTGGTCAACTGAGCCATGGCCCAGACCCTTCCTTTCTGGCTTAACCTAGCATCTCGTTTGGAATATAAACGCTTCTAGATGTAGTAACGGAAGATGTGACAGGGCGAGGTAGTAACGGAAGATGTGACAGGGCGAGGTAGTAACGGAAGATGCCTCCCGGTTTATATCTCAGTTATATCTCTTTGACTGGTTAAAAGACCCGGGGTTGAATCCCGCAGGTGTTACACATTATCTCCACATCTGTGTGTGTATGTGCGTGCGTGCGTGCGCCATGCCTGTGGGTGTCCCCAGAGTCCCAGACCCGTTGAAAAGAAAGAGAGAGTTGTGAACTTGTGACATCTTTGATCTCAACACAACACGATCATTGTGGTTCAGTATACAGTATCATGCGTGCCTCATGGACACTCATTATGAGCATTCAATGTTGGAACTGTAAAGCAGTGTTTGGAACTCTTGGTTGCCCATGGCAACTGGTCATCTCTGAGCACACACACAAATTCAGCTTCAACTAGATATTGATAACTGGAACTGGAATAGTGCTTTTCTGAGCACCCAAAGTCACGTATTATGAATATTCTCTGTTTACAACGTATGGTAAGTCTATGGGAACATCATTCAAACCTCTCGCTCTCAGTACAGAGTGAGCCTTTTTTATTTTTGGTGCAACCACTCCAAGGAACAGCAATGTCCCTATGTGACTATGTGACTATGTCCCGATGTTTAGAGTACCAGTAGGGGCAAAAGTGGCGCTGTTGTGCCAGAAACAGAGAGAGAGAGAGATAGTGTTGCACTGTTGCCTGCTAATTACAGAGAGAGAGAGAGAGAGAGAGAGAGAGAGAGAGAGGGGCAGGGGGAGAGGGGAGTTGCACCACTCAGTTCACACGGGTGTGATTTTTTTAAAGATGGAGTGCCGTGATTTTTGTATTTACTTGCGCAAGCAAGGGAGAGAGAGAGGGAGAGGTGTCTGCTAAATGCTAATTCCCCCACACAGTAACTCATCACTCATCAGGTCATTTCTCGACCGTTTCGGACGTGGGGCGGCTCGGCGGAACCGGGCTGGCACCCTGGGCGCGTTCCTGTGGGTCTGGAAGTTCCGGGGACCCACCGGGGACCCCCACACGGAGTTGCACCACTCAGTTCACACAGGTGTGATTTTCATGTGTTTATGAGCTGACAGTACTTAATCATTAGAACCCTTGGTGTGGTTGTTATGTGCAATGATGCCTTCCCTTTGTATTTAGGGTTTCTTCCTGGAGGCTGAACCCTTGACAGTCAAACATGCCAATGAAAAAAACAGTGATATAGTGACATCACACTATCAGCCCCTCCCCTAACCCTTCCCCTTTATCATACAACTACAGCTGTGGGTGCGGCTTCAGTTCAGGTGGATCAGTTCAGGTGCCCACATAAAAACGACATTTTAACAAATACTGTAATTTTTTTTGAAAAACGTCTTCCTCCTTATATAATAATAATACCTGATGAACATGTTTTAGGGTGGAAAAAAACCATGGAACTCCATCTTTAAAGCCAAAGTGTAAGTAAGAACGTAAAGTAAGTATTTACTTACTCAAGCATGAAATGGGGTTAAAGTGGTTAAACTGATTTTGATGTGAACCCGACAGGGAGCCCACTTTGACAAGCAGGGTATCATTTAGCTGGGGACCCGTCCGGGAGCCCACTTTGACATGCAGGGTATCATTTAGCTGGGGACCCGTCCGGGAGCCCACTTTGACAAGCAGGGTATCATTTAGCTGGGGACCCGTCCGGGAGCCCACTTTGACATGCAGGGTATCATTTAGCTGGGGACCCGTCCGGGAGCCCACTTTGACATGCAGGGTATCATTTAGCTGGGGACCCGTCCGGGAGCCCACTTTGACATGCAGGGTATCATTTAGCTGGGGACCCGTCCGGGAGCCCACTTTGACATGCAGGGTATCATTTAGCTGGGGACCCGTCCGGGAGCCCACTTTGACAAGCAGGGTATCAGGGTATCCAGTAGTGATGTATACCTGAGGTAGTACTTGATAGAACTGGTGATGGTCTTGATCTCCCATTCTGTACTGTCCAGCTCTACGTCCGCACACGTCTTAGGATCTGGATGGACACACGCAGCATGTCATTAGACAGACAGAGAGACATACAGACAGACAGACAAAGGTTCAAGAATGATCTCTGTGTGCTCCCTTTCCCTTTAATGCTATAGGCTATCTTCCATGGAAAATAAATACCACGAGATCTAGACACACATATACATTTTCCGTTTCTGCGTGCGTGCGTGCGTGTGTGCGTGCGTGCGTGCGTGCGTGTGTGCGTGCGTGCGTGCGTGCAACGTACCCATTGCAAGGCCCAGCAATTTCTGTACTCTGGAGTTGACCCCAACGATTCTGTACAAGCCCTGCTCGTCTATACCTGAAGAGAGGAGATGATAGACACTATTAGACAGTGTTGCAAAATGACTTTGATTTATTATTTTGTGTTCTTTATTAATGGGTTTTTAGTTCAGATCTGTGTTAAAGTCCTGGCAAACTGCACAAAAAAAACAGAAAAACTTAGCCCTATTTGGTTAAATAGCCAAACTCAATAGAAAACCCACTGCTTTCCACCATTGTCAACAGGCAGGGGGAAGGATTCCATTTGCACAGCGCTAATGGACGTGAGGAAACGGAGGGTTCATCACAGGCGAGTCAAATGATTGTATAACACTAGGGGAGGAGGGAGTGGAGGGGGGAATATTACATACACACACAGGGTTATGTAGGCTTAAATGACAGTATGCAGTTTATAGTGTACGAATTCAGCGGTAGAGAGAGAGCAGCTGGAACACGACACTTCAAATAGCCGGCAGGGAGAGAGGTAAACAACAACACGGTGTACCTCGAGTCTCCACCGCGTAGATGAACTTCTTCATCACGTTGAACCCAACGACATCCAGCTGGGCCACTGGCGGACGGACGGGGGGAGAGAGAGAGAGAGATATGAAAAATCAACAATCCACTAGATTTATGTCGTCATTGGACTGTAGCCTATACCTCGTGACGTTCACTTGAGAGTCAAAAGCACGTTACACTCAAAAACTGAACTTTGTGTTGAATGTGTCGCTTTTGTATTTTTGTATATTACACTGGTTGTTGAATCTCACTATATTGTAATTCATTCACTTGGAAATGCAGGAGTTGAGGCATTCAACTTAGTCTGACTTGGTTTTCACAGACAATTTACTATACTGTAAATTAATAATTAGTTTGGTCTTTTTTCTTTTTAGCATTAAATTGTCCTTAAATTGTCACTTCACTGTAGTCACCTATCCCCCCCCCCCCCCCCCCTCTAATAAATCTCGACACCAAAAGAAGATACCTGACACAGAGTCACCACAGTGACTTAGTCACCACTAAGTCACCACAGTGACAGGATAGCGTGTGTACACCTCCACTTACGATGTGTGTTGTCCTGCGGTTTGAGTTGCGAGTGAAAGGCTACAGTGATAGCTTAGCATAGATACTGTGATCAACGAGCTGATGAACGGGGACTTACTGCCTTCGGTCTGGTTGTCTCGGTTCAAGTTGTACACCTGCGAACAGAATGGAAACGTTATTATCGGTACTGGGCCACCTCTGTGAACAGTCAGAATGAAAATGTTATCTGTACTGGGCCACTTCTGGCATCTAACCGTACGAACGCTGGGGTCTCTATTCTGGGGATGCCATAATACATAGAGTTCACACCACATCACCTAGCTTGTACAACGAATCAGCGGTTTTCCATGAAGAAATTTGGTGTAGAGGGCAAAAAGCAGGGGGACTAGGTAACGGGTTTAAAGGGATATTTCATATTTCACTTTCAAACATATTCAAGGTAATTTCAACATCTACCCAGGCTTTTGTGAGCACCCCAGAACATTTTGTTGTTAATTTTTCATTTTATCAGACACTTACTTTACAAACCGTATTTTAACTTCAAACTCCATTTTAACATTTTAACAGATTAATGAAAAACACCTGTCCTTGGTCCTGGTGACTGATATTTTCCTTATAATGTGTATTTTTTCCACACATTCATTAAGTGGTACTTCATTCACACAGCTTTGTGGAATACGCGACTGTGATCGGCCAATCCAGGAATTTTGCACTTAAATATTCCCCAGCAGATCACCAACACTGAATAACAGCCTCTGTTTGTTTATGTTACCATGGAAATGGAAGTGCTAAATATTCTGTATACATTTATCTAAGAATAGTCTGAACAACTGATCTACAAGCTCAAACATAGCATAATCTGCAAGTTTTCATTTAATCGTGAAAATGTGTGCAAATCTTTAAAAAATATATAATTTATTTTTAAGCAAACTGATGAATGGGACCCTGGGACTTTTTTATAACATAACATAACATGAAAACTGTTAGGATTTAGAAGAAATGCTTTGAATCGTCCTTTTGTCTTAATAATGGGTTAACCCATTCTGGGCGGGAACCTCTTTTGGTGTTAGCATCATGTTATGCTTTAGCTATTGAAAAATAGCAGATCTATAAGCTCATAGCGCGCCACCGAGTGGCGCGCTATGAGCTTGTAGGTCTGCTATTTTTGAAAAATCGAAGAAAGACTGACATAGAAACATAGCTTTTTCAGAAAACTGTCAGGATGTAGAAGACATTTTTAGAATCTGATCTCAGGTCAAAATGGATTAAAACAGAAAAGTGACTAGATTGGAGCCCTGAGGGACTCTGGGTTTAAGTGGTTAATAACTGGGTTCAGAAAGATGTCATGATGGTGACAGGCCTAGAGTCTGCTCTTCCTCCCTCCTCCTCCATGGTGCTCACAGCAGTGCAGAGCACACTATGTCCTGTCTGTCCTGCTTTTCTCAGAAACACGCACGCACACACGCACGCATGCACGCAAGCACGCACGCACGCACGCACACACGCACGCACGCACGCACGCACGCACGCACGCACGCACGCACGCACGCACGCACGCACGCAGGTACATGCTTGTATTACTAAATGTGTGAGGACATCCACATTTGAACCACTTGAACCCCAGCATGCCTATTCTGGGGAGAACATTCGGCAAATATAGCCGATCTCCAAGCTCAAAACGAGTCGCAGCGCATTGCGTTTCTTTTGCTCTCAATCCGATTCAGATCATTTGAAAATTACATGATCTCCCCCGATTTCCGATCATGTGATCGGATGTAACTCAAGTCTGTTTTACTAAGACTAGAAGGTTTAAAATTATTCAAAATATTTCAAACACAAGACGAGAAAATTGGCCTTACAATGTATATTTCTCAAATTCTACTATACTCGTGGGGACATCCCGCACACGCACACGCACACACACACACATGCGTAACCGTGGTAACATACTGGTTCTCTCCCGTCCATGGCTTCCATCCACAGCCTGCGGTCCTCTTCTGATAGAGCCTGCATGGTGATCACCCCTTGACTGCACGCACACACACAATGTTAGGTGGTCAATGTCAGGCTCACCAAAAGGTCATCGCGAAACATTGCCCTCATTTCTAGAGAATAGCACACACATAAAGCACACTCCCTTCCCTACACTGTTACCCTATTGCAATGCACTGCTACGCACGTATACACACGTACCTGTAGGTCACACACACGCGCACGCGCACGCACACGCACACGCACACACACACACACACACACACACACACACACACACACACACACACACACACACACACACACTTCCTTTGGCAGGAGCATTGTGTTCCTCTCATGTCTACAACACTTGATGTGGGTGTTCAATAGTGTAACATAGACTTCTTATTTTATCTGACAAAAGATGTATTGCCTGTACATGGCAAACAGACATACATTATTGTCGCTGTCGGGCAGAAACCAGCTATCTCCTTATTATACATACTGTACACACACACACACACACACACACACACACACACACACACACACACACACACACACACACACACACACACACACACACACACACACACACACACACACACACACACACACGCACATTTCAAACCAATGAAAAGTTTATTCTATAATGTAGGCCCTATCTATATTGTTTCATTTCATTCTGATATGTTTATAATAATTCATATATGCATACTGCTAATTGTCAAGCATTGTCAATATGTTTTATAACATTATGAATGTAGACATCATGATGATGCATGCAAGCATAATGCCTTTGTCAGATTGATGTCATTGGTTACAGTAATTACTTTATTTCTGTGTTGTTGCAAAAAACACACACACACACACACACACACACACACACGCGGCAGACAGACAGACAGACAGACAGACAGACAGACAGACAGACAGACAGACAGACAGACAGACAGACAGACAGACAGACAGACAGACAGACAGACAGACAGACAGACAGACAGACAGACAGACAGACAGACAGACACTCAGTCAAGCCTAAGTGTAAAAACCCTGAATAAAATGAGAGAAGTGGTCTGTCCTGTGTGTTCTGATCGACACCCCTGGGTGAAGTGTGGAAGCCAGAGCAGCCAGTGAGTCCATTATACAGTCCTTTGCTTTAACCCTCACTAACACTAACCCAACTAGTAAAATGATATGACCAGCAGATTTTACAGTGAGGAAGCCTAAAAATATATACTGTCATGCTTTGGCATAGATTACATGGTCGTTAGCTGGTAGCAAATGAAACCTTAAGGAAGGAGAGGAGTAGGAGAAGAGTAGGAGAGGAGAGCCAGAGGCACACTGAGGGAAGCGCGCACACACACACACACACACACACACACACACACACACACACACACACGCACACGCACGCACACGCACACGCACACGCACGCACGCACACACACACAGCAAGACAAACAAGTCCTCTCACATCACCTTAACATAACATGACTCTTCATATCGCCACCATGTGGCTGTAAAAATCTGATTGGGATAATAGTTAAAATCTTGAAATTACTTATTTATTTCCCCCCTATTCATTGTTTGTGCTAATATCTGAAACACACACACACACACACACACACACACACACACACACACACACACACACACACACACACACACACACACACACACACACACACACACACACACACACACACACACACACACACACACACACACACACACACACACACACTGTGATCACCTATTGTGATATAAATTATATTGAGAATGAGTTCCATTTTCTTTTCTATTGCCCGTTGTATCATGAGCTACGTCAAAAGTTATTTAACAGATGTAAAAATATAGATCTGATGTAGTTAAGTGATGCAGAGCGACTGAGATGGATTTTCGAACAGAAGATATTTGCATTAGCAGAATATATAGAGAAAGCTTGGGACATGCGGACAAAGAAAACTTATATGTGATGTATTTTATTTTTATTTTTATGTTTTTGCTTATTTCTGTTTTTTACAAATACTTGGTGTAACTTCTGTGTGGGAAGTAAACGTGATATTGTTTATTTATGTTGTTGGTGTCTTATAATCCTGTAAGGGATGGGTCTTAACGACAAGACACGAAAAAATAAATCATTCATTCATTCATTCATTCATTCATTCATTCACACTGACCGGTCCACAGCTTCCACGTCAAAGCAGAATCTCTTCTCGATGGAGTCAGTCTTCCTCCTGGTGCATGACTTGAGGATGAAACTGTCCTCTTCACCCTGGAGAGAGACAGACACATGCAGCAACAACAACAAAAGGTTAAAACAACATACGGGCAGAGCTCCATATTCTAAATCGTTGTGATTTTTTTTCCTTTTTGCCCGACAGACACGATATATACAGGAACAACCATGAACGTTGTGAATGTTCTTCCTTTTTTCGCATTCGGTTTTTCACCCAGCCGCCCAATGTAACAACTCTTCTTGAACTTACAGTATACCGGTATATGATGTCCTTCGATTACAGAGACGTCTGTATCATGGTTCTGTGCATGTAGCCTGCGTTGTAAGGTCCAGCATGTGCCCTGGTGCATTGTCACTAGCCTCTATTCTTAGTTAAAACACAATATTACTTGAACTACATTTTTCTGGTCCTCAGTTGAGCCCTCCATCGGCGTCTAATATACAGTCATGCATCTCCATACATGTGCTCAGCTCGTTTGTGACTCTCCATGTTGGGTTTCCCAACGCAGAATAATCAAGGACTGTGGCGCGCGCAACAACTCGCAGCCCCTTGTTTATTGTTCAGGACTCGGGAGTGACATTCTCCCCCCCGATGGGCTGCCGTCCAAGGCTGTACCAACGGAACCCCATCTGCCAGTCTTTGCTATTTAACCCATAGCTGGGACTGTTTTTACCCCATAGCTGCATGGGGCTAGTGGTTGACAATGCACCAGGGTGTATCGACACATGCATGCCTTGTCTCCAGGGCGTATCCAAACATGCATGCCTCGTCTTTAAGGGCCCAACTAGCATCTCCCCGATCCCCTCCTCTAGCCTGGGACCACAAAGGACCGTGTGGGGCCACCAGGAGGCAGTGGAGAGAGCCTATTAGTGCAGGGGCCAACAATGATATTTATATATATATATATATATATATATATATATATATATATAGTCGGTACTTTCTACTTGTGGTACTTTAAATAAACTTTGATGCCTATACTTTTTTTGTACTTTCACTCAAGTACATTTTGAAACCCGGACTTTTACTTGTAACAGAGTAGTTCTACATTGCAGTATTGATACATTTACTTAAGTAAATAGATTTGAGTACTTTTTCCACCACTGCGAGTGGTGAATGAATGCAGCGCCCGGGGACGTTCAGCAGTGGAAGGGTTAAGTGTGTTGCTGGGGAACCTTTCCAGCCCCCCCCCCCCCCCCCCCCCCCACACACACACACACACACACACACACACAGTTACTTGGTAGATTTTGATAATTATTATTACAAAAACATACATTACCCACTTCAGCCATACTGTACATTCCGGCCATTTGAAAATAGCCGATATACAAGCTCACAATGCATGACATCGCCATGTATTGTGAGCTTGTAGATCAGCTATTTTCAAGTTCTTTTGAAATTCTTTTGAAAACTTAAAATGAGATATTCTGCATAATGAGCACTTTCTACTTTTGGTACTTTAAGTACATTTTGATACCAATACTTTTGTACTTTTACTCAAGTACATTTTGAATTCCAGACTTTTACTCGTAACAGAGTATTTCTACATTACAGTATTGACACTTTTACTTAAGTAAAACATTTACTCCCGTGCCCCCTAGGGTAGGTGCCCTCATAAGAGAAGATCTCTATACTGCCTCCCCCTGGTCAACCTGATGGAGGGGAAAGGAACTGGTTGGAATAACGTGTTCCTTCCACGTGTTACGTCCTACCGGGGGAACTCCCCCCTGTCGGGTGATAAGAACCGGCCTGCTCACTCCTCATGCATTGAAGGAAGCATGAGCTCAGTTGGGGGCTCTCCCCAGGCTGGCAGAGGGAGAGTAGCGCCCAGGATTACAGCTGAAGCAATTGACACCACGTGAAAAAATGGGTTACAAAATCGAGAGAGAGAGAGAGAGAGAGAGAGAGAGAGAGAGAGAGAGAGAGAGAGAGAGAGAGAGAGAGAGAGAGAGAGAGACAGACAGACAAACAAACAAAAGACGGTCACCATTTTCCCCCCTGACTTCTGGTCAAACACGACCATGGTGATTCTCTTGGGCTCTCGATGGTATGTGCAGTAATACTTCACCCAGGTAGACACAAAGGACCCTGAGAGAGAGACAGCGAGAGAGGAAAGACGAGAGAGAGAGAGAGAGAGAGAGAGAGAGAGAGAGAGAGAGAGAGAGAAGAGGGGGGGGGAATACAGAGAATACATGAAAAAGAGGGACAGTTTGAATCCACCGAGGTGCATCTGGCTTTTCTCAACTCTTGTCTCAAAGTTTTTAATTTCATTCTGCATAGTGAGCACTTTAAGTACATTTTGATAACAAAACCTTTGTACTTTTACTCAAGTACATTTTGAATTCCAGACACGCGCGCGCGCACGCACACACACACACACACACAGGCGACTGTGGCTCAAGAGGTAGAGCAGGTCGTCCAATGATCCATGGGTCGGCGGTTCGAATCCCGGCTCCTCCTGGCTACATGTCGAAGTGTCCTTGGGCAAGACACTGAACCCCAAATTGCTCCCGATGTGCTGGTTGGTACCTTGCATGGCTTCCGCCGCAATCGGTGTATGAATGTGTGTGTGAATGGGTGAATGTAATGCACAATCTATGTAAAGCGCCTTGGATAAAGGCGCTATATAAATGCACCATTTACCATTTTACCACACACACACACACACACACACACACACACACACACACACACACACACACACACACACACACACACACACACACACACACACACACACACACACACACACACACACACACACACACACACACACACACACACACACACACACACACACACACACACACACACACACACACACACACACACACACACACACAGGGAGGAGGCAGTGCGTACGTTTCTCCTGGATATACAGGTATCCCTCCATGGTGTCGTGGCTCACACTCTTGTGCTCATGAGGGTTCTCCTTCATCTTCCTCATCAAGCTCTCCACCTCCGACCGCGTGCTCTCAAAGCGGTTCCTCGTCTGTCCACGTGCACGAAAACAAAGTTCGCATTACAGCAATATATGTGACAAATAGTAGGACTTTAACCTTTATATTTCAACTTTTTGCAATGTGAGATTGATATTTGATTTAAATGTTTTTTTCTTCTTTTTTTGGTTCCATGCTGTGAGATCATACTGTCAAACTGGTTGGGCTTTGTGTGTGTGTGTGTGTGTGTGTGTGTGCGTGCGTGCGTGCGTGCGTGCGTGCGTGCGTGCGTGCGTGCGTGCGTGCGTGCGTTCGTTCATGACTTACATTCTGTATGCTAATGGTGAGGTCAGTCTTGAAGTGATTGAAGTCTTTGGCCAGCTCGTAGCCATGGTGATAGTACGTAAACAAACCCTGGAGGAATGCTAACAACTGACAGACAGACAGACAGACAGACAGACAGACAGACAGACAGACAGACAGACGGGGGGGGGGGAGTGAAAAGAAGAGTGAATATCAACAACACATACATACAGGAGATTTATTATTATTCATTGTAGCAGCACAAGATATCAATATGCTATGCTATGCAATTGTTGTGTAACATCTAACTAGTTCTGAATACAAATTGCTTTATCGCCACTCAATACTGGTGTGCTGTGTGAATGTGCTACTGATGAATTGAGTACGATGGACCACAATGGAAACGAGCACCTGGGGATTTTTGGATTATCCTTTTAGCACAACCTTTGACTGTACCTTTACGTGTGCTGTTAACCCATTTAGAGCTGAGGCCTATTCTAAAAACGGAGTCTAAATCCTACCTATAATTATTACCGGTATGTTGCTATATATCGTCTCTGACGTGTTGGAATCCTCCAAAACTGTTCACATTTAAATTCTAAAGTAGGATCTAGGATCTTGTGGATCTGCTACTTTTGTGTGACACTGTAGTGTGATCAAGTAGCGAGTTAATTTACAAAAAAAAACACAAAATGTTAGAATATGGAGATAAGAGGTTTCTGCCAGAGATATATTGACACAGACTAAAACTAAAATGACACAGAGACGTTCCCAGCTTGAAAGGTATAACAAACATACATGTAAGAGGTCTAAATGGGTTAATAAGCATGTTAATAAATCAATCAATCAATCAATACAAACCACAATTGGAAGGTATATAAATTATTTAGCTTTTAGGTGCTGATGTGGTTACGAGGAGCAGTTGTACTTACCGGCTCTACAAAGTCAAACATCTTCCTCTCCTGGACCTCTTGGACCTTGAAGACGTACTCCAGGGACACCTCGTAGAAGTGCTGCCGCACGTTGTCCACCTGGCTGTCTGCCTGGGGGACAACAAGATGAAAGGGTCAAACGCTGGCTGAAGTCGGGCCAGAGGTGCGAAGCACGTTTTAAAATGTTCATGACTGTCATTTGGGAACGTTATTTGCTTTTGTACTCGTTTAGATTAGAGCTTCTTGCATGTCCTTCTGTAAAATTGTTTTTTACTCGTAGATATTTGTATAGAAAGGCCTAACCAGGGACCGGGGGTCGCTACTTAGCCTCAGCTGTTATAATAAATGCAACGGTTTCATGTTTTTATAACTTGATATTGTTTTTTGTATTGTCCCTGTCAAATAAACATAAATGAAAAATAAAATGATGTATGACACATTAGGAGTCCACACATTAGGGTTCTCTATCTTTATTTTCAAGGACTCCCATAATGCTGAGTGTGTATAAATGGAACCAAATGGACCCATCCATATGGTTCCATTGATACACTCTCAGAGTTACAGAGCTGTAATGGTCCATTTGGACCACCTTCAATGAACCCTGAAGGTCACTCAACCCACAGGTCCACAGCACTAGTAGTATACAGTACAATTAGGGCTAGCTCTGTTTCTGGTGATATTTTAATAGCAAAAGTTGAATTTCGATAAAAATGTCCACCACAAGCCGACATGGCGATGAACCCCGATGATGTCAAATAAATGCCATGATGGTGACAGCCATGTCTGAGACAGCTCCCCAGTAGTGGTCAGACCCACAGAGACAGCTCCCCAGTAGTGGTCAGACCCACAGAGACAGCTCCCCAGTAGTGGTCAGACCCACAGAGACAGCTCCCCAGTAGTGGTCAGACCCACAGAGACAGCTCCCCAGTAGTGGTCAGACCCACAGAGACACTCACCTCGTGCAGATGTGACTCTTTCTTCTTGCCCGACAGGCTCAGGTGTTTCTCCAGCGCCGCACAATACTTCTCAGTTTCTTTGTCGTATTTCTTCTTTGCCTCCTGCGACACAAAAGTTCCTGGCTTCAGAACCTCAGTCAAATAGCGTACACACAGTCGAGTTGTGTCACTGTCCCCGTTTATATATAAAGAAGGCTACAGTCTAAAAGATGTGTTCGTAGCCTCGAACGTTATTAAAGTTTATTACATGGCTTGGTTGAATGCTTGATTCTGATTGGTCAATCGCTTAATTCAGCGGTGAGTTATCTCATGATAATGACCGCTCGGCTGTATAATGACCGCTGCCTAATCAAACCCTCTGAGCACCACCAGCTGCGCGGCTGCGCCCCGCTTGATTTACTGCCGTTTCCAACATAACAGCCATGTAAACACACACACTAGTGACACACAATGTAATTTACAGCTAAACATTGCTCTTAAAAATGTTTTTGAAAACATTTGAGCGAGAAATAGACGAAGCAGGACCCGAAAATGGATTCTATTTGATCAACTCACTTCCTTGTTTTCTGACAGTGCTGCAGCCCTGCAGCTGGGCAGACGCAGCCAGCGCGAACTTATGGAATACTTTTTTTGTTGTGTTTTGGGTTAATGAATTAATTTATGTTAGTTAGCCATGTAATAAGCGGGATAATATCTGGCTAGGTGGTCATTGTCGGGATATAATTCACCTTCAGGGAGTGTAACCACCTCGGCTTCGCCTCGGTGGTTAAACTCCCTGTCGGTGAATTATCTCCCGACAATGACCACCTAGCCAGATATTATCCCTTACATAAATCAGGCTTAAAGACGTTACTGCTCCTTAAGTTACACCCAACCAACAAAAGTAACATTTGAATCATTATTAGTGGCAGAATTGGGGGCTACATTATATGTATTGTACATTCACTGCAAGAGGTGCTACAGTAAAGGTCATGGGGTCACCAAAATAAGTAGGGTTCATCTGATGGGGACAGTAATGAATGCACTAAACAAGTTTCAACGCAATACGCTAAATAGATTTTGACTGAGATATGGTGTGTACATGTGGACATGTTGGCACTTGGGGGAAAGGCTACGGCATCACAAAAATCAGTAGGGTCAGAATCATCACAGCTTACATACAACAAGGTATAAAACAGTGGGAGATTTTTTTTTGTGCAAGCTCCGTCGTTTTGTTGTTTCCAGAAAGGTAAAAAATGTTGGTCCATAGGGTTCCATCTATCCTATGTACAGTGGAAGCATGAAATGAAGGTGCATGACAATCCAACCAGTGGTTTTCAATCATGCTGTTCTTTTGGGAAGTGTCCAGCCTAGCAACTGACTAACCAGCCGAATTACACCGCCATCCTTGAAGCTGCAATGAACTTATTTTAATTAATAAAATGTCCTTTTAACCAATTTGTATGGTAGAGTATGTTAATACAATATATCTAATGGACACTGGAGTAGGGTAGGATGGTAGTAGGACACCTACTGGCAAGTACTAGTACTAGATCAGATAGTACTATCTGAATTAAGTACTTATAGCGGTAGAAGTCTGGTCTCCCAGGCAGGAGACCCGGTGTATATTGGGCATGTCATTATAGGCAGAAATTCTCAAAAAATTGCACTAACTACATGTATGTCTGTCCTATGCCAGTGTAGTGCAGTGAAAATAGCCAATCTACAAGCAGTGTGAGCTCGTAGATCACCCATTTCCCCCGCACGACACCTTCATAGTTCGTACAACAGAGTATGATTCAGCCTTAAGGTGGTTAAACTCACAGAATTGCAGCTTTGAACAAATAACAACGTAATCAGTGGCCATGGAACAGAAGTCAATAATAATAACCTCTTGTCTGAATGGAAACCATGAACAGTGTGTCTCTGGGAGCATGAGACCAGGTCCAGAGACATGGTCCAGTGTGTCTCTGGGAGCATGAGCATGATGTGCTTCCTTCTCTGGGAGCATGAGCATGATGTGCCTCCTTCTCTGGGAGCATGAGCATGATGTGCCTCCTTCTCTGGAAGCGTGTGAATGAAACCTCACAGTGTCTCAATATTTCCATCAGTCCCCCCCAAAAAAATGGAGCCTGGATGAATCTGGGTGAACAGCTGCTAATCAAACAATAGGACATTATTTCATTCAACAGAGCTGACCATTAGGGGGGGGGGACACAGGGTGTGTTATTTGGATCTTTTTCCAACTACAAGAACTAAGCGAGTCAAACGTATTTCACGGGTTCTGGATTTGCTACCACTGGACCAATCAGCACCACATGTGTTGTGTAGGAAACTAGGAATCAGTAATGTCATGAAGAAATTAAAGAAAAATCTAAGAAATTACATAAATTAGAAGAACACATATTTAAGAAGTAGGCTAGTGAAAATAGCAGATCTACAAGCTCACAACGTGGCACGAAGCGACACGTTGTGAGCTTGTAGATCTGCTATTTTCACTAGTTTGGGTAATTGGTAATTTCGGGTCACGGGCTGAAATTTTGTTAATAATATTATATTAATTAAAAACATGCCCTGTGCAGAGGGAAAAAAAACATCTTGGTGGACACGGGGGACTTAGGCCATGGACGTCCCCCATAACTCTGAGAGTGTACAAATGGAACTACCCTTACAGGTCCATTTGGTTCCATTTTGTACACTCTCGGAGTTACCAGTCATTTAGATGGGGACCCCGTGGAACCCCCTTCAAGGACCCCTTCGGGGGGAGGGGGGGTCCCTGGAACTCACTTTGTGAATGACAGGTGTAGGCTGCCAGTAGGACGGACCCACCATATAACTTGGAGTGTACAAATGGAACCAAATGGAGTAGTGGAACCAAATACAAGGAGGCCAAGGGAAGTAAATCCCTCAATATTTCACACATTTTCATAATCATAATTTATAATCTCAGATCCGCCGGCCATCATCCTCCATATTTTGGGGGAACAATGACATCATGGACACACGACGTCAGAGGTCCACGGGGAAGCCGTGTGGTGTTTTGTTTTCCTTTACAGAACCAGATGGTCGGACACTTTTCTCACAGTCTAAATTCCACCGTCTCCCAACAGAGAGACACACCTCCTTCCTCCTGGCTGAAGGAAACACCATCCTGTTATGCTTCATTTATACTAACAAACTAGCGGAGGTGGAAAAAGGACTCAATTGTTTTACTTGAGTAAAAGTATCAATACTGCAATGTAGAAATGCTCTGGTTACGAGTAAAAGTCTGGAATTCAAAATGTACTCGAGCCAAAGTGCAAAAGTATTGGTATCAAAATGTACTTAAAATACCAAAAGTAGAAAGTACTCATTGTGCAGAATGTCCCATTTCAAGTTTTCAAAAGTATAAACATCTTTTGAAAATAGCAGATCTACAAGCTCACAATGCTATTTTCAAATGACCGAAATGTATTATAGGGCTGAAGTGGATAATGTATGTTTTGTAATAATAATCCAAATCTACAAAGTAACTAGTACAGTAACTACATTATTTTTTAAATGTAGTGGAGTAAAAGTACAATATTTGCCTCTGAGATGTAGTGGAGTAGACGTAGGTAGTATTTGTACTTTACTTGAGTATTTCCGATATCCATTACTTTTAGTATTGGATATTGGAAATACTCAAGTAAAAATTGTACAGTACAGTAAGTACAGTAAATATACTTAGGTACTTTCCACCACTGCAAACTAGTGATTCCTTTCTTCCCAGCTGAAAACGCAAAGGCGCTCGCCTAAAAACACATCCAAACCGCCCGAGTTCAGAATATTTCAACTCCCGACAAGCAGATAAAAAACGCCCAGACTTGCACCTGCTACAGAGCAGAATGGACGACCCACCGACGTGGTGTTTCTAGCATAGTGTAGTCTCCCGTGGCCAGACTGTTGCATCTCGCAATTTCCAAATGCTTCGTCATACAGCCTGGAGGAACGGAAGCTCTATCATGAGTAAAATATAAAGCAGAAGTGGAGCATCCTCCCCACTTCCGCAAATGTATGCTAATATAAATAGAAATCACTTAAGTATATATAGCTTGCTGCTTAGCAGAAATGGAAATAAAAAAAATAAAATGTTTTAAAATATATTTTCGCAAACGGAAATGGCAGCTTCCTTACTCGGATTTTGGGAGGTGTAGTTCCAGACTCTATATAGCATTCGGAGATTGTGGAATAGTTTAAATACATTCATGATTCATGTATTCATTCATTCATTCATTCAATCTATTGCTGTGAGCCAGCTGTCTTTCATGGCTGTCCAGCATGAGCAGGAAGTAGTATTCTCAGAGCTTTACACAGCTGCAGAAAGCATCAGTCTTGATGATCATTCCTCACTGAACAACAAGAGCTCTGTGCACTGACAGCCCTCCCCGTGCACGCGCACACACACACACACACACACACACTCAGTTTGTCGGTTTTAGAACCAGCTGTCCTCATCACAGCTCAACCTCTGGCCGGACACAGTAATTGTTCGGTTTTTGTGAGAGTAAATTTTTGTCTCGGTAAATCTTGCAGCTGGGTGCTATTGGGGAATACGAGCTCTGCACAGCCCGGCTACTGGTATACACATTTACATATCACGGTCATTCTCACCTGGCACCAGCCTACTGGTATACACATTTACATATCACGGTCAGTCTCACCTGGCACCAGCCTACTGGTATACACATTTACATATCACGGTCAGTCTCACCTGGCACCAGCCTACTGGTATACACATTTACATATCACGGTCATTCTCACCTGGCACCAGCCTACTGGTATACACATTTACATATCACGGTCATTCTCACCTGGCAGCCAGCCTACTGGCTCCGCATTGCGTGCTATGTTTTGTCATTGGCTCGCTCAACAGTCACTCCTCCTATGCTTGTTTACGCCTGTGGGACTGGAGCTGGGTGTTGGGTGGGTGAAACAGCGCTCACTCGCTATGGCTTTTGTGTAAGTAACGCAGATAATAATCAAAGATGCCGAAAAGAAAAACGTATTTTAGTGAGCCATGGAGCAAGGAACTGTGCATTAAAGTGCATTAAAAAACTACAATGATTGAACGGCGCATGCTTTGACGGACATAAACATAATGTATCGCAGGTGCGTCAAGCCTCTCGTCCTTTTGCCGCCCTGTTGTTGTAGAACAGATGACAGCAAGCATACAGTAGCTCTGTATAGTATAGTGATAGTTTAGTATCACTCTGAAACACCATCAGTCATACAGGAGTGTTGACTGTGGGCTGTGGCATTAATGTACATACAATAAATCATTAAATCTACAATGACTCAACTATAGCTTTAGAGGGTATGCGCATGGCATCATCATCATACCCGGAAGTTATGCGGGAACGCCTACTGAGTGGCAAAAACTACTTTCTGGCCTTGACAGCCCATACATTCAAACAGAAAAGTCCTATCTGATTGCATTAAACAACGTTAAACAATGTCAAACTCACTTTGCCACTCACTTTATGCATGCACATACCCTCTATAGAGGTATCACATGTGAGGGCGGCAGTGGCTCAGGGGTAGAGTGGCCGGATGGGAACCGCAAGGTTCCCAGTTCGAACCCGGTCTCCCCCAGAGTCAGTGTCAAAGTGTCATTCCCACTAATTGCTCCCGATGTGCTGGTTGGTGCTTTGCATGGTTTCATCTGCCATCGGTGTGTGAATGGGTGAATGTAATGCACAATCTATGCAAAGCGCCTTCGATAAAGGCACTATAAATGCACCATTTACCATTTACATGTGGAAAAACAAAGGCTAAGGCACTCTGTGAAAATGTCTATGTCCCACACTGATTTCCATAAGACTGCACTTCTCCATCTGCTTTATACTTCAATGACATCTATGATTAGATTAGATTTACATTGGGACAATTTACCTCAACTTGAACTGTAAGACGCCCTGAGGGCAAGGTCGCGCTGAAACAACAGCTCTGGGAATGCCCATATGGACCTTTTTTGTTTTTTTGGAGGAGCACTAGCCCCTCCTATGTCAGCTTTGAGGGTGTGTGTGTAAACACAAGCATTGTCAATGAATGGCCAGCTTTGAGTGTTTGTGTAAACACAAACATTGAAGATGAAGGTGATGATGCAAATTCTGATTGGGGTGGGCCCGTCTAGAGTTTGAATGGACAGGTATCAGTCAAAAGGGGGACATCGAAAGAAATTGATTATAAAATGGCCTTTGTGGTTAAATAAAGGTTAATTTAAAGATAGCAATATGTTCTCTATGGACACAATGCTGGAGATGATGGTGGTGAAACTCAGGTGCAATAATAATAATAATAATAATAATAATAATATTCAAAGACACGGGGGAGAGAGCAATAGAGGTCATAACATGAACGGGCTGTGTTGGTTAAACACACAGCGAGAGCCAGAAAGTGTCCTCTTTTCTGAGGTCTTGCTGGTAGCCACCCAAACACACGCATGCACAATGACACAATGGCCCAGAATAAGCTGTATTATTTCAACTGGTGAAGACGTCCTGGAAATGACGTAAAGATCATCCCCATATTGGCTGTGATCTGGCCTAGTCCTGAACATCACCTGAGGACGTCATCATAACGTCATAATGACGTCATTTGGCTTGCTGGGTAACGTTCATGATAACATGTCACACTTATTTTCTACTCGTTCTGTGTGTGTCTCATGGGAGGGCGTTAGTTCACCATCCACCAGTGACATCATCGCTGGGGGATCCAAGCTAATAGAAACTGCAGGCTTTCTATTCCTGAAAAGTTGCAATGCGGTAATGGAAGCCATCGTTCTCACGATAATAATAAATATATATATATATATATATATATATATATATATATATATATATATATATATATATATATATATATATATACATACATACACACATACACATTCATACACATATATTATTTTCTTTTTTTGCTTTAAAAAAATCTGCCTAACAATGATGTCACTGGTGGACGGGTTTCTGAACTGCCCACAGCCCTCCTATGAGACACAGACTGAATAGAAAGAAATTGTGGAATTTGATCATGAACATTAGTGAGGACCAATTCATTTCAAACCCATTTGTACACTCTCACATGTGTGAGAGTGTACAAATGGAACTAAGTCTCCTTCCATTTGGAACCCCGTCAAGGAACCCTGAGGGTCCCCCCACCTTTTGAGAACCACAGATCTAAAACAATAGATGGAATGAAACCTATACATTTTTTAGGGGCGCTAGCCCCTCCTATATTCAGCTATTAGTGTAGAATTTCGTCTTACACAAACATTCAATTCCCATTGACAATGAATGGAGAATTTACGTCATGAATGGAGAATTTACGTCATATGTGTGAGCAAATCGACATGTTACATCATGATGATGTACGATAAGAGCGCCCCTCACTTCACACAGGTGTGATTTTTATATGCCAAGATAGCCAAACAGGGATTGTCCTTGGATCAGTCCCAGACATCATTTTACCATTTGAATCACTTTCAATCAGGCGTCCGTATTTTTCCATCTTCTACATAGAATAAAAAAATAAAAAATAAAAATAAAACACACACACACGCACACACACACACACACACACACACACACACACACACACACACACACACACACACACACACACACACACACACACACACACACACACACACACACACACAGTGTCATGACAATGTTGGGAGCTGATACATACACTCGTTTCACTATTTCTGAAGGAGGGCTTAAGTGGTTAAAGACCAAGGAGAACTGTGCACCTTTTCTTTCAAACAAACTGTGTATGCTCTTCCATATTGTCAAGTCCAGGTAATACTCCCCTTGTCCACAGGGTGGCAGTGTGCTATCGTGGTAGCCTACTGTGTGTGTCTGTAGTTTCTTCTACTGCACAATCACAATAGCATGTTATTGTATATGATTGAGGCGTTCAGGGAGATGCCACGGCCTCGTTACACAGTGACATCCTGAAGGTTCAGGTTTAGTGTTAGTGGGAAAACAAAGACCCTAAACTTTCCACTGTTGTCAATAGACTGAGACTTCTATACAGTAGGCCTACATTTAAATTACCAGTTGAGCACTGTGACTGGATGCATGTATGCAGCCAATTCACGGACAGTATAGTCTACAGTAATCCATTACCTGTACTTATCAATATTACATTTCAAACTTCATTATACGAAGTAACTCCACTGCGGGAAATCCCTGCTATGTTCAATCCGGTGTGCATTAACCTGCATAAAACATTGGCCTATTATAAATTAAGTTACATTGATGGCTGATCCTTTGTAGGCTTCTTTTGTTCGACCTGGTAACTTCTGTCTTGATTTTTGTTATCGCTCAGTGCGGAGGTGTGGCATTACTGGTATCAATTATGACAGCATGAAGATGTAAACCATTTGGATGGGGATAGATCATGGTTTGTAGTTTAGTACACTAGCCAGTAGGCTGCGTTCTGATGACTGATGCCAACTGTCCCTCCACATCCCAGCAATAACTGCACCCCACACATACCTGCCTGACTACCTAAAAATCACACCTGTGTGAAGTGAGTGGTGCAACTCCGTGTGTGGGTCCCCGGGGCGTCCCCGGAAGTTCCAGACCCACAGGAACGCGGCCAGGGTGCGGCCAGGGTGCCGGCGCAGCCAGCCAGGGACAGACCCAGGGACACACAAAGCTGTCTATAGGAGTGGTTGCACCACTCAAAAAAAAGTGAGTAGCGCCCACAGGCACAACACCAGAGGGAGCTCCAATAATTTCATACCCCCCAGATTTGGCACAAATATGGGGATTAACTAAGTCTACTATTATGCCACGAAAATGTGGAATGCCCTTCCAACAGCCATCAACAACGTAACAGAGCAATTTGCAACTGGACCTAGACAAGTCGTCTAGCCAAAATCTAAATAAATTGCCCTCACTGTTTTTCTGTAAATATACTTTTACTATCCTAGTATTGATGGTGTCCTGTGTGTGATTGATGTCTTTATATGCCTTGATGAATTGAATATACAGGGCCACAATGAAAACAAATCATCAGGGTGTTCAATCAATGAAACTTTCGGTACTCACTGATCCATTCATTCCTTGCCGTAGTGGGGTCCAGGGAACTTAACAATAAGAATTGCATGACTGAGGTCATTTTGACCAATTGTTTTAGATTTAGATTTTGAAGTTGATTATCTTTGCCCATGACGCTTTCAGAAGGTTCCCCTTCCATGACCATCATCATCCATCATCATTCCATCATCTCAGAATTGTTTTACATCTGAAACATTTTCTAAATATGAATTTAAGCACATGCTACTTCTGTCACATTTTACTTCAGTCATCCCTGGACCCCACTACAGTAACTAGCACTAGTGTAACTTGGAAAGAAAAAGGGTTTGACACAGTTTGTCTACTGTGGGAGAGCGCGAGAGAGAGAGTGCTCCATTTGTCCTCACCCAATAAATAAATGTAATAAATACCCCCACTTGCTTGTTCCAACACCTAGGGGTGTTAGACTTAAGCGTGAGCCTTCAATGTGCCTTTGTTGTACAGTACCTGTGTAATCCCCTTAACACCTGCCAAAACACCACCGTGCCCTGGCACTTTGCGGCAGGTGAATCTGTGGCCAGGGCAGGCAGGGTACCATGGGATACGTCGGGCCAAATCTTTTTAGGGCTAAACTGGGATTAGTAGATGGCTCCGGCGAATTGAGCGCTGCAGATTAC
Source organism: Electrona antarctica (assembly GCF_951216825.1). Classification (NCBI taxonomy): domain Eukaryota; kingdom Metazoa; phylum Chordata; class Actinopteri; order Myctophiformes; family Myctophidae; genus Electrona; species Electrona antarctica. The sequence goes on from NC_136789.1 coordinate 11,420,128, forward strand.
GCAGTTTGCTCCCTTAATCCGGTGGCTGCAACCGCATGTTACGCTTAGACAAAGACCTGCCAGGGGCGAGGAGGGTGAGGAGGGTGGGATTATAGGACCGTGTACAACGAGTAAAGTGTTTAATAGCATGTGGATCCCCCTCCCCGTTGTTGTGAGTCCCTGGCTAATGATGGGAGAGGTCGTGCGTGCGTGCGTGCGTGCGTGCGTGCGTGCGTGCGTGCGTGCGTGCGTGCGTGCGTGCGTGCGTGCGTGCGTGCGTACTGTAGTGCTATTGTTATAGTGGTCAGTGTGAAGCTCAACAGCTGTACTGTAGCCCTTTAGGCTGCTCAACAGTGCCACTCAACAGGTTACCCAGCAGTATTGAAGCTGCCCGTACTCATACATATGGCCCCAGTGCCCCACACAAAATGACCGGAACTACTTAATATTCACCAAAACCAGAGCAAAACTCCCACCATGGGACTCGGGCAATCAATTAATACAGTTGCAACCACTATATTAATGGCAAGTATTTCATACAACTTATGTTCAAAAATTGTGAACTATCCCTTTAGCTCTACACTCTACAGTGGGTCTCAGTCACTGAGTCGGACCCACATAGGGGCGCAAATGTACTTAGACATGGAAGGACATGTCTTTCCCTGCCGAATCCGCTAAACCCGCCTTTTGTTTTTTTGATAACTTTTAAGACATACCGGGTCTCCCGCGGACATCTCGACTAGGACGGCGCTTTATGATGACATAACAGGAAATCGACCTATCACTGGCGTGCAGGGGTTTCTGGGAAGTTGAGTCCCAATGCATTCCAACAGACAATGGCGGCGCGCAGTGGAGCGTTCCTCGTTCGCTCTTTGTTGTTGACCGGCAGTATGGATTACTTTTCAACACAGCGACAAACGATCACGATTTTAAGGAGGTACGGAGGTACATGCTCCAAAGGTTAGTGTAAATCCCAGCAGTGAACCTTAATGTGTTAATTCTCAATTCAAATGTCAGCACTTGCACAGAAAATCGGGTTCAAATCCAGGGTAGAAGAGGAAAGTTAGATAGTGCTGCTTTAAGTATTGAAATGCTAATTAAATTATTCATGGGAGCAGGAGCTTGGTCTATACTTGGTTGCATGCCGGTTATCACACACCAAAAATAGCACAGCTTGTAGTTATTTGTTTAGCTACTCTGTACTATTTTCAGTGCGTGACTCGCGTGCATCCATTGTGTGGTTACTTTGTTGATGTCCCGTTGTCACAGCTGGATATCACTAGAAAGTTGATTGTTGAAAGTTGTTCACTGCAAACAACAAAAAAACTAATCATATAAATGTCAAACATGGTTTATTTGAGGGTTTTGAATAGATTGTGGGTTAGTTCTCCTCTCCGTGGTGGAGCCAGACTATAATAGCTGAGAGGGCAACAGTGTAGGAGAGCCAGACGGTAGGAAACCTGAGTTGGGAAACAGCGTATGAGAGACATAAGATTGGGAAAGCTGAGAGACAGCTCTGGAGAGACAAACAGAGAGCGAAGAGGGACACAGTATAGGAGAGACAGACAGACAGACAGTAGGAAAGCTGAGAGGGAGATACATCGTAGGAGGATGCGTGTGAGCCCCGCCTGCATCCTCAGAGGGCATATTAGATTTTCAGTATTCAGGATTCAAATTCAAAAATAGCAAAAGTAGCATCATACAAGTGAGAAGTTGTACCCAACACACGGACAAGGGACCCAAAGTCAAAACAGCTACGTCATGCCGAGACCGCCCTACTCACTACTGCAACGCCGTCCTTCACACGGCAGTGACGTCACACACTTACCCTCCGCGTCGTTCGGCCGCTATCTCCTCATGTCGCGCCGAACGCCGAGCCTCAACACCACCCGCGGAACAAAGGAAATTGCACTGACACCAAAGCCGCCTCCCTTCCACACTCACAAACAATATCAATATCAATAATCATAAAAGAAACGCCACAAGCACCCACACCCCCGCACGCACACACTCACACACGGGCCACGGAACACTGTTGCCAGGTCTATGCAAACAAGCCCAGAAAAAATGCCATACAACACGCTACTCACACACACTACAACTCGCTTAAAACTCGCGGACCTGGCAACACTGCATCCTGTTTTCCCATTGGCTACTGTTGCTAATTTGTTGCCACATCTATGAAAACAAGCCCAGAAAAAAATGCCATTCAACACGCTACTTACACACACTACCACTCGCTTACAATACGCGGACCTGGCAACACTACATTCCCTCTCCCATTTGCTCAAAGCCCACCACGTGACCCACGAGTTTCTATGTTACGTTTCTGACTTCCGAATGCACCACCGGAAGTTCCACACTACACACACACACATTACAAGAACAAGACGAACACTACACACACACACACACACACACACACGGGCCACGGACCACTGTTGCCAGGTCTATGAAAACAGGCACAGAAACAAGAAAACAGGCCCAGAAACTTTCACCACGCTACTTACACACACTACAACTCGCTTACAATTCGCGAACCTGGCAACATTGTACCCCGTCAGAAGCACAACACACACGCACACACGCACACACAGTCCCACACAGTCCCACACACACACTGATTCGAACTTGGATGGACAGCGGCGCGATTACATACAGTTTAATTCATGCAAACACGACAATTGCACCACCACAACGCGGGGGGACTTTTAACTGACAAGTGAGTGTGTGTGTGTGTGTGTGTGTGTGTGTGTGTGTGTGTGTGTGTGTGTGTGTGTGTGTGTGTGTGTGTGTGTGTGTGTGTGTGTGTGTGTGTGTGTGTGTGTGTGCGGGGGGGGGGGGGGGATTTTGTATTGCAACGTGAGAAGTCAGCGAGTGAATGCGTGTGCGTGCGTGCGCGCGCGCAGTACACATACTATTTACCCTGATGGCCCACCCACCCACACTGCCCCAGCACACTGGACCGTTTTGTTTCAGGAGAAAAAGAGGTAAGAGGGGGGGGGGGGGGGGGGGGATTTGACAAAAAAAAAGATTGATTCTGATTCTGGTTATGATTCTGAGACAGATTAGGAAGGGAGCAGGTATGTTCTGTATGTAGTGTACAGTATGGGCCCGATTTCCGTCAGTGCCTTAGCCCTCATCCCTAGACTTCTTTGCCTTTTTTACAATTTTGAAAAACATTCAAAAATTGTTCAACTAGCTGATATACATCGTGAGCTTGAAGATTGGCCATTCGAATTATTCAAAAAGGTTTTTTCAAAATAGTAAAAAAGGCAAAGAAGTTTAGGGATAAGGTGTGTGTGTGCCCTGACGAACACAGGGCTCCATTAGGACTTGTATGTTTCTGCTGGGGTGTTTCTTTACCTTGGCTGCACTGATCTGCTCTTTACGGAACCGCTCCAGAGGCATGATGAGCACGTCGTTGGCATTCTCAATCTGGACACACACACACACACACACACACACACACACACACACACACACACACACACACACACACACACACACACACACACACACACACACACACACACACACACACACACACACACACACACACACACACACACACACACACACACACACACACACACACACACACACAGGGTTAATGTTATTAATAATAACCACTAAAGTGATCACTAAGGATGTCACGATTATGATGACATTTTACTTGACGATTGTCACTCAAAAAATTACGGTTTTACAACAGGTCGTTTTGAGGAAGCAATCTGATTGGTTGAAAGAGCCATCTAGGGGTGGCGCTATCGCCCTTGAAGGAGGCATGAGGTCAGTCCGTTGCTCTCCCCAGGTTGGCAGAGGGATAGAAGCGCCCAGGATTAGACTAGACAATTGTCACCGGGTGACGAAAAAATGGGTTACAAAAATTGCGTGATAAAATTTTAAGAAAAAAAAAAAGAAATAGCCACATAGCCATGCTTAAACGAGCATGATGGAACGCCTAATCAAAACATGAAAATCAGCTGTGCTGAGTCTTGCTGCTCTCTCTCGCTTGCTAGGCTAGCGGTTTTCTTGGGACATTTTTGGTCGTAGTGATCTGTCATTAAAAAAAGATAATTTTTAAAAGTATCTTAGTTATACTGAAATTGAGTTCACGTTGTTTTTTTTAGGGTACCTGTTGTATAATCGCAATATTACACGAGAGGGTCGTGCTTTACTGACATTAATGCACTTCTGTGCTGCTTCTGAATCAGCTTGTTCCTGTAGCAACGCAGGCGTGCATTAATGACAGTAAAGCACACCCTCTCGTCTCGTGTAATATTGCTTAATTGTGAGAGTCCTAGTGATCACTCAGTAACATGTCCACTACCATGATCAATAAAGTGTTCAGTAACATAGTAATATGATCAGTAACATGTAGATGTGGTCATCACTCACCATCCTGGTTCTCTCATCCTCCAGGTTCTGGAGAACTCCTGCAAACTCCTGCAGAGACTTGGCTGTACACACAGAGAGACAGAGGGACAGATGACAGAGGGACATGAGGGACAGATGACAGAGGGACAGAGACAGGTTTAGACAGACAGAGATAGCGAGACAGTGGGGGGAAAGAAAAACAAACACAACAGACAGAAGAGGAAGGCAGACAGCAAGAGAGAGAGAGAGAGAGAGAGAGAGTTGGCATTAGAGCTCCAGTGTTGACGAGGGTGTTTTGTTTGTGTTCATTCCCTCTTTTTAAATAAAATATTGCATCGTGGCTATGACTTCTTCCTTTTCTTCGTTGCTTGTGTTCTTGGCCTCCGTATAGACTGGACCAATCAGAGCCATGACACAGCACAGACTGGACCAATCAGGGCCATGACACAGCACAGACTGGACCAATCAGGGCCATGACAGAACAGCTCTGCACTGTGAGAGTGCGGGCACATATACGTGCCAAGAAGTGGGAAGAAAACGCCTAGCTCTCTTCCAGGTTTTTAGACAGCTGGTTGAGGGAAATGACGCTCGTGTGCGGCTGCAACTTGTAGTGTCGGCAAAGCTTTTCCTTTTTGGCCGACGCCACAAGTTGCAGCCGCGCGCGAGCGTCGATGTCCATCCACCAGCTGTTTAAAAACCCGGAAGAGACGCCTGGACTAGGACTGGACTTGGATAGGACTCTCTCTGCTAGCATGCTACCACACGTACAGTATACCCCACACACACACACACACAAACCTGGGCCAGGCCAAGTATGACTGCATTGTTTTTGGAGAAAGACTTTCCATTTCAAATGGCTTGGGCCCGTGCAATGATTCCCTCGCACACACACACACACACACACACAGGAATGCACATGCACACAAATTGTTTGGCTTTCCAGGCACGTGCAAAAGTGTATGTAACCTTTCCCGTGAAAATACATGCATATCAGCATACACATAGGCAACCACAACACCCCCCCCCCCCCTCCCACACACACACATAAAAACCCAGACCATTCTCCTGTGATCACACACACGCTTATATGCCAGACGCATGCACACACACACACACACACACACACACACACACACACACACACACACACACACACACACACACACACACACACACACACACACACACACACACACACACACACACACACACACACACACACACACACACACACACACACACACACACACACACACACACCTCATCGAGTTACATGACTTGGAACAAGACATACAGTAGATATCGCACTATAAAAGGGAAACAAATCCTAAAACTATGTCAGGAACGCATTAAAAAAACTGAACGGGGCGTTAAATGTAGCTCATATAACGTAATCACATCTCTGGCTGAACCTATATCTTGTTCTGGATCAATTAAAGCATGACGGGACAGGCTACTCCTGGCTGGACTTTAGACCAACAACAGAAGCCAAATGTAATGGTTTTGAGTTAAACAGACTGAGTCAGATGATATCTCTCAGATTACTGACCAGAAACCATGACATTTACGAGAGACGGCCCTGGTTGTACAATACAGATGGACGTGGAAATGGAATTTTTTTTTGTCATCCATGGCTTGGCCAGTATAAATCACTGATGTCTGATTGTCTGAAATATATCAGATATTATTTTAAAGCAAGCATTTAACTCAAATCTTTTGGGGCTCCATAACATGAAAAAATCATCATCATACATCCTCACATTCCGGCCAATCACTTTTGGCGTCCTCACTTTTCCGTCCTAACTTTTTATCCTCAATTCCGTGCTCAGTCATTGCAACGTCCGATTCAAGATGGCAAAAAAACCTGCACATGATCAAAGAATTGATCAATTTGAGACACTGTAAGCAGGGCTTAAATGGATTGGAGATTGGTGATGGAACTCTGTGATTATAGGGCAGTGGTTCCCACACTTTTCAGCCTGTGACCCTAAACAGAAATTAGAAGATCTAGATCTAGATCTACTTAAGCTCGGCTATTTTCACTACTTCTTAAATATTTGTTCTAATTTATGGAATTTCTTAGATTTTTCTTTCACTTCTTCATGACATTATGATTAATTCATGAAAAGTTTAGCTTTTTTGGGAATGTTTTTTTTTAAATGTTACCACTGTTTTTAGAAACAGTGCTATGGGGACGGAGGTGAGGGACAAGGTGAGTGAACATGTCTGATTCAGAGAGGAATCACTTTTTTTTGTCAGCGGCTATTCATTCAACAAGGAGAAAGCAGTACGCGGCTAATAATAATACAAAATAGTTCAGTCCATTGGCTATTTAAAGCACAAAGCCCTATTCGTTGCGCCGATCGGCTTTCACGGTGTATTGGATTTCACCGGCAGAAATCTTATTTAAAAAGGATCATTTAGAAGCGGCTGTTATAATGCTGATTCAAACACTGTATTGGTTTACATAGAAGCTGCGTGGGTCACCTATGCATATCTCGTCGTCTGTCTCTGCGTCTCCGATGCACTGGAACTTGAACTCGTTGAGAGACTCTGCAAACTTCCTCTTGGCCATGGACAGATCTGTGAGAGAGAGAGAGAGAGAGAGATAGAGAGAGAGAGTTAGTGTTTGATTTCAACACAACGGGACAGACATCCCGTAGGAAGGACGTGGCAGTTTGTTTCGTAGTTAAATTTCAACCTGGGATGGGTGGGAGATTTGTCCATTTCCCCTCTGCTAAACTCACTTCATCATAAACATTTTAAATGTTTCAACCGTCAGCTTCAGGACATCACATGAGTCCATTTTAATAATTCACCACCAGTGACGCAATAAGGTGGAGGAAGATGGGAGAGAATACAAAGTGATATTCCCTGTTGCGTTCAGCCAGCGTTATGTAAAAACTTTCAATTCATTTCAATATTTTAAGACCTCTGAGGCAGACTTTCTGACGAAAATGCTAACTTCAAAATGAATGTGTTCTAATCCAAAGCTGGAATGAAAGTACACTGCAAAGAAATTAATGAAAATTAAAGTACGCGGCACAGAGTGCCACGCTACAAGCTTGTAGATCTGCTATTTTTGAGAAATCATGAAAACAGGTGGAAATTAACTATTTGCTTCTGGGGGGGGGGGGGGCATATTATATCCTTGCCTCCTTGACATGAAATAGTTTGAGAACCACTGACATAGAAACATTCTTCAGATGCTGTGTGTGAGCACAGCATCTCAAGGTAAAGAAGCCATGGTGACAGTGATTTAGCAAGGCGTCCAGGACTGTAGGCTGAGCGCACTCGGGGGCTTGATTATGTGAAAATGCACTTCCAGAGTAGCACAGCACTAAAGCAGCCAAAAGCCTGATGGAGCTCTTTCAAATAATATATGAGAGACGCACTGAGACAAAAGCTGGGAGCTACAAACACTCCCACACCCACTGACTCTAACACGTTATTACGTGACTTCACCTTTCACTTGGCATGAAAATAAATCACACTACTCATGCCAATCAAATCATCACTATGGGGTACACACACAAACACACAAAGCTGGGCATAGGATGGCCCAGATAGGATGACACAGACAGACAGACAGACAGACGAAACGTAAAGTGTAATTGGCCATGTTCAAAGTGTGTGTGGAAAGACATGGTGCAGCTCGCCAGTTAGTGAAATTAAATACATTTTATATGACCATACACATGCACATAGAGTTTACACCAACGTGCATGTGCACGGATGCACACACAGTAAGACCTACTGTAAAGATAAACACACTCGCTATACACGTCTATTAATAGTATACTCACTGATAACACACATAAACACACCATTATATAGCCTACCTACACACAAACACGTGGCATTCAGGTGTGTACTGTAGCTCACATTCATTCACTCGCATACCGTTTTGCTTGCAAGCAATAACATTTTGATTAACACAAAAATGTTATGAACACACTGGGTTTATATGACACAATATTGATTTTGTCATATATTGATTTTGTATGATATACTTTGGCTATTCAAAAACAGCAGTTCTACAAGCACTAGATTTGCTATTTGTGGATATTGTGGAAAATCTGTGCAAATCTTTGAATATATATTTCTCTTTAAGCTAACATTTTTAACTCAAATCTTTGCTTCTGGAGGGGGTCCCTGGCACAAAACATTTGCAGATGGGGGTCTGCAGCCAAATACATATCGTTTTGGGAGCCCTTGACCTTGACATAAAAAGGTTTGAGAACCACTGAGATAGAGACGGGTGACAACACGACAGATATCGAGACATGACAATAGAAGACAAACTTTGGGATGTCACATCGAGACAGATGACAAGACATGGAGACAGGGCAGTGGATCAGAGAGAGACAAGAGAGACACACTGCTATGTGAGGAGAGGACACTCACAATGTTGGGCTGCACTTTCATGACATAATACACACGCTCGCACGCACGCAGATAAAGCGTGTGGGAAAGGTCTGACTTTTCCATAACTAATCCTTCAGACAACACCAGAGCCGACACATATCTGACAGAGAGGACTTGAACGTTAGCTAGCTCTCACTCTCACTCTCACTCTCTCCCTCTTGCTTCTAAAGCCTCAGTTATACTTGGTAGCGCGCCGCCGCCGGGTGTCGTGCTCGGTAAATAGCAGATCTACAAGCTCACACCGCGTCACATTCATGGGTCGTTGTGAGCTTGTAGATCTGCCATGTACGGCACGCAACGCCAGCGTGCAGCTAAGTATAAACCAGGCTCCACCGGGTCTCTTCACGGACAAAGTATAAAGGCTTCTCTCCTGATTTCAGAAGTGGGAAGCCATAACGTTCCGATGCTCTGTCACCACCTCTCTCCTTTCTCTCTATTACTCACTCACTGTGTTTTTTGTCTGTTCTCTCTCTATAGGCCTATTTATTTTTAATCAACAAGCTGACCTTACTGTTTTTCCAGGGTGTTTGGGAATGTCAGTCGTGCATTTATCTCCAAGCTGAAGTGGAACAACGGAGAACGCCAGCAAACTGAACAACACTCTCTGTCTCTCCCTTTCACCTTGATATCTCTATCTACTGTACAAGCTACACCGCGTGTCAGTTTGTGCTGTACGTGCTGCCAACTTTTGCATTTCCTATTTTTGATTTTGAATCATTTTGATTTTCGTTTTTTACACAAATCTTCTCTTTTGGGAGGTGTTCCTGGCTCAAAACATTTTCAGACATGGGGGTCAAATACTTCAAATGTGGGGGTTTGAGAACTACTGATTTAGAAGGCATTTGTGGAATAGGCCCTCATTAGGTCTTAATGGGTTCATTAATGGGTTTTATCAGGCATTTCATGGATACTTTTATCCACATCTTACAGGGGAGTCAGTGGAACTGGTTTTATCTAAATCTTACAGGGGAGTCAGTGGAACTGGTTTTATCTAAAACTTACAGGGGAGCCAGTGGAACTGGTGCACCCCACTGTGCATCACACTACCATACCTCCCCTATCTCTCTCTCTCTGCCTGTTGACAAGCGCATATCAACTGAAACATGCAGGGCCAAGGTAATTCACCCCACGCGTCTCCTCTCCACGCACGCACGCACGCACGCACACACACACACACGTATTGGTAGGGGGGATTTAGGGTCTAAGGCAGGGATGAGAATAGGAAATTGCATTGTTTTAAAACTACAGAGGACCAGGACTTTCTCTACCACTGAAACCAACAAGGAGAACTTTAAGAGTCACATGCCAGGGATCTGAAGCACATACAGCGTCACACAAAGCATCAAAAGGACCAGACCTGCAAGCTCGAAACGTGACGAGAAGTTTTGAGCTTGTAGATCTGCTATACTTTTGCATTTGAATCCTGAAAAGTAGCAGTATTCCACCTGTCAGAGACGATGTTTTAGTGCAGGGTTTAACTTTAAAATGATATCATTAGCTACGGGAATCACACAGCTGAATTTAAATGATTCATATGATGTAATCACAGATTAGGTTTTTGTTTTTACGGGAAGGGATTGGGAAAGTATTTTGGGGGAAATTGTGTATCTGATGCATTTTTTTGCATCTATTGTTAATTATATTATATCTCCATTGTGACCACAGATATGCTCTAGGAGTGTGAAAAAACATTTTTTCATTTAATGTGGTCTATACAAGCTGAATGATAAAGGTGGTCGAGTGTAACCAAGGGTTAGGCAAAACAAAAATACAACAACTGAATGGAATGTCAAGACAAGACATTGGAAGGAATTTAGGGAAAACTTCGGGAATTTGGCTACTGCAGTCTTTGGAGCTTACATGCTTTTTCCATTGTCTTTTTTTTTCCTTCTTTTGTCTTGATTAGTGCAGACATGTGATCTAATGTACCTTTTAATCACTGGAGATATGTATGACATCCTGTTACATTAATAAAACAATGGATTCCCTTAAAACAATTGTAACGGGGTAACTCACAACATCAGAAATTGGTAGCAAACAAGAGCGAGTGTTTGTCAGTCAGCCATTTGGCAGATACAAATGATAACTTTGGAGGTAAGCAAGCATCTCTGTCATTTTGGAATTCAGCTTTGGCTATTCAAAAAATAGCAGATCCACAAGCTCACAGCTATTTTTGAAAGTGGATCTTGAAAATGTTTGATAAATACTGTACTGAATCATTTTGAATTTCTTGGATTCTCAGAAGGGGGGGGGGGGTGTCCGCAGCCAAATAAATAATCATTTTGGAGGTCCTCCTTGGCTGCTACTGATTTACAAGGCATTTGTAGAAACAGCCTCAGGTCTTGGGGCTAAAAATGAGAACTGTGAAAGGTTAATTATAAGGTTAAGCTGGGATTCGAACTACAAGAGTTTGGTTATACCTCACACGCACACGCACACACACACGTGTAACAGAGGTTGCGTGTGTGTCCATGCTAGTGTTGGCGCTGTGTGGGAAGTGGGAACGGACGGGTCGCGCTTGCATCACACCATCATGGAAGCGTGATGAAAAATGAAACTGATGTATGCCGATTTCATGTTTTTGGCTCGCTGGTCCTTTGGCGTAACTGTGCACTGTGCATGTTGGCAAATGATGCGGTGAGGTAACAGAGGAATTCAGCTTGTCCACACACACACACACACACACACACACACACACACACACACACACACACACACACACACACACACACACACACACACACACACACACACACACACACACACACACACACACACACACACACACACACACACACACACACACACACACACACACACACACACACACAATGCCTGTCCTAGCATAGTCGTGTTGTTCTCCATACATACACTGTATGTACAGTATGTACACGAGAGCTTGCAAATTTAACACACACACACAGACCTGAACATACAAACAAGCAGGCTCACACACAAACACACAGATGTGTGTGCGCAAACACACGCACACGATGGCTGAACAACATCATGCTGCATTCTCTCTCTCTGTGTCTAAATGAAAACCACATTGTTGGCAGCTGTGCAGCGCGTTGCATGAACAACTCTCTCCAACACAAATGAATTAGTAAAACACACCCCACACACACACACACACACACACACACACACACACACACACACACACACACACACGCACACGCACACGCACACGCACACGCACACGCACACGCACACACACACACATATGTGCGATAAGATTAAACTGTCCCTAATTTGGCGAGTAACAGAGCCCACGTGAAAATGGAATTTGTGGAACGGGCATCGATTCTGACATTACATTATCAAAGGGAAAAAAGGAAATAAAATAAAATACCTTTATTAAAAGGTGGTGTAATTCATTTAGATATTATTTATTTTCAATAAGTGTTAAATAGCTCTATTCTGATAGTAATCATACACTCTAGTGTCTCCCAGTCTATCGAGCTCTTTAGTTAACAGAAAATACATTTTCAGGTGGGGATACTAGTTTAAAGGTTGTAGATGTGCCATTTATTTTAAAATAAATCCTGGAACATTGTTGAGAACTTAAATGGACCATCTAACGATGACTGCAAACTTATGACACTTATGGTCACGACTTCTGTGACGCATGCCGGGATTCCTCTCTGTGCTGTTCTGTGTAGGTCATTACGTCCAGTGGTGTAAGACGTACATTTACTTAAATACTGTACTGGATCCAAATATCGTACTTTTACTCCACTACATTTATTTGAAAACTTTAGTTACTAGTTACTTTGTAGATTTTGATTGTTATTACAAAACACACATTACCCACTTCAGCCCTATAAACATTTCGGCCATTTGAAGATAGCCGATCTACAGTACAAGCTCACAATGCGTCTCGAGCTTGTAGATCGGCTATCTTCAAATGATAGTTATACATTTAAAAACCTGAAACCAGGACATTCTGCAGAATGAGTACTTTTACTTTTGGTACTTTATGTACATTTTGAAGCCAATACTTTTCCTCAAGTATACGGCCTACATTTAGAATTCCAGACTTTTACTTGTAACATGAGTACTTCTAAGTGTTCTAAGTGTTTGAGTACTTTTTTCCCAGCACTGTCAGAGACAACAGATTGAATGAGCGGGAGGGAGGGGGGGGGGGTATTCTACTAATGTCCCCCGTCACGCCACGGCCCGGCCGGCGTTCCATTCCACCCGTGGCGCTGTCCGTGGTGACATGACACACTGTGGCTCCATTGTCACCGCCATGAAGATAAATCTCTTAACTATGTGCCGCTGAAGGCATGTGAAACATTCAGGATATGTGTGATTTATATTAGATGAGATGTGATGCTGTTGGGGAAGAGGAAAAACTATAAGCATCGGGGCCTTGCAGCAGCGTGCGTGCGTCAGTGTGTGTGTGTGTGTGTGTGTGTGTGTGTGTGTGTGTGTGTGTTAAAGGATAGCAGTGGATGGTGACAGCTATAAATAAATGAACCCACTGACACACACACACACACACACACACACACACACACACACACACACACACACACACACACACACACACACACACACACACACACACACACACACACACACACACACACACACACACTCCTCTCCTCTCACTCGGGCGACAGAATGCCCCATTATTTCACTCCTCCGCTCTCCTCTCCTCTCTTTCCCCCAGTAACTGATGGAGAGGAGCGGCGTGCATGTGCGCTGAAGAGTGGGTTTTGTGTGTGTGTGTGTGTGTGTGTGTGTGTGTGTGTGACGCAGCTTGGCCTGTTGTAGCGCCACCATGAGGCTGATTTGAAAACTGTCAAGTGGCATTTCTTCCAAAGCCTAGTAGGAATATGCATGCACAGTTTCCCTGTGCTAACAAGGTCCCTCATCATGTAATTGCCCTCCCTCCCGCAGGCTAGCATCCATCCCATCCATAATCCATCATTAGCAATAGGAGCTGACGCTCTCTGCAGCTGGTGACCATGACGGGAGGTGTGTGTGTGTGTGTGTGTGTGTGTGTGTGTGTGTGTGTGTGTGTGTGTGTGTATCTTCGGTTCATGTTGTTGGCATGACTGCTATGCACATCATGCATACACGTTGAATCACACATGCAACCACACACACACACACACACACACACACACACACACACACACACACACACACACACACACACACACACACACACACACACACACACACACACACACACACACACACACACACACACACAGTAACGTGAACAGCAGGTATATGCAACACACAAATGCACACGCACACAAAGACAGTGTAGCCTAGCCATGTACAGGATGTGTATAAGCACAAATACACAAACTCGAACGAACATGTGCCTGTATGTACTATGTAATAATAATAATAATAACTAGAAAAAGTGCCCTTCTGGGCACAGGTCTCCACCAGGAGGATAGCAGTGTGTGTGATGTTTGGCAAAATGTTTAGGAGTAATATAATCATTTTGTGTGTGTGTGTGTGTGTGTGTGTGTGTGTGTGTGTGTGTGTGTGTGTGTGTGTGTGTGTGTGTGTGTGTGTGTGTGTGTGTGTGTGTGTGTGTGAGAGACACGGCTTGGCCTGTTGTAGCGCCACCATGAGGCTGATTTGAAAACTGTCAAGTGGCATTTCTTCCTCAGCCTAGTGTGAATATGCATGCACAGTTTCACCGCAATCGGACGCTGCGTTGAGTAGTTGTGGCGATTTGTACAAAACAGGTACAAAGCGGGCTACTCCTGAAAAGTTTAGAAGCCAATCGTAGGCAATGAAGGTGGATTATGAGAAATCAAACAAATCACATGATCACATGACTATGGAGAGCATGTGTACCGATTTGCGTGAAATTTGGATAAAATCTGAAGGAGTAATATTAGAAAATGTGTTTTACATATGTCGGCCTCCTGGTGGCGCTATAAAGAGCAGATGTGAAAAATTCCAGGCAAAGGTTTTTCCTTGGCCTCTAGGGAGTGTGCATACATGGTTTTACACAGATCGGTACAGTTATACGTAAAACACAAATCGGCCAGTTATAGCGCCACCATGAGACTGAGTTGAAAATATTCAAGTGGCATTTCTTCCTCGACCTAGTGGGAATGTGCGTGCAAAATTTCACGGAAATAACACCATGTGATCATGATTTGCAGCATTTTGTTAGAAACGGAGCACTCCTGCGAACTTTGGAAGCCAATCTTAGCCAATCAGGATGGAGTCTGAAAAATCTGAAAGACCCGTTTCGTTGAATGGCTCTAGAGAGACTGTGTACCAATTTGCGTAATGTTTGGACAAAATCTGTAGGTGTACTGTCAAAACAGTAGCGCTATAACAGGCCAATGTGAAAACTTTGGGGCAGAGGTTCAGCTCTGGCATTCAGGGAGTGTGTGTGCAGAGTATGGCTGCGATCAAGCCAACGGTGCCAGAGATTAGCTGTTCACAGACGGACGGACGGACGGACACACGGACGGACGGACAGACACACGGACGGACGGACGGAGTGCAAAACATACTCTTTCCCCATGCCTTCGGCCTGGTGGAGACAATGATGATAATGATAATGATAATAATAATGATAATGATAATAATAAGGGTAACAATAATAATAATAATTACTCAGATAATAAGCAAATAATACACTCATACACTCATAAATGCAATAAATCACTAAATACATTTATATATGTACAGCATGCATTGCACACACAACACCAGGACAACTTGAGGGAGTTCCAGAGGGTCCCCAGCTCAATGACTGACAGTTAGGAACCAAATGTACCCTCACGGATAACACAGAGAGTCTAGAGTTTTGTACATTCTCAGAGATAAATTAACAAGGATTTTAAAGTGTAGATTGGGGGGTCCCAGAGATTTAAAAAACAAAAACAATTGTATCAAATGGGGGTCCATGGCCTAATAAATGCACATCAAACTGAGGGTCCTTGAAATTTTAAAAGTTTAAGAATCACTAGGCCTGTCACAGTTATTACATCATCGCAATTATTTGAGATAATCACAATTATTTTGCATAGTTTCCAAAAAAGAAAATAACAGAAATAGCAGATCTACAAGCTTACAACACTTGTAAGCTTGCAGATCCGCCATTTCCACTATTAAAAAAACGAAATAAATTAATTATAAATGTATAATGACAAATAATATTTGTCATGTATATATGCCCTGTGAAATGTGTGATTATGAAGCCTAAATGTGTAATGGTGGCAAAGGAGGCTGAAAAACAGCTAAAAGACATGCACATCTAACAAACTAAATAGGCTGGGTGCCGGATCAAACAAAGTCATAGATAAAGAATAAAACAGTCTGCACACCAATTTCTGCTCCCAGACACATCTTTACTTGAATGTGTTAACGTTTCGGGCCGAAACGTTAACACATTCAAGTAAAGATGTGTCTGGGAGCAGAAATTGGTGTGCAGACTGTTTTATTCTTTATTCTTTTATTCTTTATTTACCCAGGGAAGTAGCTGAGCACAGGTGCTCATTTATAGCAACGCCCTGCACACACACACACACACACACACACACACACACACACACACACACACACACACACACACACACACACACACACCTGGGAGCTGACCAGTACAACCACAGTCTTATACTGTTGGCCACTAAGCAGCTCCAGAGGGAGCAGTTAGGGGTTCAGTGCCTTGCTCAAGGGCACTTCAGCGGTGTTGGGTGAGTGATGACAATCACTTCCCCACCCAGATTTGTCCCGCCCGTCCGGGGAATCGAACCGGCAACCTTTCGGCAACAAGGGTGCTCCTCTAACCCTTAGGCCACCGCTGCCCCAAATAAATGGGTAATGGTGACAGCCCTAAGAATCACTGCAACACACAGCTGCTAATATGCTGCTGCCGAACAGCGTACTTAACAGAGCCGAGCTTCGCTAATAAGGAGCCAGCGGGCCAATGAAATAGAAGGAAATGTGCACTTCCTAAAGCAGCACAGGAAGACATTCAAGTGACTAGCAAAGCAAAGTAAAGCAAAGTTCTTTGTTTACCCAGGGTGAATGGACTAAGCTCGAGATGCTTGTTTACAGCCAGACCCTGCTCATAGAACATTTCATGGTAGGGGTTCAATGCCTTGCTCAAGGGCACTTCAGCGGTGGTAATTTTAACGTGCCGGTCCGGGGATTCGAACTGGCGACCTTCCGATAACAAGACCGCTCCGCAAACCGTTCGCCCCTGTCGAACATTAATACTGTTACTGTAAAGGATTAAGGATCCCATGTCCCCAGTTATACCGCTCTGTACCTCTGAGAGTATACAACCATATCGTTGCCGTCGGACAGAAACCTCTGTATTCTATTTTTGGTAAATGAATGTCTTAGTTACTACCTGATCAATCCTACAACAGCATCGCACAGAAAGATCAAGAGTAACAGATCCACAACCTCGAAACATGCAAGCTTGTAGATCTGCTACTTTTGAACCCTGAAGTATTACGAGTATCATAATATGTAGCCTATCATAAGAGGTTTGCAGCCAACAAAGACAATTTATTTTCATATTTTGGACCCCAATATACACCGAGTCTAGTAATGGAACGTAAAGGTAAGTTCTTTGGACGCTGTGGTGGTCCCGAACCAGACGTTGAGAACCAGTGCTCTAGGTGGAGTTGTCAGCTGGCATCTAAAGTAAACGGAGGTCATTTGGGAGGATTCAACCAAAGAACAATGGAAAATGGCACATAAAACGCTCTCTGCATACATCCTGCACGTAGCCTGCCGGTGTTCAACAGGAACATGGCTCTCTCTGACTGCTTTAAAAGGCTTTCCCACTTTTCTAAATTGAGCCTCATTGACATGAAAAAGGTTTGAGAAACATTGCTGCTGTAGAAATACAGATCATTGACCAATACAACTGTCCTCTAGTCCCATGATGTGAAACCTGCACTTTATGACAAACCTGCTGGCCGGTCATTTGAGGTCAGATGAAAGTGGAGTGTGTGTGTGTGTGTGTGTGTGTGTGTGTGTGTGTGTGTGTGTGTGTGTGTGTGTGTGTGTGTGTGTGTGTGTGTGTGTGCGTGTGTGTGTGTTCTACAGTGATCTGTCACATGCTTTGACCACAGTAACAATGAAGTTGGAATGACACTGACCCTTATGACGTCACGCACACGCATGCACACAGACACACAGTTTGTTGCTGCACTGTACGGCTCAACAAAGGGCATCTTTAATTGACAACAACCATGTATGTAGCCACGCACAACGGCTGACACACACACACACACACACACACACACACACACACACACACACACACACACACACACACACACACACACACACACACACACACACACACACACACACACACACACACACACACACACACACACACACACACACACACACACACACAGGATGTGCAGCAGTGGCTAGAGCTGTGCAGTGGCTTTGTTCCACAAGTTCTTGTGAATCAGAATGCCATTCATCAGGACACACACACTATTCATGTCCACTGAGACAAAGGAAGAGTTGAGTCTCCCTCTAATTGCAATCGATCCACAGATGTGAGTCTCTATTAAAGTCTCGTTTAAACTCAAATAAAACGTCTCCTAACAGATCGATGCCACGCTCCCACATACAGTGGTGGAACAAGTACTCGCACGTTTTGCTTAAGTAAAAGTATGAATACTGCAATACTGAATGCTGTTGAAATACTCTGGTACAAGTAAAAGTCCGGAATTCAACATTTTACTGAAAGTACAAAAGTATTCGTATCAAAATGTATGAATCTCCAATTTCAAGTTAAAAAATAGCAGATCTGCAAGCTCACATTGCATCGCATCGCGACACATTGCAAGCTTGTAGATAGGCTATTTTCATCCATGGGTTTAAGTGCTTAATGTATGTTTTGTAATAATGAAGTAACTACAGTATATACCACTATACTGAGATCTATTGGAGAAGAAATAAAAGTATTGGAATTTGGAAATACTCAAGTAAAGTACAAAATAAATACCTCAAATTTGTATACTTAAGTACAGTACTTGAGTAAATGTACTTGGTTACTTCCCACCACTACACAGAACAACACAGTGATTAGGCTTTTTTTTAACACCATCAGCAGCATGTCACCGTCACCTCCATCCTGCCCTCGCCATCCTGCTACCAAACCAACCCCCCCTGGGCTAATTAACCTTGGTTTCCCTTACAGCTGGCTGTGTGTCTGTGTGTGAACGCGCGTGTCAGCGACACACAGAGAGAGAGAGAGAGAGAGAGAGAGAGAGAGAGAGAGAGGGGGGGGGGGGGGTCTCATTCTTTCGCAGAGCTTTCGTGGGCGTGGTTTTGAGGTTATTACTCTATTGGCCTGAATAACCGTAAGACTATGTTTTTTTTCAATATAAATATCCTAAAACAAGGGGTCGTATTATAATCGGGGACTAGACGATTTGACATTTAATGTTATTTTTCCACAAATTAGTCTTGAAAAACGGGGGTCGTCTTATAATCAGAGTCGTCTTATATTCGGGACAATACGGGATTCTGTGAAGTTAAGGTTAGGTTTAGAACGTTTTTATGAAGTTAAGGTTAGGGTTAAGTTTAGGCATATAACCACGGCCATCAGGTAGAACGCTCTGCGAAAAAGGCAGTCCGGGGGGGCGAGAGGTTCATGGGCGGGGCGATGACTTCAAAACAATACGATTATTTCAAACTTTAGCCTCGATTAGGGTTAATTAACATGTCTTTATTTAAAGCTAGTAAAATAGCTGATCATCACATCACATCACATTTACTGAGCTTGTATGTATGTGTCGCTTTTTATACACCGACATTGTGCAACAAAGTATAAGACAGTGTTCAGTGGTTAATCAGTGGAAACTTTCATATCACATGTTACTGCAACCAAAAGTGACACAGTGTAACGGACGGAACTTGTGTCCCAACCTTTTCCCCTTTAAAACTGGCATCCCTAATTTGGGCATATCATTAAAGAACCCTTGTTGTTTTTATTAAGTAAATATTCTCAAATCTGAGTGTTTGAAAAATATGATCAAAACATCGGTAATTGTCCCAAATGGGGATCAGCATCAGAACCAAAAATCTGGCATTGGCTCGAGCTCTAGTCAGGAAGGAGAGGAGGCACGCGCGCGCACGCACACGCACACACACGCACACGCACACGCACACGCACACGCACACACACGCACGCGCACACGCACGCGCACACACACGCGCACACACACACACACACACACACACACACACACAGGGGAATGCCTCCCTCCCGCAAGTTGCGCTGGTGAATACGGGTCAAGAGGAAGTTAGGGGTGAAAAAGGTCATCCTTCGTCCGTCTATTCTGCTGAGTCAGCTCTACGGGAGGCAAGCCGGGGTTGTGCACGCAGAAAGGGAATCTTTGCGTGCATGCAAACATTCGGCTATTTTCACCAATGTTCATCTGTGGAACCGAGTCAAACTAAATGTTCAATTCCAAGTGCTCGTCAGGCCAGTTCATAATATGATTATGTCTGGGGGGTTTGGGAATGGGAACCCTTGACCTACACTACGTGGAGTAAGAAGGAACGTGGGTATCGGGTGGAAAGGCGCTGGTGCAGAAAAGCACAAAAACCGGGTACAGGCTTTAGTTTAGACATACTATTGGTCCGACTGTCATTAGACCGACAACCTACCTCAATCCCTAACCCTAACCTCAAGCACGGGAGCAGCGCATGTCCGACCGCATGTCCGACCGCTGTTTCCGCATGTCGGTGTGTCTAATCTGTGTGTGCATCCCCAAAAAACAGCTGGCCAGATGTATGTATGCATTACTACATTCAAAACGTCACCTGGAGCCAAACTACTGTGGCTTTAATCAGACAACATCAAAGTGCTTGACTTAAAGTCTGGATGGAGGTATAGTCTCGGGACCGATTGAAGTGTACTCGGATATGGATCGCTGCAATGTGAAAGCATTGAATACAGATGAATGAAATGTACTCAGGTGCGGAAGAATCAAAGCCAATGTGAATCATGGCCAGCGGGGACGAGGCAATCGTAATCAGGAACAGTTTGAATCAAACAGACTCAGTGTGAATTTGCCCTTAATAATCGTGCAGCACTACCTAGTACCTACAAGCTCACAACACATTGTGGATCGTGGTGGGTGCGTTATGCTACAAGCTCACAACACATTGTGGATCGTGGTGGGTGCGTTATGCGCTTGTAGGTCTGGCTATTCTCACCACGGGGTGACGTATGGGGTGACATACATACAGGGGTGACATACATACAGACCATGTGTCTGTATGTATGGATCGGATTGGCTATTTTCAAAGGGGCGAAATGTATATAGGGCTGAATTGGTTACTGTATCTTTTGTAAAAATAATCACAATCTACAAAGTAACTATAAACTAACGTTTTCAAATAATTGTAGTGGAGTAAAAGTACAATATTTGCAGTGGAGTAGAAGTAAAAGTAATGGAAATTGGAAATACTCAAGTAAAGTACAAATATCTCTAAATTGTACTTAAGTACAGTAATTAAGTAAATGTACTTAGTTACTTTCCACCACTGACCGCTATAAAGTGTACAAGGTACGAAATGTTCTTTCCAGAGGATAGATAGACCACTAAAATATTATCATAATTATAATTATTATATATTATCATACCAGTAAGACGTCTGAAGGCGAGAAGCACACATCCGCCTGGGTGACATCAGACTGCTGGGTGAGCGCTGGCGTTTTGTAATGGGGGGTCAGATAAACATACAGTATCCCCATGGGTGACAGCAGACTGCTGGGCGAGTGCTGGCGCTTTGGAATGGGGGGTCAGATAAACATATTCACCTGGGAGACAGCAGACTGCTGGGCGAGCGCTGGCGCTTTGGAATGGGGGGTCAGATAAACATATTCACCTGGGAGACAGCAGACTGCTGGGCGAGCGCTGGCGCTTTGGAATGGGGGGGTCAGATAAACATATCCACCTGGGTGACAGCAGACTGCTGGGCGAGCGCTGGCGCTTTGGCATGGGGGGAAAGATAAACATATCCACCTGGGTGACAGCAGACTGCTGGGCGAGCGCTGGTGCTTTGGCATGGGGGGAAAGATCTTAATTTTCGGGCCTGTTGAGAACTCTAGTTTTCGCCAGCTGCCGGGCGCAGCTGCACTAATAACTTTGGGACAGGCCCGTCTGGAGTTTAAAAGGACAGGTTTTAGTCAAAAGGGAGACATCGAAGAGGAAGGATGAATGGGGAAGGATCAACATATGGAATGTCAGAACAGGTCAGCTCCATAAATGGAGATCTAAGGGTTTGAGGTGGCCAATATTATTGACATCAGGGATCTCCGTCCCTAATGATGTCACGTGATGTCACATGCTCCATCCCTGATGATGTCACGTGATGTCACGTGCCTGACCAACCTACACACTGACGAGAAATGCACGATTCCATAGTTAACTGCGACCTTTGGTCGCAATAACTGCAACCTTTGGTCGCAATCAATACGGCATTTCCAATCTCACTAACCTAATGAACGAGCTATCTCTACGGCAGAGGTTCTCAAACGTTCAGGAATTGTCAAAATGATATGCATTTGACTGCCGACCCCCATCTCAAAAGAATGTTGTGCCATGGATTTCCAGCAGCAAAGATCTGAGTTACAAACAATATGCATATATTCCAGTGATGCAAATAGCCTGCATCCTTACAGACTCACTAAATTGAGTAAGGACACAATCATGTCACCCTCCGGGGGTCCTGGGATATCATGCAATACTGTACTCAGTACTGTACTCTAACATCGTTGAAGTAGGACTCAAAAAATGGGACCCATCTAAAAGACCACCCCTGGGTCCCGGGACCCATTACATCACTTATATTCATATAAAGAATTTGCACTTTGTGCCGTATCAGCCAAGTATAAAATATGTGACTCTTTTTGATACAGTCATGGCGGCAAGACTAACTGTTCAGGAGAGGAGAAAAACAGATTACATTTTTTAGGCAGACTCTTCACATACTGTACTAGAGCATGTCTGAAATAAATGTCAGAGCTGAAATCAACTTTAATCAAGCTTAAACATCACAGAAGTGAACCTTTCAAGCCTGTTTCCTCAACTCGCTGTTACCAATATGTCATTTTGAAGCTATGATTCCCTGCTTTCATATGACATGACAAAAACGAAAATAAAAAAAACTCCAATGACTTACTGTGTGTCAAGTTTAATGGTCAGTGGTCACATATGTTTAAAGTGTGCTTACATTAACAAATCGTTAACTAATCGTAACCCTTACAGCAGTCAAATGACATTGGCAGTGGTGAAAAAAAGTACTCAAATTAAGTAAAAGTATCAATACTGCAATATAAAAGTACTCCATTAGGAGTAAAAGTCAGATGTAAAAATGTACTTGAGTAAAAGTACAAAAGTACAAAAAGTGTACTCATTGTGCAGAATGTCCCGTTTCAAGTTTTCAAATGTATAAAAATCTTTTGAAAATAGCCAACCTACAAGCCCCCAATGTGTCGCAACGCATTGTGAGCTTGTAGATCAGCTATTTTCAAATTGCCGAAATGGACATTGGGGACACCACTAACTGGGCTGATGTCTCTCCAAACAAACACATATACCATGCACTCATCAATACACTCACACACACTTGTGATTTCCACATACGTACTTGTCGGTCACACACTAATTGTCGCCACTTGTAAAAATATCCCTGGTGGTGTTTTAAAGAAATGGCTGATACACTAGTCATCCAGAGAGAGGGAGAGAGAGAGGGAGTCTCACACGCGTGCATTCACGCACGCACGCACGCACGCACACACACCACACACATGCGCGCACACACACACACACACACACAGTCACTAACCTACATTTGGACTCACTTATTTAAACAAACATTGGGCAGAGCATGACACAGCACTGTGGTTGGCAAAGCACAGTCGTCCACAACCTCCCCCCCCCCTCAAGTGTTGTTTTTGGCAGCAAATTTAGATTTTAGTTTTAGTCATAGTCTCTTGCATAGTTTTCATTTAGTTTGTCACATTTTAGTCACCTGGAATGTTTTAGCGTTAGTCTAGTTTTAGTCGACTAAATGTCATAACATTTTAGTCGACTAAATCTAGGGCCTTGATGCTGTCGTAATGGCTGATTTTACACTTGCTGAAAATAGCAGATCTACAAGCTCACAACGCGCCGCAGCGCGATGCGTTGTGAGCTTGTAGATTGGCTATTTTCAGCAACCAAGTGCAGAATGACTTTTACTGGACCTCTTGTCCACTACTTACTACTACTCTTGTCCCTTCCTAACATTTTAGTCTAGTTTTTATTTGTTGAGAAAATCGTCAGTATATTTAGTCTTAGTTTTAGTCATTATAGCTTAGTTTTTATTCAGTTTCCATTTACTTTTTGTCAGTGGAACATTTTTAGTCGACGAAATCAACACTGCCCCCACGTACGTGTGTGTGTGCGTGTATTGATTCCAATTCCGCTTATTGATTCCGGTTCTTATCAGTTCCCTGGTTGGGTTCCAAAATGTAACTTCTTTTTTTGCCGATGGGTTCCCAGATTGCTATAAACTAATAATGTCCCATCAATAATTAGCACCTTTAAGAAAACGTGTTAATTCTATGACAGCACAATGGAAAGCTGCAGCAGTTGAACTATTAATTGGGCAATAATCACATTTTGAGCTGTACATCATATATGATTCCACACGTGTACAGTATGTATACTCGCACCATCAGGCGTTTCCTTCTGCAACCACCCCCTCCCCCCTCCGATGTAGCCGCAGAGCTAGTTGTTTAATCTGTGACCACCCCGCATCGTGATTCGCGACACATTCAATCTTGTAGGTTGGCTATTTTCAAATGGACAAAATGTATACATTAGTGAAGTGGTTAATGTATGATTTGTAATAATAATCGGAATCTACAAAGTAACTACTGTACGGGACGGCAGTGGCTCAGGGGTAGAGTGACCGGACGGGAACCACAAGGTTCCCACTTCAAACCTGGGCTCCCCCAGAGTTAGTGTCAAAGTGTCCTTGAGCAAGACACTGAACCCCTAATTGCTCCCGATGTGCAGGTTGGTGCCTTCCTCCAGCATCGGTGTGTGAATGTGGTGAATGTAATGTATCTCTGTAAAGTGCCTTGGATAAAGGCACTATATAAATGCACCATTTACCATTTAACTAGTATAACGAACTGAAGGAACTAGTAACAAAATGAACATAATTATATATGATTACAATAATGAATTAATAAAAATAATAATAATAACCACACACTCCAAACCTAGCTGAAAGCTTGTGAAAATAGGTAGGGTTGCTTTTAAAAGAATACACTGTTAACGTGCACACCATAACGTGATGTAGAGTTTATCCTGTGTATAGTGTAGAGATCCTTGTCGAATGATCGAACCCTTAGATTCTAAGGGTTCTGGTTGTCACATACGGGTCAAGCATGTCAGAAACATAGGAAGGAGCTAAAGCCATTGATGGATTTAAAAGCCAGTGAAGAGAAGATATAACATAATGTTCGAAATGTCTTGGTCACCAAGCGACAAGTGCATTATGAAAGGTATTCACACTATTACAACAGCCAGATAGACACGCCGCCGAACGTAGTCACGGACAGGTCCTGGCAGATAGGGTACTTCTAGGAACCGATAAGCAGAATTGAGATTGAATTATGTTTTATGGGTACCCGACAGCCTGTGTCTAAATTGGTTGTAATTGCAAGGCTGTAAGACACACACGTGCAAGTGCGCTGACACACACACACACACACACACACACACACACACACACACGACTCTCATTTGAAGACTAATCTAACTAATCACTGTCACAGGGAGGGAGCGAAGGAAAGGAAGGAATGGTAAATTGACAAAGAAAGCATGCACAAAACCAGAAAACAAAGAATTGGATGATGTGAACTCTTTAGTCAGTGAAGATAGCCAATGTAAAGCCTCAGTTATACTAAGTTGCATGCCTGTGTCATGCTCAGTGAATAGAAGATCTACAAGCTCACAACAAGCTTGTATAACTGCTATGTACTGCATGCAACTAGTATATAAATCAGGCCTAATGGTCCAGGCCATTCAGAGGGCAGCTGAACAGAGCAACACCACATCCAATGAGAGGAACCAAACACAATGCAATATCGCGCGCGCGCACGCACGCACGCACGCACGCACGCACGCACGCACGCACGCACGCACGCACGCACGCACGCACGCACGCACACACGCACACACACGCACACACACACGCACACACACACACACACACACACACACACACACACACACACACACACACACACACACACACACACGACTGCATGACTACAGAAAGCTAATAATGGAAACACA
Source organism: Electrona antarctica (assembly GCF_951216825.1). Taxonomy (NCBI): domain Eukaryota; kingdom Metazoa; phylum Chordata; class Actinopteri; order Myctophiformes; family Myctophidae; genus Electrona; species Electrona antarctica. The sequence goes on from NC_136789.1 coordinate 11,446,269, forward strand.
AAAATGGAAAAGAACTAATTGAATTTGGAGAGAGAAGAGAGAGAGGAAGAGGGAGAGAGAGGGGGGGTGAGTGGGGTACAGAAAGCTGGGGAAATGAGAGAGAGGCAGTTGGAGAGAGTTGAGCAAATGGTAGAAACTAAGACTGATTGAATTTGGAGAGGGAAGTCGGTAAGAGAGAAATGGAGGTGGCGAGAAAGGGGGGGAGAGAGAGAGAGAGAGAGAGAGAGAGAGAGAGAGAGGAGGGAGAGAGGGAGACAGCAGCGGTGTTCAACTTTTAGTGCTCAGGGAAAATATACACTCTGCCACTAGTTGTTGAGAAATAACGCCCGGCTAAACACAGCTGTGTAAGCGGAGGTGTTTAATCACCCCAAAGGGGGTATATTCTCCCGCTTATTACAGGGCTACTAATACATAAATAAATAAATTGACCGAAAAGTACCAACAAAACAAAGTCTGTCCTTGCTTATGCGTATAATGAAAGTATTCCATAAGTGGGTGGACACGGTCGCCTCGGAAAACAAGAAAGTGTTGATCAAATAGAATCAATTTGTGGTTACTGCATTGTGTATTTCTGGCTTCAAATGTTTTCCAAAAACATTCTTGAGAGCAATGTTTAGTTGTAAATGACATGGTGTGTTTGTTTACATGGCTGTCATGTTGGATACAACATGATAGTCAAGCAGCGCAAATATTGATCTGAGCAGGTCTCTGAGCTTTTGATTTGACAGCAGTCTGGTATTGAGCCAAGCGGTTATCAAGAAATAACACACCGCTGAATTCAGCGATTGGCCAATCAGAATCGCTTGTGTTCAGTTATTGGATGCAGTACAAAGGTACTCGATACAAAGGGTCAAATAAATCATTTCTTTGAGTTTTGAAAATGTTTGGAAAATCTTGAAATTGTGAGAACTAATGATTTAGAAAGCATTTTGTAGAATCGGCCTCAGGTCTTAACTAGTGATGCACCGAATATTCGGCCATCAGAAAATGGCTAAAAATGCATTTTCGGCCTATTCGGTTTGGCCTGAATAGGCAGAAAATATATCACTGAATAGTGTATGCAATTAATGCATTCAAAAGAGCTGAATAAATGTTTTATGGACCCATAATAGTGATTATTATTTAAGTTAAGTTTTGCCATAACCATTTATTTTGCCATAAATCAGGTAGCTTTAAGGTACGGCCATGACAGCAATGGCAGGAAAAAAAGATATATAATATTAATCATATTCGGATATTCGGTATTTGGTTTTCGGCCAACTGTTTCCTATATTCGGTATTCGGTATTCCAAGAATTTCCCTTTTGGTGCATCCCTAGTCTTAACCCATTAAGGACGGGAACCCAGGCCATTTTTGGGTTGTTGTTTCTATGTACAGTATATAGCAACATAATGTTTCTGTAGCGCTTCCTGTAGCGCTAGCCCCTCCTACAGTATACTGTATATACCCAGCTTTGTGTGATTGGCTGAGGGCTTAAAAAGTGAGGATAAAAAAGCGAGAACAGAAACGTGAGAACGCCAAAAGTGAATAAGTGATTGGCCCAGAATGTGATGATGTGTGATAAGAGCGCCCCTCACTTCACACGAGTGTGATTTTTGAATACATTTGAATTGAAGTATTTGAAGTTTTTCCACAAAACGTATAGGTCAGGATTTAGAAGGCGTTTTCGGAATCGGCCTGTTTAAGCGGTCAACTCTGAGAGAGTAAAACAGACTCTTACAGGGTACAGAAACAGACTCTTACAGCGTACAGAAACAGACTCTTACAGGGTACAGAAACAGACTCTTACAGCGTACAGAAACACTCTTACAGCGTGCAGAAACAGACTCTTACAGTGTACAGAAACAGACTCTTACAGCGTACAGAAACAGACTCTTACAGTGTACAGAAATAGACTCTTACAGTGTACAGATACAGACTCTTACAGCGTACAGAAACACTCTTACAGCGTACAGAAACAGACTCTTACAGCGTACAGAAACAGACTCTTACAGCGTACAGAAACAGACTCTTACAGCGTACAGAAACAGACTCTTACAGCGTACAGAAACAGACTCTTACAGCGTACAGAAACAGACTTTTACAGCGTACAGAAACAGACTTACAGCGTACAGAAACAGACTCTTACAGCGTACAGAAACAGACTCTTACAGCGTACAGAAACAGACTCTTATAGCGTACAGAAACAGACTCTTACAGCGTACAGAAACACTCTTACAGCGTACAGAAACAGACTCTTACAGCGTACAGAAACAGACTCTTACAGCGTACAGAAACAGACTCTTATAGCGTACAGAAACAGACTCTTACAGCGTACAGAAACACTCTTACAGCGTACAGAAACAGACTCTTACAGCGTGTACAGAAACAGGTAAATTAAGATCATTTGTCTTGCTGGGTATGAAATAAATCAACCTCTTCTTCTGTTTCTTTTCCTGGATGAGAACAGAGACAGTGGCCAGAACACCCCATGTACCCCAGTGGTTCCCAAACTTTTTTAGCCAGTGACCCAAAACAGAAATTAGACGTTCTCCCGGGACCGAAACTATAGTGAAAATAAGCTAGTGAAAAAACTAGTGAAAATTGTAGATCGGCTATTTTCACTACTTCTTTTCTTCTAATTGATGTAATTTCTTAGATTTGAAGTTGAAGTTACTGGAAAAAAAAGTTTATTTTTGTTTTGCAATAATAAACCAAATTTCCGACACAAAAACGAAGGGGACCCATAACAATGTGTTCGCGACCCACTGTTTGGGAAACAGTGCTGTACCCTAACACCCTGGGGTCTGGTCAGAACACTGGAGGGTCTGTGTGTGTGTGTGTGCTGTACCCATTTGTGCGTTGCGGACACATCTTTATGGGTCCTTTCATTTTTCGTTTCCCACATTTTGTTTTTAATTATTATTACTTGAAAACATTTTCAAAAAACATTCCTAAAAAAAGAAAATTGCCGATCTACAAGCTCACGACACGGTGCGAGGCGACACGTTGTGAGCTTGTAGATCTGCTATTTTCACTAGTTTGGGTCCCGGAGGACACATAAAATGTCGGTAGGGTTATAAAGTTTGGGAACCACACTGCCCTACATCCTGGGGTCCGCTCTCCCCCTCCTCTCTCTCTCTGCTGTTTCATGCCTTCGTGTCTTGTCTCAGGTCACATAGCTACCGTTGCCCGGGCAACGGCAACCACACAAAGACGTCCAGGAGAGGCAATGCCAAGAGCAGGAAGTTCACTTTCTGCCAGTGGTCTAAAGTGACTACGTACATTTACTGAGTAAACTTGAAATGAGACATTCTGCATAATGAGTACTTTTACTTTTGGTACTTTTCATTTCATCTCAAGTAAATGTTTTATTCCGGACTTTTACTTGTAACAAAGTATTTCTATATTGCAGATACTTTTACTATAAGTAAAACATGTGAGTATTTTCAACCACTGAATTTGTTGAAAACTGTGTTTTTCATGAAATCCCATGGCGCCAGGAGCGCTTTTAACGTGTTTTTGAGCTTTCTATTAATTAATAATCGAATCGCTCATATTTACCGTAAAGCAGGGCTCCCGGTCGGTTTATTGCAACGTATTAGTCACCACCAGTGATAATGCACAAGCCCTAGGAGGTTTCATAGAACTGATGCTACTGTATACCCTCAGTTGGCTATACAGTCCATTCTGTCTCTGGTTTCATGGTTTCAGGTCTGCAGGGACAGCCAAGCCTAATTGCGAGTGTTCTCTGACATTCCTGGAGTTGTCTCTCCCAGCTGTGTGTGTGTGCGTGTGTGGGGTGGGGATTTTTATAAGCAACTTTGGGCTTGTTTTTCTGTAATGTCACTTCTAAATAGTGGTAGTTGCAGGGTTTATTTTTATTTATTTATTTATTTTGGGGGGGGGGGACTTTTATGTAGAACTTTGGGCTTGCTTCCAAATGCTGCTTAAACCAGTGACCCCCACATTACGGTAATCCATGTGTATTATTTGACCACGGTCCTCCCCTGGTCCAGATTTGTGTTTTTTTTTTGTTTTAAGTTCTCATGTGGCCTATCGCGTCTTTTGGTCTTGTTTTCATAGACCTATAGTCGCTTTTTTTCTCTCGCAAAATCTGGCAACACTGGCCAAGCGGATTCCCAAACTGCGGGATTTTCCAACGGCAGCGTCCTGTGTAGTGTAGTGTGTACTCTCCCAAACTGGTGATTTCACCCCCTCAGACGCAAGAGGTTGTTTTGAAAAGCAGTGTTTGGCTTCCCTCTCTCTCTCATTCTGTATCTCTCTCTCTCTGTCTCACTCAATGTCTCTCTGCTGTGTCAGCAGCAGCAACAGGCGTGGCACTGCCAAGACCACTGTTTGAAGCAAGAGAAAGACAGTTTGTGTGTGTGTGTGTGTGTGTGTGTGTGTGTGTGTGTGTGTGTGTGTGTGTGTGTGTGTGTGTGTGTGTGTGCATTCGAGAGAGGAGAAAGAGAAAGAGGAGAGAAAAAGCTGCAGGCCAGAACTTACTTAAGACCTGAAGACGATTCTACAAATGGCAAGTGGTTCTCAAACATTTTTATGCCAAGGACCACCAAATTATTCGTTTTTTTTCGCCAGGGACACCCAGAAGAGAAGATCTGGGTTAACACACTGACCGCTAACAGGGCACGGGCAACAGGGAGCCGCATGCGGCCCCCACCTTCGGCCCGCAGGAAAATATTGGAATACCGATATATTATTGATTTTAGCTCTTACAATTCCAAATATTCCAACATAAGTAAACTAAATGCATTTGAAAAAAAATAAATAATAATCCGGATTCCAAGAAAAAGAAAAAAAGCAACAAAAAAAAATGCATCGCAATGCGAACGGAAGATTGCAGGTACAATTTTCTTTCTCCGGTAGATAGAAGAGACCCTGGTGACTCCCCCCAGACAGCATTTGTTTACATCATGTCAACATCGTTGGTCAGCGAAATAAGGTAAAAACGCTGGCGGTGGTGTATTAACTAATGAATACAGTTGATGTGTGTAGATCAGCTATTTTCAAATGGCCAAAATGTGAATAGAGCTGAAGTGATTAATGTATTCATGTTTTGTAATAATAATCAAAACCTACAAAGTAATATACGTTTTCAAATAAATGTAGTGGAGTAAAAAATAAAAAGTAAAATATTTGGATCCCAGCCAGACGTAGATCGGAAATTGGAAATACTCAAGTAAAGTAAAAAGTCAACGTTGTACTCAAGTACAGTACTTAGTTACTTTACACCACTGAGTGTAACGCACAACACAAGAGCAGCCTTCCACCGGCTGACAACAACACAATACCCAGTCTAAGTGCACGCGCACGCGCACGCGCACGCGCACACGCACACGCACACGCACACGCACACGCACACGCACACGCACACGCACACACACACACACACACAAGGGGTCACCTTAGCCCTGGTATGTACTGTATGTACAGGCCGGTATTGTGTGTGTACCTGCCTTATCTTAAGACCACTTAACTTAAGTGCACAAAACAGGAAGACGTTGACGTGCATAGACATGGTATAACATCACCACCACAAGTGTTGTTTATACATGACACATGCGTGTGTGTGTGTGTGTATGTGTGTGTGTGTGTGTGTGGTTGCTGGGACAATATGCATTTTGCACAAGGGCATAACCCATTTAGACCTGACGACCTGATTCTACAAATGTCTTCTAGACAGTTTTCTGAAAAACCCTATGTTTCTATATCAGTGGTTCTCAAACTATTTCATGTCAAGGACCCCCAAAATTATAATTGGCCACCAACCCCCACCTGCAAAGATTTGAGTTAAAAACATTTGCTGTGAAAGAATATATACACACACACACACACACACACACACACACACACACACACACACACACACACACACACACACACACACACACACACACACACACACACACACACACACACACACACACACACACACACACACACACACACGTCCTAGGGGGCCCGTATTTAGTCTTTATCTTAAACATGGTGACACGTTTAAAGATATACTGTACTGCAATACTATAAAAGAAGGCTATGACATATGGGATATGGCAGCATGCCAATGGGGTTAACGTGGGCTATAGGGGCAGTGTGTATAAAATATGGGGGGGGGGGGTCGTTTCCTAGATTTGTTCTCCACGACCACTGTTAAGTGGTCAAACGATAGTCGATACCCATCATTTTAGATACAATTTTATATAAAAGGATGGGGTTTCATTGTTTACATGGTATCAGTTTCAAATGTGCAGAATGTGATTTCGGTGGTATGGTGTTTAGACGGATGCTATAGGTTCATCGTTTACTTGAAATCCTAGTTCTCACTGCACTCTTCTTACTTACTGTACTCTACTTCTCTCTGCACACACTGTTGAAGACCAGGCCCATTGCAAGTTGCTGTACTGACCTCACCCTAGCATAATGAGCAGGGGTTAGGTGAGTACTAGGTGTCAGGTCTAGTAGTTTGTTTTGAAAGGCCTGTAGTTTTCATGTTAGTCAGTGTGCACCGTATGTGGTATGTACCATGAAGTGCATGCATAGTCAAAATAACTCCAGCTTGTGTCCTCAGTGCATTCCTGAGATAAAGACGGAGCATGGAGAGACCGGTCTGCATTATCATGATATACTCACACAAATGCAACCGCCACGCAGCACGCACTAGTCTAGTTAATTAAAGGCAAACACGGTAGTCTTGTCATATTCATATAAGACAACACGTTCTTCACACGGAATCTATTACAGAGTTACCACTACAAGCTTTCAAGCATTGGCAGCAGTTTCTTCTGAACACCAAAGGAGGAACTTGCCCAGTGGTTAGGATGCCAAGGCACTGCAGAAATGTTCCCAGTGCCAGTTTGGGCTTAAGCTGCCTTATGTTGCCATTGGCACATGATGCATGTCGGGGGGGAAACCTCACATGTCCAAAACGGTTTTCTTTTCAAGATTCAAATTCAAAAGCATCAAAAGTAGCAGATCTACAAGCTCGAAACTCGTGGCTTCGCGGCACGTTTCGATTGATTGATTGATTGATTGAAAATTGTATTAACAGATTGCAGGATGGGTACTGCAGTCCAAGAAAGGTACACGTCAATACAAAAACTGCTAAGAGGATGAAACCAGAAAAAAGCACTAAGACTTGTTTACATCGAGGTCCTCCATTTTCAATTCATCAAAACATGTAAAGTAAAGACATACAAATATGCACATATATGCAAAAAAAAAGAAAGCTTGTGGATCTGCTCCTTTTGATGATTTTGTGTGACGCTGTAGTGTGTGATCAAGTAGGGCGGTAATTTACAAAAAACAAAAAAAAGTTCAAATATGGAGATAAGAGTTTCTGCCCAACAGTGACGATAAGTTCAGAAAGCAGGCACTAAAGTTCTGTACAGATGTCAACGCTCAGTATTCCACAGACGCCACACGTAAGACGCCCGAGCAGATTAGGATGATGCCATTTCACCCACATTATCAACTGCAAACGTCCTCGGTTCGTTTTGGGGAAAAGGAATGATCCATTGACTGCATGAAAGACGCTGCGTTGTTCCATCGGTCGGTCTATCCGTCCACATTGCTGAACGCCCACGGCGAGAGACGCAAGAATCTCCAACCGCAATGGTTTCCCCTGAAAAGCTAGACAGAGAACGATGCCAACCGGGGCCCGAGGTCGGTCACGAAACGTGACCTTCACAACAAAGCCAGGAGGGACCACAACGGGACGCCCATGGGCCCAAGACGCTGAACTCTGGTCGACGTTTAACCTGGAAACAGCACAGAACATCAGCCTCTCAACGGATTGATGGACGAGGAACGAGGCCACAGCACTCCCTGACCCCATTCACTCATCTCTTATCCCACTCAGAGCAGGAGTGACAGCGAGCTCCGAGAGAGGAAGAGGGAAAGAAGAAGAGAGCAGGGGGAAAAGGGGGAGCTAGCCTAGTAGTGCATGTATGAGAGAGGAGGAATAGAGAAATAGGGGAGACTTAGGGCTCCATTTTTGTCACCGCTAAACCCCTTATCCTTAAACTTCTTTGCCTTGTTTTAATATTTTGCAAAACTTTTTTTATATATTTAAAATGGTCAGTCTACAAGCTCACAGCGTGTCAATGTAGATTGGCTAGTTGAACTAATCAAAAATGTTTTTCAAAATAGTAAAAAAAAAGGCAAAGAAGTTTAGGGATAAGGGGTTTAGCGGTGACAAAAATGGAGCCCATAGGGTACGATTAAAGAATTATGAATGCAGACGGGACTACTAATTTGCCCTATACATCTTCGTACGACAAGTGGCAAAAACATATTTGTTAAATTGTGATATTATCAAATATAAACATAGATATTCTACATTTTCCAAAGGAAATAGAGGGGAAAACATAAAACAAATACCCACTGCCGATAAAAAAACAATGACCAGAGGGGGGATATCAAAATCATACCCTGGATCTACTGATATCTTGATGTTTACAAGTTAGAAACAATTCACTCTTGGACCGCACAAGTTATCACTTCCAAAGGTCATGTGGACATTCCTAAAGTTTGCAGCCTAAAGCTCACAAATGTGTGCAACGCTCCTTTAGAATGCTTTGTTTCAGCAAGTGTCATGGGGAAGTGTGAAACAGGAAGTTGCAAACAAGGACAGGAATAGGAAGAAGAGCGCTCCATGAGAAGCACTGTGCTATGTGGGGTACAACAAGCTGATTGGCCAAGGACCATTTCAAGTCCACACCCACCCCTGAGGACATAAATACCAGAGAGGTGATGGCCACAAACTTATTCTTCCAAGAATCTCTTGCCTGAAGGACAATTCGTCCAAAAGAAAATTAAAAAAAAAAAGAATCCCCTCAAAGGTAATCACACTCACAAGCATTGACCTCCAGTAACCTTACCTCAAAGGTGACTAGATTAAGCCAGACTAAATCTAAATATAAGATTTAGAAACTTTTAGTGTTTCTAGTAAGACTAAATCTTAATTGCCCAGACTCTTCTTCAACAAAGATGGCGAAAGCAAACATTCTTTGTTCTGTACTTATACATATAATAGTATGGTACAAAACACTTAAACCAGAAACCTAACCGCAAGCACGGAGCAGCGAATGTTCGACCGCATGTCCGACCGTGGTAAATTTGAATATTTTAAAAAATATATAAAATAATAGATTTCGATTTTACGTTTTGACAGGGACAAGTTCAAGAGCTGAACCCATGACCGGCACTGACGTTGTAGATCAGGCTATTTAAAGTGAATGATCGCCTGTTTCCGCCAAATGTTAGCCTATATGACATACCCAGAATAGGGATTCTAGGGTTAATGTCGTTGAATTGTAACACCTGGTGAACTATACTCACACATGTACAACAATACACCACATGCTGCATCCTTCAATACAACGGTTTAAACCTTTCCAAAAGAACAATGCAAGGCCAAATGTACTTTGGCATACCGTACAATATAACAGTTTGAAACGCAGTGTGTGTGATTACATTTTGGACGTCTTGCCACGGATGAGATTTAGTGAACGCTATGAATGTGTTGTGCCTGGCCTCAGCATGGGGGCCTGTGGCCTGTCTGTGGCTGGCCGCGGTACAAAGGAGGAGAGCCATCGTGTTGCGTCATATCAATGCCATGTGACATTCACTCACCACGCCACGCCAGCCTGTAGCAACCCTGCCCCAGTACACTCAATCACTCAGCACATGTTTCCATCAAAGAGTTTCCATGCAAACCATGATGTATAGCGTTAGAAAAACTGAATGAAATGGCTATGTAACAGAAACAAAAAAATATTTTTACAACATTCAAAAATGTACAAAAATAGCCCATCTACAAGCTCACCATATTCTTCTCACCAGGAGAAGAGGAAATGTGGGGCGAAAGGAATATTGCTGTATCACTTACAATCTTTAATTATATTTTTCATCAAGTTTCAAGTCATTTGGGAAGTCTTTCCCAGGCTTCAGTTGTTTTGATTGCATTTAAGTGTGTTATTAATCCTACTACACTGTATTTTGGTAGTAATTTTATACTGCATTTATTTTCTATAATACATAAATAGATCATAGCTTTAATGAAAATCAATTATTACATTTATTGTATTATCATTATTGATATTCTACTACAGATCCCCCCCCCCAACATCTCTGACCCACTCGGATTCATACTTCATCGTGAGTTGGTGTCACGCACCAAAAACATAGCATAGACTATACAGTAGATCTGTTTCATTTTATGTCTCCCGTCCTCTGGCTCCTTTCCTCCGCCATCATTTGTCCCTTTACTCCCCTATTTTCCTACCTTGCCTTCCCCTGCCTTCCCACCCTTCTTGGCCTTACTGTTGTCCACCCCCCTTCCTCTCTTCTCCATTCCTCTCTCCCCTCCCCTCTTCTCCTCTCCCCTCTCCTCCAGTCCCCTCCCCACCTCTCCTCTCTCCCCTCGCCTCTCCCCTCTCTCCTCCAGTCCCCTCCCCACCTCTCCTCTCTCCCCTCGCCTCTCCCCTCTCTCCTCCAGTCCCCTCCCCACCTCTCCTCTCTCCCCTCGCCTCTCCTCTCTCTCCTCCAGTCCCCTCCCCACCTCTCCTCTCTCCCCTCCCCTCCCCTCCTGTCCTCTCATTCCATTCTTGTGTTCTTCAATTCTGCCCCCTGTTCTAGTGGCAGGAAGTTACTGGGTCATCAGGTCAATCCCATTAATATAGCGAGCCATAAGTGTTCGCTTAAACTCACAAATGACAGCTTCCCAGAATGCAAGCGTGTGTGCGACTGTGCGTGCGCGCACACATCTATAATGTAACTTTAACAGCCATGCACAGCTTCTCAGTCAGCCTCAGAACGTGCATGTGTGACTGGACTGCACATGTGTTCATGACACCTGCCACAGCCAGGCTGTGGTCAAGAGCAACTACACACTGAGGCGTGAAAGAATGGCTTCGCAATGTTGAAGCTACAGGGGTCATTATTCCTGGATGCATTTTGAGGCAGATACCGATTCAGATATTATGGAGAAAGGAAGGCAAGGTAGGCCAACATCAACCCATTACGCACACGCGCACACACACAGCAGTGGATCACACTGGTTTACAGTATACCCTACATTGCTGCAAATGGGAGTTAGTTCAGCAGGGCAGGGCTCTTATCTGAGTTCACCAGAAGGAGAGAGAGAGAGAGAGAGAGAGAGAGAGAGAGAGACAAATAAAGTGTAGAGAGTCGGTTGGTTCGTTACTGTAAAGCCGGAAACACAGAGACAGTCCAACATTCTCTCTTGTCCGTCCGTCCGTCCCCCCCCCACCCCCCCACCCCGGCCCCTCTGATTTCTAAAAGCATCCAAGAAGGACAGGAACTATTCCAAGCAATCATTTTGGGTTTATTGTGCAGGCGGTTACGAAGTGTACTGGTACACACAGATAAAGAGGGAGGGAGGGGCTCTCTCTCTCTCATACTCTTCTCTCTACCTCTGCTGCAACACAACAGAGCCATGTTCTTCAGCGATGGTTCTCCTTCTCAAACACACTCTCAAACACACACACACACACACACACACACACACACACACACACACACACACACACACACACACACACACACACACACACACACACACACACACACACACACACACACACACACACACACACACACACACACACACACACACACACACACACACACACACACACACACACACACACACACACACACACACACACACACACACACTTGTAAGGGTCAATTTAGACACCCCTTTGGGTTTCTTTTGGCTTTTTGCCTTTCTTGATAGATGAACAGTAATCAGACAGGAAATGGGTAGAGAGATGGGGGATGACACACAGCAAAGGTCGTCGGGATCGGGACTCGATCGCTGTAAGGCTGGATTACCAGCACAGGTGCCCAGACGGCTGCCCAGGCCAAGTGTGTGTATTTTTAACACAGTCTGTTGTCTAAGTGAACTTTCTTTTACAGTCTTTTTGTATTTTTCTTTCAGCCACGTGCAGACCGGGGCTGGCTTAAGCAAAAAGGCACACTGCAAAGTGCACAGCTGGAATCTTTTGATTCTAAAAATACATCCATGGACACACAGGGACAGAGGAACAGAGATGCAGGAATGGAGTGAAGCAGTGTTGCCCAAATGAGACATGCACCAACAATCTAATAGAAACGGTCGATTGTGTGATAACAGAACAAAATCATAACCAATTGTGGTTTTGGGTCGGAATAATGAGTTAATGATCTCCTTGTGTCCATTAAATGTAATAATATACTCCTGATTTATCTGTTGTATAAATGGATGTTACAGCATTCTGGGAGCAGAGGGTGGATTAAAAATCAAAATAGGACAAACAAGCACAAGTTTCTGAACAGGCGCGCTGGGCAACAATAACGCTCATGAATGCAGTTATGCGCTGGTTTTACCTACATAGTAATTTTTTCACCCCAAGCATGAACAAGCTGGGTTTATAATAACGGAGGGGGGAGTGTGAGGTCACTCTGTGTTTGCTCTTAGTGCTTGTACTCGTGGATGCATGCATTTATTCCTGACAGCGTCTTAGCTCGTCACAGCTGAGGGCGTCTTTGATACGATGCTTCGCAGGGATATATATATATATATATTAGGGTTGTCCCGATCGGAGCGGGTGATCGGAAATCAGGGCCGATCACGTCATTTTCAAATGATCGGAATCGGATCTGGAGCCAAAAAACGTGATCGAGACATCCCTAGTATCAATATTATATCCATATCATGATATTAGACTGGATATTGTCTGTGATTTGGGATATTGTACTATTGTGATATGGAAAAATCGGTATCGGCAGATGCTCAAAATCTAATGATTGGAATTGGATCGGGAGCAAAAAAACGTGATCGGGACATCCCTAATATATATATATATATATATATATATATATATATATATATATATATATATAGATATATATAGTCACTGTTTTCCACGTTTTAACTTTGTGTTTTGAATTTGAATCCTGAAAAGTAACGCTTTTGGACATAAATATGATCATGATGTTTCCACCCGACAGAGACTATAGGCTATATCTTGCGCCACCCCTTATCCCTTATCCCTAAACTTATTTGCCATTTTTTACTATTTTAAAAAACCTTTTAAAATAGTTCAAATAGCTGATCTACAAGCTCACAACGTGTAGATGTAGATCGGCTAGTTGAACTATTTTAAAATGATTTTCAAAATAGTAAAAAATGGCAAATAAGATGGAGCCCGATATCTTTAAAAAATGTTGCCAATGTTTTATCAGTTGTCTCGCCTTTGTCGTTAACTTTATAGGCAAAGCTCTGCTTTATTTTAGCTTCAGGCCGTTCGTCCGTTCGCATGCTGAGGATGACAAAGCCTCATGCACTCTCTCACCATGTCAGTTTCCTGCTTCACTCACTTACTTTCAGTAGGTGAACATTTGTTAAGGGTGTAACCGTGTGTTCGCCGGAGCTTTCCTGTTGAAAGTTCAGTTCAGCTACAGACTGGACCTCACAACTAACGACTAGTAGCCACTAGCCACCAACACTAGATTGTCTCTGTTGGGTGGATAACCACATATGTCCAAAACATACGTCAAATTCAAAAGTATAGCAAGAAATTGCAGATCGACAAGCTCAAAACACGTCTCTTCGCACCACATTTAAAGCTTGTAGATCTGCTATTTTAGACAGTTGGGTGTGCGACGCGGTAGTATGATCAAATAGGGCGTTAATTTATGGAGAAACCCCCCCCCCCCCCCCCACAAAAAGTTTTAAAAAAACAGTTCTGTTCTGCCCGACAGCTGTCAGGTCAACTCAAATCCTTAAAATGCATTCCTTTGCTCGTCTTCTCTTCATACATCCTTTAATGGCTGTCATACTGACAAGCTCCATTAAGGACGGGTCAGGTGACTCCCTGCCCGGACATCCTGACCCCAATTTCCTTCCAGACGCCCCCCGACCGCTCCGGAGGGGAAAGGGGTGAAATGTGACCGCTGTGGACTCATGTAGGGTTAATTCCCCAGTCCCATCATGACATGTTGTACGATCAGTCGATCACCCCCCCCCAGGAACCATATTGGAAACAAGTGTTCTCACTTACAGTACATGCTGTGGTGGAAAAAGTACTCACTTTGTTAATGAAGTTAAAGTATCAATGTACTTGAGTAAAAGTACAAAGCATTAGTATAAAAATGTACTTAATAGTTTTCATTTTGTACTATAAAATGCATAAAGATCTTTTTAAAATAGCTGCATGCAGATCTTAAAAAAACAAAAACAAACGGGAGACGGAGAGATGCGAGGGAGTGGAGAAGCAGAGAGGACGGTGCAAGAGGTCAAAGGAAAAGGAAGTGTGATTGCTTTAAAAAGGGGATGTAAGATTGATGTGAGTTTGGAACACATTACTCACATGATGGCTTAGAAGAGCCCAAACAGCACGTCACAAAGTGACATTACTCACATGATGGCTTAGAAGAGCCCAAACAGCACGTCACAAAGTGACATTACTCACATGATGGCTTAGAAGAGCCCAAACAGCACGTCACAAAGTGACATTACTCACATGATGGCTTAGAAGAGCCCAAACAGCACGTCACAAAGTGACATTACTCACATGATGGCTTAGAAGAGCCCAAACAGCACGTCACAAAGTGACATTACTCACATGATGGCTTAGAAGAGCCCAAACAGCACGTCACAAAGTGACATTACTCACATGATGGCTTAGAAGAGCCCAAACAGCACGTCACAAAGTGACATTACTCACATGATGGCTTAGAAGAGCCCAAACAGCACGTCACAAAGTGACATTACTCACATGATGGCTTAGAAGAGCCCAAACAGCACGTCACAAAGTGACATTACTCACATGATGGCTTAGAAGAGCCCAAACAGCACGTCACAAAGTGACATTACTCACATGATGGCTTAGAAGAGCCCAAACAGCACGTCACAAAGTGACATTACTCACATGATGTCTTAGAAGAGCCCAAACAGCACGTCACAAAGTGACATTACTCACATGATGGCTTAGAAGAGCCCAAACAGCACGTCACAAAGTGACATTACTCACATGATGGCTTAGAAGAGCCCAAACAGCACGTCACAAAGTGGCATTACTCACATGATGGCTTAGAAGAGCCCAAACAGCACGTCACAAAGTGACATTACTCACATGATGGCTTAGAAGAGCCCAAACAGCACGTCACAAAGTGACATTACTCACATGATGGCTTAGAAGAGCCCAAACAGCACGTCACAAAGCGGCACGCTATGAGCTTGTGTATCTGCTATTTTTAATAGCCAAAATATAAAATATGGTTAAAATGGTTCAGATGATTGTACGCTCTCAAGAGTTAAATGATTGTGAAACATCTGTTTGCAAGAAGTCTACAGAATTAGACAATGTGATTTTGATCAAGTTATCTCTGGTACCAACATCAATACAGCATGGAATTGTGGACACAATCTTATCCAACGACAACACAATATTCCAAGTCTTGGGTCTGAGAGGCTAAATGTCATCAAATGGTGGTCCGTGGCTCAAATGCAGAATAAATAATGGGTTTCAATGTGAAAACATTGAAAACCACTGTTCTACACCTCTGCACCAATAGCAACACAGTGAGTGAACACACACTTACTCCATCAGATAAACTAATAGATTGTTGGTTATTACTGGCCGAAAAAGGCCATCGATGGTACTCTACATGTCTCACCCTAGGGGCATCCTAGAGTATTGGAATATTGAAATTAGTTGCTATTTTTAACCTGGACTTCTAATCAATGTGAGAAGTCACACAGAATGACAGATTCAAATTAGGAGAGGCGAATAAGTGAAAGAAGCTCTTAGGAGAGCAAACTGATGTCCAGTATACATTTCGGCAACTAAAACTATGACGAAAGATTCGTCGACTACCTCTTTCGAAAATAAAAACTAGCTCTGATGACTAAAACTATGACAAAATATATTGACAATTTCACCAACAAATCAAAAACTGTAATAAATGTTAGGGGGGGTAATAGTGGAGAAAAAAATCTAGTAGAACTAAAATTGTATACGTTGTTGTGTGCGACACTAGCCAATCTACAAGCTCACAACGCGTCGCAGCGTGATGCATTGTGAGCTTGTAGATCAGCTAGATCTGCCATTTATTGGCACAACGCCATCACGGCGTTGAAATATCATAATCTAATGTTATGATATTTAGTCATCTAAAACTAGACTAAAAATCAAACATTTCAGACGACTAAAATGTGACTGAAACAAAATAAATATTCTATCAATATTTGCTGCCAAAATTAACACTGCTGATGTCTTTGCTCATTAGAAGATGCTGCTAACAGGGAAAGAATTTGATGACGGCGTTCAGTGGAACAGGCTCAGTTTGTGACTAGTTGTGTAATCGAATCACGGTGATGTCTTTCCTATAACAAACAAACAAACATCCCCCCCTTCCCCCCCGGGGGGGTGCAACTTACAACCAACTGTTATGAACTCTGTGTTTATCGGTGTTGTCATCTGCCTGTCTGGACTCTGCCGAGGTGGAGAAGGGCCCAAAAGCTGCCACTCTCTCCAGGATAACAAAGACCTTTTCAAGCGAGTCATTGTGCATCCTCTGTAGCGAGAGCGAGGGCATACGATTACACTCCAATTGCTTGTCCTTAAACGGCAACAGCCGTGCGTTCGCTCTGTCTGCTGCAATCACTTTGTCCCAAATGTGCTCTGTTTATTTTTGCTGAGAGTTTCTGGTTGACGTGCACTGTCATTTGTTCCTTCATCACATCTGTCGCAAGCCTCGACAGCAAGGTTCCCATGATGCCAGATTACGCAAGACGCTGAGATTCAAATCAGAGCCGACCTGTATGCATTTCAAAATCAACCTCCTTTTTGTTTTTTTAAGAACTCTTTGATTTCCAGAGTGAGAAACTCTCTGACATATTATATCTATAAATGCACCATGTCTCTGTCTGTACGTGTGTACGGCTGTAATCCACGTAACTCAAGAACCGTTCACCCCACCGACTTCAAAGGCGGTCGGACCCACGGTTGTCCAGAACCGCCACAAAAGGCCTCTGCCCGGGCTCTGGACAGGGTCCCAGGGTCCATATATGGAGCTGGCCTGTTCTGACATCACCACACAATATTTGAGCATGCCTGACACAGAACTCCATATATAGGAATAAAGGACCACAGAGAGACAGACAGAAATCTCCATATATGGGCATAAAAGGGACACAGACAGACGGGTACTCACAAGGTACAACGGGTATTGCATAGCTGGGTGGGGAATGGATGTCTTTCATTACCGACTCTGTGCTCTACAGCTGGGCACCGGTCTAGTTATGATGTAATATTATTTGGAATGCTCCATCATCATCATCATCAAGAGTCCTATTCAATTAACCCATTAAGAACTGGAATGCCACCTTAGCTTTACCACTTTAACCATTATTTGAAACTTTAGCTATTGAAAAATAGGCTCTCTACGAGCTTGTAGATCTGCTATTTTTGAAGAGCTGTGAAAATGTGTGAGAATATTTGAATATATACGGTATGCCATGTGAGCTTGTACTGTAGATCGGCTATTTGTTTTAAAATGTATTTTATTTTTATTTTATTTCTTCATTAAATTACTGAAAAAAATAATTGCAGATCACCGTTGCTCACAAGGCGTCGCTTCGCTCTGCGTGCTTTCTTGGGAATGTTTTTTGAAAATGTTTTGACATAATAATAATTAAAAACAAGGTGTAGGAAACAAAAAATAAAGGGACCCATACAAATGTGTCCACGACCCACAAATGGGTCCAAATGACTGAAATCTGTCGTGGCGACTGAGAACTTTAATCCATGTGCTTTGTGTAAAACATGAGCAACGGTGCAGAGACAGAGAGACAGAGACCCCAGCATGGTGTAAATACAACCTGCCTCGCTGAGCCCCCTAACCTCCCCCCTCCCCCAGAGAGACAGAGACCCCGGCATGGTGTAAATACAACCTGCCTCGCTGAGCCCCCTAACCTCCCCCCTCCCCCAGAGAGACAGAGACCCCGGCATGGTGTAAATACAACCTGCCTCGCTGAGCCCCCTAACCTCCCCCTCCCCTCCCCACTATAATCTCCATCCACCAACAGGGCTACAGTACAACAACATCCAGGAACGTCAGCCCACCCCCAACACCGCCAGCACCCCGTCCTCTTTGCTGTAATCTCATCTTGACCTTCCCAGTCCCTACCCAGCCCACCAAAACCTCACCCTCACCACGGGGCGTAATGAGGACACACAAAAAACACGAATTACAATTTACTTTAGGGGTGTTTTTTTTTTCCCCTACGGAATGGAGAATGTCAAGCATTCCTCCCTGTTTTCATTTACTGAGCCAGACAGTATAAAAGCATAGAATCGGACAGGAGAGACAGACCGTAGGAAAGATGAGAGGGAGACAGTGTAGGAGAGACAGACAGTAGAAAAACTGAAGGAGACAGTGTAGGAGAGACTGACAATAGGAAAGCTGACAGGGAGACAGCGTATAGGATAGACAGTAGGACAACTGAGGGCGACAGTGTAGGAGAGACAGACAGTAGAAAAACTGAAGGAGCCAGTGCAGGAGAGACAGACAGAAACTGAGGGAGACAGTGTAGGAGAGACGGACAGTAATTAAGCTGAGAGGGAGACAGTATTATAGAGACAGACAGTAGGAAATCTGAGAGGAAGACGGTGTAGGAAAAAAGCAGATCCCTCTGATCTTAAATTAACGCTGTCTACTTGATCATAGCGTCACACAAAAGCCTCACATCCGGCTTGTATAGATCTGCTACTTTTGAAGTTGAATCCTGAAAAGCTACAGTTTGTTGAGGTTTCAGCGTATCCTGATTCCTACGCAGTTGTGTTTTTGGCGGTGTCGCGCGGGCAGCCAAGTACAAATCAGGCAACAGGAATGTGCATGTAGGAAATCATGCTCGAGAGGAAAGCTGGAAGGAAGTAATGGCGCAAAGTGACCGTGGGTAAGCGGCTGGAAAAACAGGAAGGGTCCACAATATGAATGAATGAGAATGAGAACGGCACGATGAAAAACACAAGGCCAACTACTTCCCCATCTCTCCCCCTCCCCCTCGAAGCACCATCCTGGGGTAATCCCCCAGCCCCCCCCACCCCTCCAAGTGGTACCCTATTTAAGACCCAAATCACCCACCAGCCAGGCGGCCACGCACGCACACAGACACACAGACACACAGACACACACATCCCGTACTAGATTACCCGCACTAAGCCTGAGTTTTGACAGCCTGTCGATGAGGAAAGGCCTTCCCCGCGTGCATGGACACAGTGACTAGCACGTGTGTGTGTGTGTGTGTGTGTGTGTGTGTGTGTGTGTGTGTGTGTGTGTGTGTGTGTGTGCGCGCGACTGTGCATGCGCGGGCGTGCATGTACTGTATGTGTGTGCGTGTAGTCGTGTGTACACAAGTTTATATGCGTGGGTGTGTGTGCGTGGTGTGAGACGGTAGCCAAGGGATTAAATATTCTTAGCAGGGGGTTATTTTTGGAGCAGGCGGGACACAGCGGATGAGAGCTTAAACACTCACACACACACACACTCTCTCTGCCTGTCCCTCGCTCCCCATGCCAGCGGATTGTGGTTTGTTTGGGTTGGCCCCGGTTAGCTGCTGGAGCCAGCTCTTCCCCTCAGCCCACCCTTGCATGTACTGCACGCTTGCACACACACACACACACACACACACACACACACACACACACACACACACACACACACACACACACACACACACACACACACACACACACACACACACACACACACACACACACACACACACACACACACACACACACACACACACACACACACACACCAAGAAAAATAAGCTGTTTCAGTTCCATTTAGCATTTGCAAACACTGATGGTGGGTGAGATTGCATACAGCGTTATTATTACGTAATGACTTGCGACCGGAAATGTGGCTGGTTTAACTCCTCAGACCCCGCTGGGAAAGGAAATCTCACTAGGGGGGAGATCGAGTGTTGCATGACTAACACTTACTGTGGAAAGATGCCAATGAGCAAGGCACTGAACCGGAGGAAAATCACATCATGCACACTTGTGTGAAGTGAGGGGCGTTTTTATCATCATACATCACATTCCGGCCAATCACTTTTGGCGTCCTCACTTTTCTGTCCTCACTCTTTATCCTCATGGGGTACACACCAACACACAAAGCTGGGCATAGGAGGGGGGTAGCACCTCTCAAAAACAATGGTTATTTGTAAACTGATGCGTTTCAGCATATGTGGCCTTGATGAGGCCGTCTTTGATTCATCAAGGTACTATAACCTGCAGTGGAGTGGACAGACTGTGGCTGTAGTACTCAGCAACTTCCAGATGTGAAAGCTTACACAATATGTGTAAACCCCCAGCAGGAACCAATGTCACCCTGGCCCTTTTCTGAGAAAGAAATGTTGTTGTCGGGAAGAAACCTCTTATCTCCATAGTTGTATTTTTTGTTTCAACACACACTAGCTTCACAGTGAGTCTGCAGTTCTAATTGCAATGCGGAGTTCATTCCGTAGTTTGGGAGCCAGAAGGGAGAAGGGTCTGTGGGACGTGTGGAGCGTTTGACCCGGATGTTTTAGCGAAGCGTAGGCCTACTCCTACGGGCTGGGGGAACTGGGCAGGAGGAGTAGGACTCTACGTCCTCCCGGTGGGGGCTCCTCAGGTGAGTCAGTAGGTTACAACAGCAACACAGAAATGTGTGTGGGACTCTGGGGAGGAATCAATTAGCATAGATGGGGTACAAAGAGCCCTGGAGAAACTACGCTGAATGTAAATATGATGGATGATAACCATCAGCCTTGACTCTATCCATTTAGTTTGATTAGCCCTACAGTCTATGGATTAGCCACATAAAACACAGCGGTGTGGTTGCATGCACCTCTACTTCATGGCCTTGCTGAATGTGTCCGCTGACTCGCTGAGTAAAGACGTGGTAAGCCTGAGGTATAAAACTATACACACATCTGTGTGTATGTTTGTGTTTGTGTCTTCATGTCAGGACCACCGCTATCCGTCCCTTGCATGCACACAACTGAATGTTCCAAATACCATCAAAGAAACTGGGCTAAAGCAATAAAAGACAAAACAGAAAGCAGACACAACAGCTGCTAAGGACATTAGTGTCTGGCCTAATAACAGGATATCCTGGTTAGCTGACTCTTATGCTCATGATTTAATCCTTTACAATATCATATAATATCATTATATATCTTAGTATTTGACTCTTACTTCCTGTGTGGCTAATCTTGCAAGCCGCTGCCAGTATAGGGCACAGAAGTACCTCCAACTCACATCACGTTTAAAACTTTTTGACCTAAATTTAACTTGACGTCAAAGGGACTCTGGTCGGGCTGAAACCCGTCATATATTTGGAGTCATATGTCATACAGGTATACCGACATCATGGATGACTAATGTCTACATTGGAGCCATGCCGTTTCTATGTCATTTAGATATTGCTTTTAATTTTAGTTATAACATTTCCACAAAGAAATTACTTGAGTGTATTCTTAAAATAAGTAGCCATCATAATATTTTTTTGTCCGGTCATGACAAACTCATTGTTTTAGTCTACAGTTCCTTGTGGAAAGCACAGATTGACGGTTCAAGAGCTTCGACCAACATCCCTCATGGCTCAATTCCCACTGAGGACCATGCATGTAACCCCCAACCCTCCCCTGGTTTCCTGTTCTATATGTCAATAAGGCAAAAATAGACCTCTTCAAAAGCTAAATAAAGGGGAAATGGTGCGTTCATATAGTGCCTTTCTCCACAGCTCTGTACAACAGTGGTTCTAAAAACTATTTCTTGTCAACTCAAGGACTCCCACATTGATACGTACTTGGCTGTGGAGCCCCATCTGAACATGTTTTGTGCAAGGGACCCCCAGAAGAGGAGATTAAAGTTAAAAACTTGTACATCTGCTACTTTTGAATAGCCAACATATAAATGGATGAAGTCAGGGGTTGACACTAACGGTTGCCCGCTTGCCCGGGGCAAGTCAAAAAAATGGTCGGGCAGGTGAAGGTTGCTACCGGCTTGCCCGATCGGGCAAGTGTGCATTTTGAGTGAACGTCTTAGTTTAGTTGGCTATATAAACATTTACACAACATGAGATATATGTCTTGAACCTCCCAATGGAAGAACAACTATGAAGAGAGCTACCTCTAATGTTAAAATAAACCTCGTATTGTTAAAATAAAATATAGTATTTACATAACTTGATTGTTTACTGTAGCCTATTGTGACTGTGACTTAAAAAAAACATAGTTTTCAAAGTTTTCAACTGGGAAAGGAAACGTTGCAAGCATGCAAGTAGAAAGTAAAAAATACGTTAAAATAAACAGTAATGCAAAATGTAGGCCTACAATATATTTTGGGGGGCAAGTGGCCATGAGCTGAGGGCAAGTGGAACATGACCTTTACTTGCCCGACGGGCAAGTGCCTCTGAGACCTTAGTGTCAACCCCTGTGAAGTGGTTAAAATTGTGATGCTACATTAACTACTTTAGCTGGGGACCCCCCTAGAAACCCCTCAAGGTCCCCTGGGGGTCCCCAGACCCCATTTTTAGAACCAATGCTTTACAACATGCATTACATTAACCCACTCACACACACACACACACACACACACCCTCACATACACACACTCACTCTCACTCTCTCTCTCTCTCTCTCTCACACCGATGTGGCACAGGAAACCATGCAAGGCCCCACCAACCTGCTCACCAGGAGCAGTTAGGGGTTTCCTCAGTGTCCCTTTGACAGTAACCCGGGGGGGGATTCAACCAGGAACATTTCGATTCCCAAGCGACCAGTCTACCTTTTGACTTAGCTTACTAGCTTACTCCCAGTCAACATATCGGACGAGGTCTGTCCTTCATGGAAGAGATTTGACTCGGAGCTGGAACTGGCCATGAGAAGGTGATTATGGGTGCATCCCAACTTCCTCTAAACTCTGTCCTCCTCACTCTCTCCCTCCCTCTTATCATTCTTCAGATTCCTCCCTCTTTCATCCTCAGGGCCATTTATTATATCTAGGTCAGTGGTTGGATGTTGTGGGGAAGACATGGGCTGGACAGCCCTGGGGGACTATAGAGAGGGACTGTCACTCCATATATGGAGATCTAAAGGTGCGTTCAGACTTGAATTTAAATATTCACCTCGGTTCGTCCCATTTGTGCTGCACCAGGTCGCGCCGCACCCGCTCGCGGCTTTGTATGTAATCACGCCGCTCTGACCATCCAAGTATGAACGCACCATAAAGGGGAGGCGTCCAAAGGCGTCCTGTGGCATGGAATGAGTTAAGGGTGGTAGCGGGGGCAGTGGCTTGTGTGTACAGAGTTTGATGAGGTCCGATCAACATATGGAATGAATTCTGTATTAGCCATCCATATATGGAGATCTAAGGGTGGCAGTGAGGGCAGTATCTTGAGTGTACAGAGTTTAATGAGGTCAGATCAACATATGGAATAAATTCTGTATTGGCCATATATGGAGCGTGTCACAAGGCATGATTGACAGACTGACTGACAGGTTTTGCAGGTTTTCATAGTAAACTGCGACCTACAGTCGCAATAAATGACAGATGCTTCCCAATTCCGAGGCAAATATTTGGTGCAAAATAGTACATGTGCAAGCTAACACATGGCAACGCAACCCGGCTAATAATCTGTGAAGAGAGTCGGTGTAGAGGTGAAAAACGAGGGGGACCACCATGCATAGAGTTAGACCCCCCAGGGGACCCCTGGCCACGTTACCACCATGCATAGACCCCCCAGGGGACCCCTGTCCACGGAATTGGTCATTATGTCTTATGACTCATGCTCGGTCTGTGTTTAACTCAAGTTTCTGTCAACATGACTCCCTAAAATTCTCCACAATCATTTCACATTGCTGACCGTCCACCCAACAGGACAACCGCGCGCACACACGCACGCACACACACACACACACACACACACACACACACACACACACACACACACACACACACACACACACACACACACACACACACACACACACACACACACACACACACACACACACACACACACACACACACACACACACACACACACACACACACACACACACACACACACTCCATGGGGTCAGTGTGTGAGAGGGTGTCGTTAATAATTCAGTACGTCTATCCGGTCATCTCTCAGGACATTTACAGTACATCATTCTGCTCACAGACAGTCTTCTGCCAAAGGCTCTCTCAAATCAATGGAATATAAAGCCGGTGGTGCCAGATGAATGCTGCTGTTGCTGCATCCCCTTTTCTTCTTTCTATCTTGTTAAACAGTGGGTGTGACAATGACAGTTATGAATGTGAATAACATGAGTTGTGGAGCAAAGCGTTGAAAAGAGCCTGGCGCTGAGAATGTTTACCACTGATGTGGTGTGCAAACAGAATAATGAGCTAAATGGAAGAAGCTAGAGAAGGCTTACAAACAGAAGAACAGAACCAAAGAGACAAATGTTAAGTGAGAGAGGGGGTGGATACGTAGGACAAAAATGTTTGAAAACTTTAAAGATGTTGTATTGCGCCATCATTTAATAATTTTCTATAAATGAGCAGTGGACAAAGCCAGAGGAACATGATGATATATTAAATGATAAATACTCAAAATAATGCTATTTTGAGTATTTATCATTTAATATATCATCATGTTAAAGTAAGTAAAAAGAAGGAAAAAAAAATATATACCAAATATATATGTTGACCCCGATCAACAAAGTATACAGTATGGGTTTACTGTACAAAATAATTTTATTCAACCTGTGCTGTTGTAGTTTTTCCCATGTTTTTTCACTATATTGCCCATGTCCAACAAAAACAAACTTTTCAGTGATAGAGGGTATGCGCGTGACATCATCATCTAACCCGGAAGTTATGCAGGAAGGCCTACTGAGCCACAAAAAATACTTTCTGGCCTTGACAGCCCATACATACAAACAGAAAATCTGATCTAATTGCATTAAACAACGTTAAACAATGTTAAACTCACTTTGCCTCTCACTTTGCCACTCGCTTTGCTGCTCGATTTGCCATTCACTTCAATACACTGACACCACGGCGCGTAAACAGCGCCTCAAACTGTGACTCCGCCCACAAACGGGGGAAGTTGTGATTTTCGCTCGTTCACTGCAATGCAATTTGCGGCATTTTCAAAACAATATTGAGCAGAGTAGCGATTATCAAACGTATTTGCAATGCCATACATTGAAAGATCTGTTGCCCGTGGACAAGGCACGCTACCTCCGCAAGTTAGATAGCATCGGCATAGATGTCTGTCCGTATGTGATTAAGGATTGGACCAAGTTGCATTGGCAGCCATAGAAGATTCCGGGGTAAGAATGTGAGGTTTTTGGGCGTTACTGTCTAGCGTGGTGTCAGTGTATTCACTACCCGAATTGCCTCCAACTAAGATTACCGTACTTCCCACACCAACAATTTCTGATATTCTATATTACAATCCTCTAAATTCTAGCTTTGTGCGCAGTTCGGATGGCCAAGTCATAGACCATATGCGGAGTATGCGGAAGTGCCGTTTATGGCACGCCTGTGCTTTGTGGCCGTGATACGTCACTGACTTTGCCTTGCCTCTGCATTTCAGCCCAGCTTTGTGGGTCTTCGACTATACTGGCCAAACACAGCGGGGCCTTCCTAGAACTGCGGTGGGATCCATAATAACACGTCACCCCGCCCTTAAAACAATATACACGGACAGCGCACAGATGATATTCACGGAGAAACAACAACACAGAACAACAACACAACCTGCCCAGCACAGGAAAAAACTGTCAGTGGCCAAAGAAAAATAGTTCTCTGCCTTCCTTCAAAATGTTGTGTACGCTTGCTTTGTGTGTGTGTGTGTGTGTGTGTGTGTGTGTGTGTGTGTGTGTGTGTGTCTCACTCAGATCGCACTGCCACATAGGCGTAAGCTTCAAGTGAACAATAAAGCCATCACATGTTTAGCACTGACTCACAACAGCAAATGCCACTGAACATAGTCACTTCAAACTCATGCCATCTGGACAAAGATACAGAACTGGGAAAAGGATTGTTTTAGTAGAAGTTGTGTCTCTTCAGCCATTGTGGCATTAAACAAACTGCTTCACTGTATGTGTCGTTGTCCTGGCGTTATGTTGTGGTGTGCCATGTTAGTACAGTATGTGTTTATCAGACTGTGAAGATCAATATCCCTGAGGGGACAATAAAGACAAGTATTAATAAGTGCTTAATGATGAAGTGACTGCAGTTTCTTTCATCATTGTAATGTATACTATTACTAGGTACGTTACAACCCATTTTTAATAATCCGCCCAAACCTGTTTCAGGTAGGATTAGTCCAGACTTGCTTCATTAAGGTTTTCTAATGCCACACACACACACACACACACACACACACACACACACACACACACACACACACACACACACACACACACACACACACACACACACACACACACACACACACACACACACACACACACACACACACACACACACACACACACACACACACACACACACACACACACACACACACACACACACACACACACACACACGAGTCAACCCCGTTCTACAGTGCACTAGACCAGGGGTGCTCAACATTTTAGGCTGGGGACCCCCGGAAATGCTTTGGCCATGTCTCGCGACCCCCGCCTTGCCCCACTCCCCATCACAAATTGAACGCTACAATAACCTTAATAATAGAGAAAATATATCTAAATAAATACTGAAACCAGATATAATCATTAAGGAAAGTTTATGCATGTACTGTGTGTACTTGGCTATTTTTGCTACTTGTGTGACATAGAATGACGAAGTAAAAAATATATATTGTGGCCCTCAGGAGTCCTCTTCATTGTTTCTTGTTTATTGAATGGATCCCCAAAAATATCATTAAATAAAAGGTTGCGTTTAGAATCCCGACAGGATAAACTCCCAACCTGTAATTCATTAACAGACTTGCAACCTTGACTTCATGACATGCCCCAAAAATAGTTTTAGACACCAGGTTGAAAAGTGGTTTAACTGTCAAGGGTTCACGAGACTTCAGATGGAACAACAGGCTCTCTGACAGCAAAGGGTCTCACAAGGTGAAAGCCAACAAACCGATGCCTGTTGCTTGTTCCTGTGAACGTCTCTCTCCCGGATATAAAAGGCCTGTTCAGTCTTATGGGAGCCAGGGTGAGCATAACTGTGGCTTCACACACTTTGCTGAATAAGGGCGAAAAATGTACAGCAGGTTTCTGTTATCCACTCGGATTCGTCAATGTGGAATCAAAAGTCCAACAAAGCCATGGCTGTGTGTCTTCGAGTTCACAGTTAGAGCTGCAAACTATTGATTATCTTGTTAGTGTGTGTGTGTGCGTGCGTGCATGCGTGCGTTTGTCTGTGTCTGTGTCTGTGTCTGTGTGTGTGTGTGTGTGTGTGTGTGCGTCTGTACACAGGGGGTGTGTATAGACGCTATTCTTTTTTAAATATTTGTGTCAGGTGGAAACCTCATGTGTCCACAACGTTTTCAGGATTCCAATTCAAAAACAGCGAGAATAGCAGATCTATAAGCTCAATAGCACCACGCCACGTTCCGAGCTTGTAGAGCTGGTACTTTTGTTGCTTTTGTGTGACGCTGTATAGTATTATGACCAAGTAGGGCAATTCATTTGCGGAAAAAAACGCCAAAAGTTAAAATATGGAGATCAAAGTTCTTATGCTCCCTATTATCAAACCCCTATCACATGATTTTAATAACAGTCAAATAACATTGTCCTACTTTCTTTTCTTATAAACAAAGCTAAAGACAGTCGCACAGCTGATGAGCATCAAATATGCATAGTTTCACAGAGCCAGTAAAGAATGGCTGCATTTAAAGCCAACTTGGATTTCTCGTAGGAACAGTGGAGACTCCTGGATTCACCGTGTCCTCCTGAGACAAGCCTGGATTCACCGTGTCCTGAGACAAGCCTGGATTCACCATGTCCTGAGACAAGCCTGGATTCACCGTGTCCTGAGACAAGCCTGGATTCACTGTGTCCTGAGACAAGCCTGGATTCACCGTGTCCTGAGACAAGCCTAAAAAGACTCCTGGATTCACCGTGTCCTGAGACAAGCCTGGATTCACCGTGTCCTGAGACAAGCCTGGATTCACCGTGTCCTGAGACAAGCCTGGATTCACTGTGTCCTGAGACAAGCCTGGATTCACTGTGTCCTGAGACCAGCCTGGATTCACCGTGTCCTGAGACAAGCCTCCTGGATTCACCGTGTCCTGAGACAAGCCTGGATTCACCGTGTCCTGAGACAAGCCTGGATTCACTGTGTCCTGAGACAAGCCTGGATTCACTGTGTCCTGAGACCAGCCTGGATTCACCGTGTCCTGAGACAAGCCTGGATTCACTGTGTCCTGAGACAAGCCTGGATTCACCGTGTCCTGAGACAAGCCTGGATTCACCGTGTCCTGAGACAAGCCTGGATTCACCGGGTCCTGAGACAAGCCTGGATTCACCGTGTCCTGAGACAAGCCTACAAAGTCCTGAATGTGAATAAATCCTGATCTAGCTAGCTGCTAGACTCAACCGTCTCACAGTCAGCCTTGCGATTTTGCAAGCAACCAGGTCTACGAAAACAAGCCCAAAAGAAGCAACTAGGCCACACTTAAGTTTAAACCTATACATCGGCTATTTGAAAATGACAAGCTCACAATAGCTTGTTTTAACAAAATAACGAGCTCACAATAGCCAATCTACAAGCTCACCGCGCCAAGAACACAAAGCTGGGACAAAACATTTTTTTGTACCAGATTTGTGTTAAAGTTTAAGAACTGCTGGTTTACACATCATATGGAAACCTGGCCAGGCCAAAAAACTGCAACCACCAATATTTAAAGCAACCCAAAGTCGCTTATAATAAGCAGACAAGGCAACACTGGTCATGGTCGCTTTATCAACACCATGTGTTGTAAGGGGAATGGGTGTGTGTGTATTTGTTAGTCTGTGCACATGTATTAGTGTGTATTGTGTGCATGTGCGTGTGTGTGTGTGTGTGTGTGTGTGTGTGTGTGTGTGTGTGTGTGTGTGTGTGTGTGTGTGTGTGTGTGTGTGTGTGTGTGTGTGTGTGTGTGTGTGTGTGTGTGTGTGTGTGTGTGTGTGTGTGTGTGTGTGTGCGCGCGTGCGCACGCACATGTGTGTGCGAGTATTGTTCCGTTCAAAATGAGCCACACCTGTGCTTTCTCTGGTAACCTGGTAGCATTTCAAGGTAGCATGGTGAAAATTACCCTGTGGAATAGGATACCTCAAACAAGCCTGGGCAGCATGAACTGCGCACGTGCGCATGCACACACACGCACACACACACACACATGATTAAGCAATATTACACAAGAGGGTGTGCTTTAATATTGCGATTATACAACAGTTACCCCTAAAAAAGTAAAAAACACTCAATTTCATTATAACTAAGATGTTTGATTTAAAAAATCATAATGTTTTAATGACAGATGTCACTACGACCGAAAATGTCCCAAGAAAACCGCTAGCCTAGCAACCCAGAGAGCAGCGACACTCAGCACAGCACAGCTGATTCTTATGTTTTGATCATGCTCGTTTAAGCATGGCTAGAGGGCTGCTTCAACCAATCAGATTGTTCCTCGTAACGACCTGTTGTATAATGTGTCTTGAAAGATGATGAATTGAGAGCTCCAAGGCACACCTTTTTTTGGAGGGACGGCAGAGAGGTGCAACGTGTGTGTGCGTGTGCGTGCGTGTGTGCGTATTACTGACAGGAATAATGCTTGAGGCTGGGGAGGACACAAGGACAAGTTTAGGCCCAAAATCCAGCACCTGGAGGAACGCTCTCCCTTCCCTACATGTTGATTCAGCACCATGTGCTTCCATTCTATAGCGTTATGACAGTGAAGACCCAGCCTGTCTAGTCTAGTGTGCATCGTCTCTATGCAATTCAATGTGTGTGCGTGCGCACGTGTGCGCGTGAGAGAGACACAATCGTCTAACGGCCGTTGAGTGCGGTGTTGAATGTGCATTGTGTCACGTTGCAATCAACGACGCAAAGCTTAATGAGTGAGAATAACTTGCCTTAGACCAGCCAAATCTGCAGAGACTGCAAACATATATGCATACATATTACTTACACACACACACACACACACATGTGCGCACATAGCCACGTACACACAGTCTCACACACACAGACACACACACACATGTTAAAAACCCAAATTCTTCAGTATAGCAGGGATGTACAGACTTATGAGAGCCCGGAGAGAGAGAGTGATAGAGTTCATGCTCATAAAAAGCAGCCAGTAACATACTATAGCCTCGGTCACAGCCTTACTCATCTGCGAAGAGAAAAGCCAGGTCACAACTTTAGGCAGAGAGTGTATAGCCGGAAGTGTCACGCCGGAACATCCGTCAGATGCATTTTCCCCGGATACGATATTTTCCGACCAATCACAACACTTGTTTCATACAAGGAGAATGTAAACAGATTTGTAAAGTCTCAACGTCATTTCCTTGAGCGGTACTTCAGCCAAAATCCTATACTTCCGCCAAATTCCAGCAATGCACTTGTAATGCCCAGCATAGACATACTATGACACCTTTATTTTGCTTGGCAAAACACCTTATCACGTAGGCTT
Source organism: Electrona antarctica (assembly GCF_951216825.1). NCBI lineage: Eukaryota > Metazoa > Chordata > Actinopteri > Myctophiformes > Myctophidae > Electrona > Electrona antarctica. The sequence continues at coordinate 11,476,980 of NC_136789.1, forward strand.
TTATTTGTCACATGCTGTGGTGACATCGGATGCAATGAAAATATTGAACTTAGACCTCATAACAGGTCATAAGAAGCGAAATAGCAAACGAAAGCGGTACAAATATGTCGCACATTTTGCCATCCATTTTCCTGGCTGTGAGGCTGTGTGTTTACCTCCCCACTAGTCTAACTATTTGGACATCCAGAACTATTTGGCTTTCCCATTTAAAAAAAAGCTTCGTCAAAACAAACAAGCTCCACAGAAACAAGACTTATTTTTTTTTTTTTTTACAAACGCTGTGAAAAGCCAAGCTCCCCAGCAAAACAGTAGCCGATAATAAAATCACATTCTTTCAAGTTCCCTCTCTCTCTCTCTCTCTCACACTCACTCACTCACTCTTTACAAGCTCAGTGAATTCTCAGATGGAAACTTAAAAGGGTGCAAAGTGCACGCAGATGGTGACATCATGTGACATAATGCACGCAGAGGGCGAACGCTGTAGGTCACTGTTTCCCAAACAATGGGTCGGGACGGCATCTGCCGATACCGATTTTTCCATATCCCAATAGTACAATATCCCAAATCACAGACAATATCCAGTCTAATATCATGATATGGATATAATATTGATATTAATGATGTCCCGGTCACGTTTTTTGCTCCCGATCCGATTCCGATCATTTGAAAATGACGTGATCGGCCCCGATTTCCGATCACGTGATCGGTTCGGGACAACCCTAGTGCGCCTTGGACAAAGGCACTATATAAATGCATTTACCATTATCCCGCGGAGGAAAATCAGTCGCCCAGAGGCGGCACAGCAGTTAAGGTTACAGCTTACATTAAGTATAAGAAGAAGTACTGTAGTATACAGTAGAAACTTCAAACAGGGCAAAAGAAAAAAAGACAAGATCATCAAAAATGTAGCGCGTAAGTGGTTAAGTGGTCCATTTCCAAAAGAGGCGTGCTGAGTGCAAAACGCACCGTCATACAGCTTACTTCCCCCAGTGCTATATTGCTGTCAATATTCACACGTACACACACAAACACACGCACGCGTGCGTGCGTTTCTGTGTGCGCTGCATTATACACTCATTCTCTCACAGCTCTACTTTTAGCTAAAGAGGAAGCGTGCGAGCGATTCTCTAAGACGCAAATTCCCCTTTATTGCACGCGATCATGACAAAGTAGTTGTCACCCAGCGCTGAGCGCTCTACAAATAAACACCTTGCTCCGTGTGTGGGAGGACCACTTCGTAAATCTGTGTGTTCGTTCGGTGCACGCGCGTGTGTGTGTGAGCGTTTACGAGTGTTTGTGAGGTTAACGCTAGCCTGGAGCAGTTCACAGAGAAACTTTAACAGTAACTTTGACAGTAAAGCGCGAACGAGAGAGAGACAGTAGAGACAGAGAGTATATGCGAGGTCCATGCCAATAAAGCCAATTGAACTGAAAATTGAGAGTGAGAATGAGAGACAGATGGAGGGAAAGTGAGAGCCCGACTCTGTCGGGCTGAAACCTCGTATCTCCATATTTTAACTGTTGTTGTTATTTTTGTAAATGCATGCCCTACTTCGTTGTACAACTGTCACTCAAAAGTAGTAAGAAATTGCCAATATATACAAGCTCACGAGTCACAATTTGTCGCATCACGACTCGCTGCGAGCTCGTTGTAGATTGGCTATGTTTGCCATTTTCAAACAAGTCTTTCTGTGGGTTTTGCAAAATACCGAACTAATAAATAAAAGGTATTAACAACAACAAGCACTCGTGACTAAATGATAACTACATTGGGTCCTTTGAAACACACAGATACTTTCTTATTCCATTTCCGGAAGAGTACGTACGAGTAAGTACATAATTATGAGGTTTCGGGTGGAAACCTCATATGTACAAAACTGTTACTTTTCAGGATTCAAATAAAAAAAACGGCAAAAGTAGCAGATCGACAAGCTCAAAATGCGTCGCTTCGATTCTCGCCGCGTTTCGAGCTTGTGCATCTGCTACTTTTAAAACCTAGGACGTTTCTGCCCAACACGATAGTGTTGGGCAGAAACTATCTGCTATAGTGGTGACAATAGCAGACAACATACAACCAATACATACCAACGTACGTTGTGAGCTTGTACTGTTATGTGGTCGCTACAGTATAATGGTATATATTTGACTTCCCAAAATAGCGAAGGATGTGGTTAACTCTCTTACTTTGCATCAATAATTGATGTTAAAACATAGGAGATAGGAGGTTTCAGCCCGACAGACGATATACTCCAGAGGTATTAAGGTAGGCCAGGGCATGCCCACAGTAACAGAGTAAAGGAGTGCAGTGTTTGGCATTGCGAGGGAAAAGAAGCCAGCCCCACAGTAGGTAAGAGTGGAAACATATTGAGCTGGCAGCAGCCTGGTGTATCTTCAAAGAGCTGAGTCACTAGACTATTACCCATGCAGCAACGTAACTGAATAGCTCCACTTAGCTAAAATATTTACCAGCCACAGTCCAGTAGAACTGTCCAGGCCAGGCCAAACCCAAGGTCTATCTCAATATGTTTGCTGTAACTCTGCAGTACTCGCTTTGTGACACTATCGGCAGTATGCCGGTACAGAATGACCCCTGTGATCTCAAAATGTTGAGAAAATGTTTCCTCCGTGTATTGTGACAAGACCCAGCTAAGTCACTTCAGTCTATTAGATACTATATTGAAGACATACCCATTGATAAGGAAATCACTGAAAAGTTTCATTTGGATTTAGTAGACAAAAACCTTTTGGCGACAGCCTTTTCAGTTCTTTTGTATACGGTAAGTTCCCTGGGTTTTGCAAACCACGGTGTGATGTAACCAAGCAGTTTGGGGTTTTGGGGACATATTTCATTACTGAGATCTGTCTGCAAGAAGCCCAGGCTCAAACCGCACGTGACATTTCACTCTACCACCGCAGAGCTGAAGCCTAACATGCGCAGTACCTGCTCCAGAGAACACAATGCAGACATCACCAATTACAACCAGCCCTGGGAACCTCACCTGGGAATTCCTGACGAATGGGAATGCCGGGCTTTATGAGGCAATGCAACTGGATCCCCAAGGGCTCAATACTAGGCACCCTGCTATTTTACGATCTACACCAATATCTTTGAATAGCCTGTGCAAGCTTCGGCGCATTGTGATCTTGAAGATCTGCTATTTTAGCCGAATGTCCCCCCCGTGAATACAATGGATGCTAGGGTTCAAGTGGTTAAGCCAAACTGTATAATGGCAATACAATGCTGAACTGGAGTTCTCTAAAAGAATAAACGTTTGCTGTCAGGATGGAATGGAGATTTTGTGGGAATATAGTGATGGGAGATTAATCAGCAAACACATCGGTATCGGCCGATTCTAGTTGTTTTTAAATCGGCACCGGTTAGATTAATCAATCAGACCGATTAATAAATCGGTCCAATTAATCGGTCTGTCTTTACAGATAAACAAGCCCAAAGTAACAGCTTGAACAGATCTACAAGCTCACACTTACTTGTTTATTTTTCAGAATGGACAAAATTATTATAATTTTTTAATACAGAATGAGCTCGTAATATCGGTTATCGGCCATAACAGCAATTAATTATATCGGATATCGGCCAAAATGTCTCATCGGCACATCCCATATACATACATACATATATATATATATATATATATATATATATATATATATTACGCCTGTAACAGTTAACCAGTATCCCTATTTTTAACATGTCATTATAGGTGAAAATGTTTAAAAATAGCAGATCTACGCATCCCGTATCACAGTGTGAGCTTGTAGATGGGCTCGGTAGTTCTGTACAACACTGTTGTGCAACGACGTACATGAAGCAGGGCTTTACGTCCATTATAAAAAATAACCTCGTTTTTTGGAAACATACTACTGGTTAATTTGATTAATAGAAAAATAAATCAAAAGAAGCATCCATGGCCGAAGACGAAATCCGACCGCTGTCGGATTTGTTTTGACAACAAAAACATAGCACAGTGCAACCCTCATCACTGTGCACGACGTGCACGTGCAAATGTCTGCACAGCACAGACACTCTGCCTTGACAATGGGGAGGAGACAACAATACCAGCAGAGCCTGGTTCAGTTGTGGACTATTGTCTCACTCTCTCTCTCTTCTCTCCACCACTGGAGGCCAGGGAAACCCCATCTCCCAAAACACTACACTCCTACAGGCTGGGGGGGGGGGGGCACCTGTCAGCCGGGAGTGTTGGGGGATCCTCACTGGCAGGTGAGGATACTACATCCTCCTGGTGGGGGATCCTCACTGGCAGGTGAGGATACTACATCCTCCTGGTGGGGGATCCTCACTGGCAGGTGAGGATACTACATCCTCCTGGTGGGGGATCCTCACTTGCAGGTGAGGATACTACATCCTCCTGGTGGGGGATCCTCACTGGCAGGTGAGGATACTACATCCTCCTGGTGGGGAATCCTCACTGGCAGGTGAGGATACTACATCCTCCTGGTGGGGGATCCTCACTGGCAGGTGAGGATACTACATCCTCCTGGTGGGGGATCCTCACTTGCAGGTGAGGATACTACATCCTCCTGGTGGGGAACCCTCACTGGCAGGTGAGGATACTACATCCTCCTGGTGGGGGATCCTCACTGGCAGGTGAGGTTACTACATCCTCCTGGTGGGGGATCCTCACTGGCAGGTGAGGTTACTACAGCAGTGAGTGACAACAACACCGAGCACAGGCATGCACTTGGACGCATGCAGATCACAGAACAGTAACACACCTCAAATACTCACACACTCTCACAAGAGATGTACAGTATGCCTGCCACCCACACACACACACACACACACACACACACACACACACACACACACACACACACACACACACACACACACACACACACACACACACACACACACACACACACACACACACACACACACACACACACACACACACACACACACACACACACACACACACACACACACACACACACACACACTCTCTCTCTCTCCTCCACATGTCTTTCTCCTTGTGCTCTTCTCTGATTTGTCTCTCCAGTGTCTTCACCAGAAAAGAATGAGGAGTAGATCTTTGAAGCAGGTCCCCCCCCTCCCCTCCCCCTTCCTCTCACTCTCCATCCATGTCTTTGTGTCTCTCTCTCTCTCTATCTCTCTCTCTTGTGTTGTTGTGTTCTGTAGTTTTTGTAAAGACTGCATCCCTCCCCTCCATGGCCGAAAAACAGGGAATTAGTCATGGTCACTGTGTGTGTGTGTGTGTGTGTGTGTGTGTGTGTGTGTGTGTGTGTGTGTGTGTGTGTGTGTGTGTGTGTGTGTGTGTGTGTGTGTGTGTGTGTGTGTGTGTGTGTGTGTGTGTGTGTGTGTGTTGACAGCAGAGGCAGTGAATGACTAGTATTTAACCTTATTACCCCCCTTCCCCCCAACAGCACTATGGCCGATCTACAGAGAGAGAGAGAGAGAGAGAGAGAGAGAGAGAGTCAAAGGGACAAAGACTGACTAAAGGCCACAAAGAGGGAGGGGCTGCATGAACCTAAAGAGCTGATTATATTTTGCTCATCCATGTGCGACATTGTACCGTGTATGTCCAAAACTGTTACTATTCAGAATTAAATTCAAACAAATCAACAGCAAAAATTGCAGATCTACAAGTTCAGGATGCCATGTGTTGTGAGGTTGTAGATGGGCCATTTTGTTCTACTTAATGTAATGGGAAGAAGTAGAGTATAAATTAAAAAGGAAATGCAATCATTTGAAATAATGGAGATATGAGATTTCTGCCCGACAGCAACGATATACTACTGCAATTTGTTGTCGTCTGTAGACGTGCACGCATTCAGAGCGACACACACACACACACACACACACACACACACACACACCAATCTAATGACCTCCTTATTCCACCCAGACAACTGAAGGACTTGTAGTACCATCATGGCAAGAGAGGCCTTTGTGAGAAGACACTGTCCTAGTTAACCATTGAAGCCATGCTTCAATGGTTTTTTTCTCTGTGTGAAAACAGAAAAGTCACTAGAATAGAGAGTATAGGGGTGGTATATGTCAGTAGCTCTCAAAGGTGGGGTCAAACCCTCTACACTAAAGACACGCTATATGGCCATTAGAATCAGAATCACTTTATGTGTCATTTGCCCATGTACTTGCATACATAAAGTAAGAACATGAAATACCGTTTCCCCTCAGTTATTGGCAGTGCAACATAAAACGTAGAACCTATTTAAGAAACATATACCGGTAAGCTAAAAATCACACCCGTGTGAAGTGAGGGGTGCTAATATACAAGTCTGACTCATGTTGATTAGGTGATGTAATGGTGATGTAAAACAAACGGTGGAAGAGGGAGAAAACTAAAACTTAGGGCAAAGCCTAAATCTCGTTCATCCCATTTCCGGCCTGCAGTTCCCTGTGGGAACTTCCCTGTA